>NW_027491355.1:177500-777500 GCF_021521415.1 Bidens hawaiensis
AGGTCTTCTATTAATATTTGGATTTTGATGCCGAAAAACCAGTTGTAGCCACCAAACTCCTACGGTAATGTAGTGGCAGGTGGGGTGATGTTGTAGTTTGTGGTGGGTGGTAGGATTGTGGTGGTGGTGTTGATGAGAGGTGGGGGGGGGGGGGGGGAGAGAGAGATAACATATAATATTCTTTTTATTTAATTTATTAAAATGTTTTTTTAAATAATTGGGTATAATTACTAATTTTTCCTCATGTGCAAGGCACATGACCGGACTTAAGGGGAAAACTAACCGGGTTAGGGATAAAGGACAAACGTTGTAGCATTTTAAAATGTAAACGATAAAACATATCAACTTTGAAGATAAAGGACAATCAATGAAATTCAGTACAAACATAAAGGATAATATCTATAATTCTGTCTAAAAGTTTTGTATTTATTAATTTGTGTTCATTTAAGTGTTTTCATTTATATCAATTTATGTTTGGTTGTGTTCATTTACATTTGTTCATATACGTTCGTTTATCTTTGTTTAGTTATATTCATTTAGATTTTAAACAAACGAACATAAATGCTCATTTTTTAAATAAATGAACATGAACATATATATTTATTCAATTAAGTGTTGTTTAGTTATATTCATTTAGATTTTAAACAAACGAACATAAATGCTCATTTTTAAATAAATGAACATGAACATATATATTTATTCAATTAAGTGTTCGCGATCGTTTAAATTGAAATGAACGAGAATGCCCTTGTTCGTGTTCGTTCGATTCATTTACAAACTTTCATTATTCACATTGATGAATATATTGGTCTCAATCTCTAGACTCTACCGATTTTATTTGTGTTCGTGAACACATTCATTTCCTTAATGAACGAACACGAACATAAAATCCCGTCTGGTAAGTGTTCGAGAACACAATATTTCCTTAACAAACGAATATGAACAAAACCTTGTTCGTGTTTGTTCGGTTCGTTTACAACCCTACTCACCCCCACCAAACGAGACTTCATTGAGTGACGCTGCCACATTTTGGAAATCTCTAGAGGTTACTTTGATACTACCTAGTAACGCTACACTCACATTATATTGTCATCTTTGACGTCATAAATATGATGTCGACGGGTGCTGATAAAAGTACACCCCCCCACTTACACCATTTTTACTAAATATACACCCCCACGAACTTATTAGATCAATTAGTATTACCTCTTAACATTATTTATATACATATTAGTCCATTCAACATTTTTTTAACTTAATAATCTCCACTATATATATCAAATTAAAAATTATCAAGTATTACTATTAATTTATTTTTTAGTATTAATTGTAAATAATTATAATATCTTTTTTTAAATTATAATAGTATATATATTATAATATCTTTATTTACCTCTTTATATTTTACAAAATAAGCAATGTTTTCAGACCCGATCCGGGCGTCGACCCGGACACGTTACCGGGTCAAAGGTCGGACCGACCCGGAAGGGCGGACCGGTGTTTGACCCGGATGATGCTATATATATATAACTTAAAAAACAAGTATAACCAACTACACACATTTTTAGAGCAAGTTTAAGGTTAAGTTTAATAAAACTTTAACTTTCAAGGTGAAAAATGTAACTTCGTAAAAAAAATAATAAATAACCTAAATGTCTAATACAATAAGTCAGAACGTGCAGCACTCAAATCTCAATCCTCTCATTTGTAAACCCTAGATATACCACTGTATCTTCACCGCCGCCTCATGGAAGTTTAACTGACGTGATCATAGAAGTTCATCACAGGCGAGTTTTATGACTCGATCGTCTCACCGTCTTCATCTCATATCCTTCGGACTTCTAATCATTCACAGCCAGCCTATTTTTAGACTCGCCGGATTCGCAAATGCGGCCAGAATTGCGGCCGGAATATGATAGATTTATGCACACTGGTTTATATTTTATTCCCTTTTACCGGTCCACCGGTTCCGGTTCGACCGCAAACCGCAAGAACCGGCCGGGTTTTTAGAAAACGGGTTAAGCCCATGAACCGAACCGGTATTTGTGGCGGGTCCCGGTCCGACCGGCCGGTCCGGGCCGGGTTTCAAAACATTGAAAATAAGCCCTAAACTCGAAACCCGAAAACCTAAACCCTAAACCCGAAACAAAAAAAAACGCAACTTGTTAAAAAAATATATGAAATCCTTAATTTTTTGCTAATTTGATAATTATATGATTTCAATGGGTAATATAAAAGTTGGTTTTTCTTGAGGAGGTATGACAAGTAAGGGTAGGTTTAGTAACCTCATGAAAACTTACAAAGAGCCAACCTATTTATAAATATCATCATAACTTCGTAAGTGTGTCAGAATTAGAGTCCAAACACAATAGATAAACTCTTAGAAAGTTCTCGTTCGGTTTCTAGGAGCATCGCAATAAGGGTCAGACCCAAATATGGCAGTGTCAAAGATGAGGATATTATGCCTTTGTGGCTTGAGGTGTTACAAGTAGAGGTGGTCAAAAAAACCGGTCCTCGAACCGGTTTGCCGGTTTAAACCGGAAACCGGTTTTTAAGAAAACCGGTTTTTTGTAAACCGGTTTGACCGGTTTACAAACCGGCGGTTTATATATCGGTTACACAATTTGGAGCCAAAACCGGTTTTATAACCGGTTATAAAAAAAACCGGTTTTTTTTAATAACCGGTTATTAAAAAACCGGTTTTTTTAATAACCGGTTTTTTAAAAAACCGGTTAACCGGTTTTTTTATAAACCGGTTTTTGACCGTTATAAAAAAACCGGTTAACCGGTTAAAAACCGGTTTTTTCCCGTTGATTAACGGCCATATAGCCGTTTTTTATAATTTTTGACCGTTTTTTTTTTCCCCATTTTACCCCCACAAACATCTATATATAGCTTAGGTTGGGTATTGGTTAGATCACACTCGATTATACAACTCCAAACGCTCTAAACGTTTATTACATACGCGATTATTTTGTTATCTCACGCTCAATTATACCACATTACCACTCCATACGCTCTTATTTCGTAGTCGATTATCATGGCCTCCCAAAGTGCTGCTTCATCCGTCAACATGGGTGCCTCGAACACGGGAGAAACGGTCGTTCGGGTCATCCCCACGAAACGAAACCAAGATGTTTGGCAACATTTCGACCTATGCGAAATGTCTAACGGTACCCAAAAAGCTCGATGCAAACATTGTTTGAAGTTTTATGGCAAATATGCAAACTCCACTTTAAGAGCGCATGTACAAAGGCCCTTTTGCAAGGCCTTGAAGGACGAATCGGGAAGTAGTTCGCAGCCGGAGATGACGAATCAAGGAACGGTGTTTACGTACGACCTTGAAGCGGTACGTCAAAAGTTTTCAAACTTTGTGATTCAAAATACACTTCCTTTCAACCACTTCGACAACCCTCAATTCACGGAGATGATGCAAAAGTATGTTCAACCACGCTACCAACACGTAAGTCGTTCGACCCTTAGAAGAGATTGTCTTAAAGCTTGGAAAAACGCTAAATCCGAACTAATTTCATACTTTTCAAACTTACAAACTGGTGTAAACTTAGCAACGGATGTGTGGTCGGTACCTAATGGTTCGCCCGACTCATACATTTGTGTGACGGCTCATTGGGTTGACCCCGGGTCGTGGCAAATGATGAAACGAACCGTTGCGTTTCAATTGTTTGATTACCCGCACACGGGTAGAAATATTTTTAAACTCTTGGATAAAGTCATTCGACAATACAAGATTGAAGATAAAATCTTTTCAATTTCGTTTGATAACGCGTCCAACAATACGGCCGCGGTTGGCCATTTAAAATTAAAGTATAAACCTATTTGTGATGGAGCTTTTTTTCATAGCCGATGCATTGCACATATTATCAACTTGGCCGTGCAAGATGGGTTAAACGTGATCGAAACGCAAAGAAACAATTTTAAAAGAATGTTACGAGATGTTTTTAGCAACAATAAAACATTTTCAAGATACAAAAAATTTTGTGATGAAGCTAATTGTCAATGGTTGGGGCCCAATTGGGATTGTCCAACAAGATGGAACTCGACTTGTGATATGTTTGAGAAAGCCATCCAACAAAAAGAATCACTAATTGCGTTTCATCAAATAATGTCAAGTAGGGGTAAATGTGCACCGTACGATCCTAGAAACTGGTTATTGATTGAGATCGTTACGGAGGTCCTTCAAATTTTTAAATCTTGCACAACTAGTTTATCCGGGGTTTACTATCCAACAAGCCCCATTGCTTTACCAAAAATTGCTGTCATGTGCACAAAGTTGAGTGAACTTCATTGTAGGGGTGCACCTTATTTTGATATGGGTGTAAAAATGAAAGAAAAATTTAGAAAATATTTTCAACAACTACCCGCTGTTTTGACATGTGCTGCTGCGTTAAACCCTTGCATAAATGTTGGTGGTGTTGAAGCTTTAATAGAAAAAATTTGTGATGAGCTAGAGTTAAACGACGATCAAAACCCCTATTATAACCAAACTTTAAAGAATGCTTTCAACACCACCTTGTCTAACATGTATGATGTTTACCTTACAAAATACGGGTCGTCTTCCCAAATTCATGACTCGTTAAGAGCTGTTGCCCAATCCCAATCCCAAACCGACCTTGAAATGGGGATGTACTACATGATTTGGGAAGACGCCGGTAAACGTCAAAAGGTAAACACCCCAAGCAGTGAACTTGGAAGGTATGGTGGTACCAACTTTGTGAAACACATGACTCCAGATGAATTTAGAAGTCTTGATTTGCTGGCTTGGTGGAGAGGTAAGGAGGATGAGTTTCCGATCCTCGCCGCCATGGCCAAAGATTTACTAACGGTCCAAGCTTCCACGGTAGCTTCGGAGTCTGCTTTTTCTGTTTCTGGCAGGGTTATATCGATTAGGAGGACTCGACTCACTCCACCAGCTGTAGAGATGTCTATTTGCTACAAGGATTACTTGGACGCTTTAGATAGGGCACAACATCAACGCTCACTCGAGGGGGAAATGGACTATGAGGCGGGCTTGTATGAAGACGAGGTCAATCAAGGACACACTCAACCAATGACCGATGAAGAAGCCGCGTACGACGATTACCTAAGGAATAGCTCGGGATCGGGTAGCGATGAAAATAATGAGTAAGAAACAGCAAGTTGTTAATGTAATCGTGTCTAAGCATTCTTTAATGTTTGTATTTTTGAGTTACGAATATGCGATAACGATTTAATGTTTGTATTTTTAATGTAAAAGCTATAAATGAAAGTTATGTATTTTTGAGTTACGAATATGCGATAACGATTTAATACTTGTAGTTACCGGTTTGCCTTGTAGTTACCGGTTTGTTTATACTGTGAAAAAATAATGGTTATTTAAAAAAAAAAAAAAAAAAAAAAAACCGGTTAACCGGTTAGACCGGTTATTAAAAAACCGGTTAATAAAAAAACCGGTTTATTAACCGGTTCTAACCGGTTCACAAACCGGTCGTAACCGGTTTGACCGGTTATGGTTTTCATGCACAAAAACCGGTTATTAACCGGTCCGGTTATTAACCGAACCGGTTTTTTTAAAAAAACCGATTTGTGCACCTCTAGTTACAAGACTGTTAAAGATCAAAGCTTACTCTCATTGGCAATCTCATAATGAGATTGGTGGACTCAAAGTTAAAAGAAAAAATTGAAAAAGAAAATAAAGCAATCTAGATTGACAATCTGGGTTGGTAGAGCAAACCCAGATTGCAATCCAAACTAACCCCCAATAAGTTAATTATTCAATTAACTTTTAATATTCAAACAAAAAAAATAATTAAATACACGATCTTTCTTAAAAAAATTATGAACATTTCGACATAAATTTTATTTAAAACGGACTTCGTTAAATAAATACATTTTTTAAGTTGGGATGGGTTGTGAATGTGTGTAAAAGATTGAGGTGAATTAAATTATGTAGATTAAGGAGAGAGAAATAAATTTTATAATGTGAGATTGAGATTGTGAAATTGTTGATAAGGATAGTCTTATATTAAACTGGCATGGTGACCTCATGAACACACTTTTCTTTCTTAATTTGGTTAAGAGAGATGGTGGGTGCTCCAAAATAAATAAATAATCACCGTGCATCTATTTTGTAGCTATAATATTGAAAATAAAATTGTTAACTCAAATTTCATTAAAGGTATGATAGATTTTCATGTTTCAACTCTGTAATGTCAACTTAGGAATTAAGATTGTCTTAACTTAACTCTATAGTATCAAATTTTTTTGGTTATTATGACGTTAATTTTTTTTTCTTCACATGATGTGACACTATCAACGTATAACACTATGTCTAGATATGTAAAACACCGTCTATTAAAATTTAAGATAGCGTGTATTATGTAATTTTTGTTTAAATTTACACCTTTTAGACAAAACATTTTTAACAAACCCAAACATAGGGCCTGACCAAGGGTAGTGTGAGTTGAATAACGGGATGAGGCCTGTAATTTTCGGAGCCAAATTTTGTATATATATGTATTTTTTTTATTTTTTTTATAAACTAGGTATGAATTTTAATCATCTTAAATATATTGGACTAAAAACATTTTTTTACCCGTTATCTATTTACGCTATTGGGCCTAAACTAAATTTAAAAACTAAAAAAAAAAAAAATCAAATAATTCGTCAGGGCCTCCGAGCCTTTATATTTTAGCTACACCAAGGATTCAATGTATATAAATCCTCGGGGCTAACCGCCCTCCCTGCCCAAACATGCGTGTATGTGTGTATATATTAATTATTGTTGTATATTTGCGTACATAGATAATGAATTCGATCAATGATGCAAACTTGTAATCTTCATTTAACCTTGGTTTTTAGAACAATCGTCTGGATTAATCTTTGAATTGTGAATAACTTTCAGATAAATCTATTTGCGGGTTACACACAATGATTTATCGGATAAGCCAGAGATTTCTGTAGATGGAATTGGATTTTGATAATCATATGAATGTGATGAAGAACAAGAGAAAGTAACCGTTTTTCAGTTCTATCTATGCGATCAAAAACAGAGAATCCCAGGGATGAAACCATCGACTTATAAAAAACTGATTTTCATATCTCCTATCTCACATAAGCCCAAATATTAACTAGAAGCCCACTTATCATTATACATAAGCCCAATTATAGCCACATAATAAGTTCAAATAACATTTAGAATTAAATTGAGCTCACGCTCCCGCTTCACTTAACTCTTTTAATCTCTGACGTTATTTTCTCGATCGACAAGTTAATCCAATAACACTAAAATAACCAACAATCCTCCCCTATTTTAGTGATATCCATGATAACTTAACCATCTTCACAGATTCGCAAACGTATGCATAAATGAGAATGTCCTACGGATTGAATTTTCATCTTAGTAAATTACACGATCCAAATATTCGAATATCGGGGTGTCCTATGGATTGAACCATTGCTATCCATTTGAATACTTGAAGGCAAAATACATATACGTTTATAAATCAAAATTCCACTCGACATAATATTTTACTAGCATGTGACCTAATCCTTCAAAGAATATATCAAAGCTCAAGTCCAAAGCTTCTTGAAGCGGCTAAACTTCATATTCTTATAGGTAGTTCATTATTTTCGCGCCCGCACTGCAATTTATCAATGAACTATTAAGAAGCTATACTTCAACCTACTTTATCTTGCGGTCGGAACATAAACCTTGGGATGTTTATGATATAGTTTTCCAACATCTTTATGACAAGCTTTCCGCATTGAATTCAGCATCTAACGTTGTATTAGATGGGACTTGGGTGTCTTGACACAGGATATTAAAGTATGGACTTTAAAGCTATCCCCAAGACTGATATGTTCGCGAGATCTCTTCTTAACTCTTTAGTTAGATTATCAACCAAATTATACTCATATATTACAAATTCAACTGATATCACACCTTGCATGATGAACTCATTATCATGCTATGTATAATATATAACTGTCTAAACTTTCCATTATACACCTGACTATAACCCTTAGTCAACACTATCACACTTGATAGATTTTGGTGATGTCAGTTTGACCACAATGGAATATCATAATAACATATTCTTAGCCATTCAACAACTTTAATCAATTGTTGCAAATGCTAGAAACTTGTATTCCATTGTCAAGTGATGCACATTCATTTCTTAATTACCTAAGAAATGGAACCTCCCTTTAAGAAAGAATACACCTCCATTTAGTCATACAACTTGCATTATTCACCAGTGTAAAACTGAAGGAAAACATGAATAACACAAACCGAAATTCATGATTCTTTTAATACCTTAGTTGAGAAATAGAATCACCTTAATTAGACATAAGCATGATATTAGGATCTATAGGAAAACTAACCAGAGAACAATCAAATTAATTGAATTTCTTCAAAATTTTCTCAAATTAATGAGATCGAGTCATAGCTGTACCATTGTTACTCTTTTTTATGATCATACCTAGGATAGCATCAACCTCCCATAGATCATTCATATCAAACTTAGAAGACAATAATTTCCTTGTATTATTAATCACTCAAACTAGAGTACTAAATCAAGAAATTGACATTTTTTTATTTTTAAGATTCCATTTTTCTCTTCAGCCACACCATCTTTCTTATGGTATATAAGAAACCTTAAATGGTTTTCTTATAATTTAGTTAATTCACATGTATGACATTTCTTTTAATACATATCAAAAGCCGGTAAATAATAAATTCATTAGACATTTCTTTCATTCCAAAATAATTCACATGACCTAATCTGACGTGCCACAATATATAAAGATAGTCTAGAATGCTTTGAGATGTTGATGCCATACAAACAGATTCAATATTAAACATGGCATTTATATTAAGTTTAAACATTCAATTACCCAAATATCCAAATCCAAAAGATTTCATGTCGAGATAAGATAAACTTATTTGACGCAATAACATGTTTAAATCCATAATAGTTTAAAACAACCTATGTAACAACTCGGGTTTTCAAATTTATAATTTATATTCGTAACCTGAACTGTTTTACGTTCGGTAAAATTTTATCCGTAAAATATCGCGTGTATCGAGTAAATTAATTGTTATTATATTATGGTTTCATTAATTATATAAAGTACTTTCATATTTTGGCAAAAATTGCCCAAACTATAACCTTAACCCAATCATGTTCCATTTTCAATATCTAGGGGCTAAAACGTAAATACTATATTATTATAACTCCTATTATCCAAATCTGTTGAACTTGGATCCGATCCAAACCCGTTTTAAACCCAACCCGCGACCCATTTCGCATTCTTGTAGCTTAATCTTCGCATCTTAATTCAGAATTGATGTTATCAAATCGTTTATACGCGTAGTATAACTCACACCGACGATATATTAAAGAAAGTGTAAGTCACCGGTGCGATGGTGATCGATACGAGATCCGCACGAAGTCTAGGAGTGCGGAATCCTCCTAGACTCGTTTATGGTGTTAGAGACGAAGAACAAGAATAAACACAAACATACACACAAATGGGATAACACAGATATGCAGATCTCTTTATATAATAATCAAAACGTATTACATACCAAACGAGAAAACAAATTACGGCCGACCCGAGGTAAGCTCTACCTCGGGTCTGCCTACGCGACTCTCTCTATCTGTTTCTCTCTATGCAACTGAACAACTGAACTTCCAAACCCTAAACATGACATACACACACACACACACACATATATATATATAACAACTTTGTGGGCTTGGGCTTCTAGGCGAAGTTGTTTGACTTCTCCAAGACAACTTCGCCTACGGCGAAGTTGTTCTAACTTCACCACTTCGCCTCAGCTGGTCGGAATTGCATAGCGACGGTCACAAAATGCACGAACAGACCCCCCTTGACCGTTGCTCTCAATTCTAAGTAACACTAAAGATCATTTGCTACAAAACATGCCCAAATAACCAAATATGTGTCAATTTCCAGCCTCAATTAATATCCCATTCACAACTTTAACTCCATATCCAAACGAGTCCATAAATTCGTTTAAATGGCTGACTCGTAGTTGTTCGCATGTAAGACCAAGAGATACCAATTGTGACTCTTTGTCGGAACAACGTTTTCGCCCTCATAATAATCGTATAAACCAGGCCATTCGGACGGAAACTCCAGGAAAAATATTATCACCAAATTTTTCCTCAATGATCCTCTTTTCATATGAATGACATATGAAAATTTTCGTTCAAGAAAATTTCCCAAAAATACAATTTTTTTAGAATGTCATATCTTGAACGTCGGATGAAAGGAAAACATATCATTAGTCTGACCAACGGGTGAACTTCGCATAACTTCGCCTGTCAACTTCGCCCTTAACTTCGCCTTCATTAAGTCCGCACCCAATAACTTCGCCTAGTTATAACTTCGCTAACTTCGCCTAGTTATAACTTCGCCATTCTTTAACTTCACCTGATAACTTCGCCGTTCTTAACTTCGCCTAAACCCTATAACTTCGCCTGAATCCTAGCGACAACTTCGCCATTTACGACTGTTCGGCCAAAAACAGATCAGAAACGGGCCAGAAACACCCAAACGCAGATCTCTAACCATAGCATAAGAGCCTACGTCTCTAATACCACTTGTAAGTCCCCGGTGCAATGGTGATCGATACGAGATCCGCACGAGGTCTAGGAGCGCGAAATCCTCCTAGACTTATTTATGGTGTTAGAGACAAAGAACACGAATAAACATGTTGGTGCATAAATGTCAGTAGTTCATATGTCTAATGTCTGTAATCGAGTCTGTAATATTGTTTATGTATTTGTTTGTTTAAAGCGAAGTTGTTGACAAGTTCGCTTAGGCGAACTTGTTAACCAAGCGAAGTTGTTGACAAGTTCGCTTAGGCGAACTTGTTAACCAAGCGAAGTTATGGACAACTTCGCCTGAGGCGAAGTTTTCGTGTATTTATATAGGTTACGGCTTGTTGTTCAAGTTGTTCAAGTTGTTCGTGTAAGTCAGTTATTGTTCGTGAGTCAAGTGACGTGAGGTCGAGAGTCTGTAACTGTGATTATATCACGTGTTGAGTTATTAATATAACGTGTGTTTGTTCGTATCGTATTCGTGTGTTCGTGTGTTTGTGTTCTACGTCCGTAATGATCTACACAGGGATTCCGCACCTGTGTATATCGGGATATCTCGTGTGATCCGTCCAGGGAACCTACAATTGGTATCAGAGCTTTTGCTCGATTGTGTGGTTCGGGATATTCACGCGGGTGTAGATTTCGTCCCGTTTCGACTTTTCGCGGGACGTGTTTTCGGTGTTTTTGCTCATTCTAACCTCCTACCAGTGTTTTCAAGCCTTTAAACCATCAAAAACCTCGTTAAAATCCGTTTTACAGATCTGCAGAAACTGTGTTGTTCGTCAGGCGAAGTTGTTGTTCATCAGGCGAAGTTGCCGTCAGGATACGTAGGGTTTCGGCGAAGATATAAGAAGAGGCGAAGTTATTCACAACTTCGCCTACTTTTTCAAGTTCGCCTAACTCAGCGAAGTTCTCTTCAAGTTCGCCTACTTCCTAAGTTCGCTCACCCTAAGCGAAGTTATTCTCAACTTCGCCCAGTCACGCGGATTTAAGAAAGATCCAGCGAAGTTATTACTTAAGCGAAGTTATTCTTAACTTCGCCTACAGTACTTTATTAAATAAAAAAAAAAAATTATTTTTCAGGTTTCTTCTCTTCAAGAAGGATGTCGTCGATCAACATCTCGGAGCTTGTAAAGATGGAAGTTGAAGCTGGGTCAGCTACAAAGGCCCCAAGGTTGCTGAAGGGAACCGATTTTGTCGCATGGAAGGATCGGTTCATCCAATATGTAAAGTACCAGGATGCGAAAATGTGGGTGTGCATCCAAGATGGCTATATTCCACCTGTAATGGAGTACGAAGGTAGGGACCAGATCAAAAAGTACAGTAAGATGGAAGAGGAAGAGAAGAAGATGTATGAGGCCGAGAGCAAGGCCCATGCTGCAATCACAATGGCTCTTCCACAGGAGATCCTCCATACATTCAGAAAATACACATCAGCTAGAGAGCTTTGGGAAGCTCTTGAGAACAGATTTGAAGGGAATGTAGGAATTCGAGCTTCAAAAATCAAATTGCTCAAAACTCAGTTTTCCGTCTTCAAATTTTTGAAGAACGAATCTCTAGATGATATTATCACCCGATATTATCATCTAATGACTGAGCTGAGCAACTATTCTATTTCCTACCGAGAAGAAGAAATAGTTGAGAAGCTTCTCGATGCCCTCCCACCAAAATGGGAGATGTATACTGTACTGATGAGGGAAGACAAGGACTTCCCTACTTATGATCTTGAAACCACTGTCAACAAGCTCAGAACTTTTGAGCTTAATATGGTAAGAAAAGAAACGTCTATGGATCAGGTTCAAGATCCAGGCATGTACGGTGCTAAAGTAAACTCCAATTCAAGTTCAAAGACTGATACTGCCGCCTACTACATGAAGGGCGAGTCGGGTGCCAAGTCTTCACAGGAGGGGCATGTGTCAGTAAACTCAAATGGGAATGTTTGCTTTGTAGCCGGTGGATCAAGTGGTACTAAACAGACAGCAAGCCAGAGTAGTGGCTCTTCAAGTTCTTCAAGCAATAACTACTCTAAGATGCCAATGAGCGTCAAATCTGCTGAAGAGCAGTTTGGCCTCTATGCTTCGTTTATTGCTTCATATGAGAACTATATCCAAGGGAAGGTTGTTGATCCAGCGATGTTGGATGAAGACTATGACCAAATAGATGCTGATGATATGGAAGAGATGGATCTACAATGGCAGATGGCCATGATTGTGAGGAGGGTGAAGAGGTTTATGAGGAAGACAGGGAGAAAGTTTGTTGGTGGCAGGCCTGGGTTCGACAAGACTAAGGTGAGGTGCTATAACTGTCAACAAAACGGCCACTTTGCTAAAGAGTGCAGAAACGAGAGAGTTGAACGTGGTCAAGGCAGGTCTGCACAGTACAATGGGAGTAGTAAAGATTTCAGTGCCATGATGTCTAGAGAAGCAGGTGAATACAACTGGAACCTGCATTCGGATGAAACTTTTGAGCAGGCAAATATGGCTAAGGTTGAGAATGAAGAATGTGAGAAGGTCACCGGAGAAGTGAAAGCTACTGGAGAGGAAAAAGCTATCATGACAGATCTCAAGGACCAGTCCTCCGAGGTATGTTCTAAACCTATATGTACTAAATGTGAGAACTTGTCTGAGCAACTTGCTACCATAACTGATCAGTATGTTCGTTTAGATGCTGAATTTAAAACTCTTAAAGAAGATCATCACTTTATGAAAGCAAGATAGAACAGTTACAAAATTAAAATAAAAGCGTGTGAAAAAGATGTTAAAAGCTTAAAAACAAAACTTGCTGAAAAAATTGAAGTGATAGATCTAAGTTATGAGGTTTTGGAAGAAAAGACCAAACTTATTGCTGAACGAGAAAAACAGATTGCTGACCACCAGGTGAAAGTGGTGGAACTGAACCGAAAACTTGAGCAGTTCAGAAATTCCTCAGCTATTCTTGATCACCTTGTTAGTGTTCAAGGTACCTCTGCGAAGAGGGGAGGAATTGGTTATCACGGGGTTCCACCACCTTATAACCACAATTATACTTATAACCCTAGTGTTCAGAAATCTGTTGATTTTGAAGTTTCTCAGACAGTTCCAATCAAGGTTTCGAGTAAAGAACCAATTGTTAGTAAAGGCAAGTTCGCCTGTTTCAAGTGTGAAAATTTCTGTTGCAAGTCCAGTCTCATCATATTCGGAGAAGTCGTCCGAATCAGGTAAGACAAAAGAGGAGAATGTGTTACTCAATGGTGGAGAAAAAGATAAAACTAATAAGAAAAGTACTCCACTAAACCCGTACGTCCCACCTTATGTGAAACGAACGGCCGGTAACACAGCCTCGAGATTCAAAACAACCTTTGAAAAGAAAGTGGAGCATAGGTGTTGTTTTAGGTGTAATAAATTAGGACATCTTGTTGCAGATTGCCCTCTGAAGCCGCGATTCTGAGGTGTGAGGCCTAATAAAACTGAGAATAAGACTAATACTATTAAAAATGAAAACCATTCAAAATTTCGAAATGTAACTAATTCAGGTTTTCACACAAACAAACCTCAGTTTTACAATGCAAATAACCAAACCACAAGATATAATTCTTTCAATTCACTTAGGTTTGGAAGGTCCCACACTCAATCTCCAAGGTGGTTTCCTAATAGGGCTTACAGAAATTATCCGAATACTAACTGTGAAAAGCCAAAGTTCGGGATGTATAGATCCAAGACCAATTGGTCTTGGGTCCCTAGATTCTAATCCTTTGCTTTATTGTGCAGGGACAGTTGAACAGGGCTGCCCACAGTCTTTGGATTGTAGATAGCGGCTGTTCCCGGCACATGACGGGTAACAAATACTTGTTACACGATTTAAAACCTGTTCAAGGAGGGAGAGTTAGTTTTGCCGGTGAAAGTGGTGGCAAAATTACTGGAAGAGGAACGGTGTCGAATGGAAAGATGACTCTTGAGAATGTGAACTTTGTAGAAGAGTTGAAGCACAATCTGCTGAGTGTATCACAGATTTGTGATAAGGAGTATACCGTTCATTTCACGAAGAATGAGGCAATTGTGTTAAAGCCTGGTTTTCAGATACCAGACGAGTGGATAGTGATGAAAGCACCACGTGATACAAATACTTATGTGATGGATATGAGGTCTACTGAAATGGCCACGGAAGAATCATGTTTAATGACGAAAGCAAGCGAATCGGAATCCGAACTGTGGCACAGGAGGATGGGGCACATTTATCTTCGGAAGATGAACCACATTGTCAGGAATGGACTTGTGATGGGCGTTCCCTTGAAAAGTTTTAATTTTGAAGACAAATGTATAGCATGCAAGAAGGGAAAGCAACACAAGAAATCCCATCTCACCAAGAAGGTCAACTCTATTGCCAGTACTCTAGAATTGCTTCACATGGATCTCTTCGGTCCCGTATATGCAAAAAGTCTAGGAGGTACTTCTTACTGCTTGGTGATCACTGATGACTACTCGCGATATTCGTGGGTATATTTTCTGAAATCGAAAGATGAGACGGCTCAAATGGTGAAGAATTTGATTACCAAAGTTGAGAACGTCATGGGTAAAACAGTTAAGTTCATCAGGAGTGACAATGGAACGGAGTTCAAGAATTTTGAGATGGAGATCTTCTGCCTTCAGAGAGGGATTGAACACCAATACAGCGCTCCTTATACACCGCAACAAAATGGAGTGGCTGAAAGGAAGAACAGAACGTTAATTGAAGGAGCCAGAACTATGCTGGCTGATTCGAAGCTTCCTGTGGTGTTCTGGGCTGAAGCTGTTGCTACAGCCTGTTATGTCCTGAACAGAGTCTTAACGGTTAAGAGGCTTAATAAAACGTGTTACGAGCTTATGCATGGGAGAAAGCCCAATTTGAGTGGTCTTGAACCATTCGGGTCCCCTTGTTCGATTTTGAAGACAAATTCTAAATTTGGTGAAGTAGCCGATGAAGGAATCTTAGTCGGTTATGTTGTTGGGACTCCTAACAGACGTGTCTTCAATACATCGACCAGCAAGGTTGAGGTGGTGTGTAACACCGACATCACAAGTTACCAACCGCCAAAACCAAGCAACGGACCTGCTGAGTTTTTCGACTATGTTAAACTCTTCAAGTCTTTTAACGTACCGTTTTTGGATATTGCTGAAGAAGAAGAGAGAGTTGCAACGAAGATGATCCTTGATGAGGAAGACATTCTATTACAAAGACAGCTGATTGATAAATGTCAACCTTCCTCATCAAACACTATCGGTACCCCTGCTGCCTCGACTGAAGAAGAATTTTTCAATCCATTTCACTCTCAGCATGAAACAACCATTGACGAGCTCTCTTCTAACTTGGAAGACAATTTGCATGTCGGTTCTGTACCAACCACGAGAATTCATAAAGATCACCCTTTGGAGAATGTGATTGGTGATGTGTCCTCCGGTGTACAAACTAGAAGTAGCTTGAATGAGCACACCTGTGTTTATACAAGCATTAAGGAGACAGGAATAATCAATGAATGCCTGTACACCTGCTTTATAAGCCAGATTGAACCGAAGAATTATCAAATGGCTTTAAAGGACAGCTCGTGGGTCGAAGCCATGCAAGAAGAGTTGGCTCAATTCGAGAAGATGGAAGTTTGGACTTTGGTTGAAAAACCAAAGAATGTGTATGCTATAGGCACAAAATGGGTGTTTAAGTGCAAGAGAGATGATAAGGGGATCATTATAAGGAATAAGGCGAGGCTAGTCGTTAAAGGTTTTAATCAACAAGAGGGGATTGATTATAATGAAGTGTTCGCTCCTGTCGCCAGGTTGGAAGCCATAAGATTGTTTTTGGCGTTTGCTGCTTATGAAAAGATGAAGGTATTTCAGCTAGATGTGAAGAGTGCGTTTTTGAATGGGAAAGTTGATGAGGTTGTGTATGTTGAGCAACCTCCGGGTTTTCCTGACCCAGACTTTCCAGATCACGTGTACAAATTGAGCAAGGCGTTATATGGATTACATCAGGCACCTCGTGCCTGGTATTCAACTTTATCAGATTACTTGCTCGAAAATGGTTTTGAAAGAGGGAAAATTGATAGCACGTTGTTCTTCAAAAGAGATGGAAGCGACTTCCTGCTGGTGCAAGTCTACGTGGATGACATTATATTTGCTGCATCAAAAGTCTCCATGTGTCAAGATTTTGAGGCCGTCATGAAGAAAAGGTTTGAAATGAGTGCTATGGGTGAACTAACTTTCTTTTTAGGATTGCAGGTTGATCAGAAGAAGGATGGGATGTTCATTCATCAGACCAAGTATGTCCATGATGTGCTCAAACGATTCAAGATGGAGGACGGCACTCCATTCGACACTCCTATCTGCGTCAATCACAAATTGGGTGCTGAGTCAGACGGTGATGCAGATGTGGACCCAACTCAGTATCGGGCTATTATAGGTTCTTTAACGTACTTAACTGCTTCTAGGCCTGATATAATGTTTGCTGTTTGTCTTTGTGCTCGTTTTCAGGCAAACCCAAAGGAATCTCACATGAAAGGTGTGAAGAGGATCTTGCGGTATCTCAAGGGCAAACCGAAGCTGGGGTTGTGGTACCCGAGAGGAGGAGACTTGGAGCTAGTCGCCTACACAGACTCTGATTATGGTGGGTGCAATCAGAGTCGGAAGTCAACAACAGGAGGATGTCAGTTTCTTGGTGGCAGATTGGTGTCGTGGCAATGCAAGAAACAGACTTCGGTCGCAATTTCAACCTGTGAGGCAGAATACATGGCAGCATCCAACTGCTGCTCCCAGGTTCTTTGGATACAACAACAGTTGCGCGACTATGGTCTGAACTTCTTACTTACTCCTATTTGCATTGATAACACAGCTGCTATCTCAGTAACTAACAATCCCGTGAAACATAGTAAACTAAACATATTGACATACGTCATCATTTCATACGGGATTGTGCTGAGAAGAAACTGATAGTGCTTGAAAAGGTGGATACGCTTGATAATTTCGCTGATCTTTATACTAAAGCGTTTGATAAAACAAGATTTCAAAACCTTATCGAGCTAAATGGGATGATCAATCCCGAGTAACCATGCTTTTCTTGTAATATTTAAATAAAAAAAAAAAAAGGGTCACTATCGCTTAAAAATATGTCGGTTACATCAGTTTGAAGGACTTGTCTTCGGATATGTTTTGGTTCTCATTTTCTACTTGTAGATTTTGAGGATAGCCATTAACCAGATTACTGATTGTGACCGGGGCGGTTTATGATGAGTTTTCATTCTTTCGCTTAAAATTAGTCGATCATAGTTAGTTATAAGGACACATACTAGTATGTGGTCGGTCCAGCTGATCCATTGGATCTTCGGGATAGCCGTTTACCTGAAGACTTCGTTTTGGTCGGGGCGATTAATGTTAAAATTTAAAAAAAAAAAAAAAAAAAGGAAATGAAATTATTTTTCAAGTCTACTACTTCGTATGAAGTACGTTTGCTATGTTAAACGGAAAATTGATCCAACCTTGGAAAATGATAGATATACTAACTTTGTGTGCTTAACTAGTGAAGTTATTAGGCTTAAAAGGCTTTAGGACAGTCATTGTATGTCATGGTAACTTTTTATGGTGCGTAAAAGTAGATGTGATACAAACTAAATCTACTCGATTTTACGTGGAAACTCCTTAAGAGTTTTGCATGTCTTCATATGTATCTTTCCGAATGATAGGCAGAAAAGCGATTACCCAGTCATACACGAGCCCATGTGTGTTCTGATTCCCGTGAAGATAACGTTTCAAGAAACTGCAGTGATCCAGATTCGGGACTTGCAGTTGGTTTACTACTCTGAAGTCTATGTAAATTTGTGAGTTATTAAAAAAAAAAAAAAAAATTTGAGTTATTGAAACATTCTATAGCTGAAAGTGTCAAGACTTCTCAATCTTAGAGTAAGAAGAAGAACGGGAAACAGATGAAGAGTACTTACAACTTAATCAGACACTATGGGTCGAGGTCAATTCGGGGTGACTTGGGGAAAGCCAAATACGCTTTGAGAATAGATAGGAGGCATCAAAATCTCTGAGTTATTGCCCACTTAAATTTTGAGGCTTAATCGAACCTAACTCGTATCACAGACACGATGAAAACCACTTTAAGTTATACCTGCTTACAACCTGTCTCTTTATGTCATAATACAGCTAAACACAGATCTATGTGACAGTCACGTAATTAGTATGATTCCTGTTCGGATCTTTTCTAATACGTGGTAGTCCCTAACTAGACTGAAATTTGATCCCTTATACTTTAAATTTTAAAGTTTTTGTACTTAGATAGTTTTATGATTTTTTAACTGGTTACTTAGAATTGATCATGTCATTTATTTCTTAAAGGGAAGTTTTAAAGAGTTAATTGAAAAATGTTCAAATTATAAGGTTTGATTTAGTAAATATAGGCGATGTTGTTAAACAGGCGAAGTTGTGAATAACTTCGCCTAGGCGAAGTTATCCATAACTTCGCCTGTATAACTCCGCGCCTATATAAAGGATTTTAAGGGTCAACAGTGTTCATTATTCAAAATCAGCGAACTTATTCACTCATCTTTTCCGGCGAACTTATCCAATATTTTCCGGCGAACTTGTGTTTATTCCGATTCCGAGTTATTTTTTTCCCAGATTTCATACCGATTCAAGGTTCGAGATGCAATTATATCATATCATCAATGTACAAGGGCATTAATCTTAGGTCGTTTCGACCCGGTTATTAACCTCGAATCGTCGGCCATTCAACCGATTTTCAAAAACTTGTTTTTACGTGTTAAGAACCACTTTGATCGTCCAGATAACCTTAACATCATGTTTTCCGGATTCCTTAATCACGAAATCATCAACTGCACGTTGTTCCATAATCCTTACTGTCGCCGATTCAGATTCAGGCGAACTTAAGGTTTAGGCGAAGTTATCCGTAAATGTGATTGAGAAGATCGGTGAGCAGATTGAGATTGAGAATGAGATTGAGGAAGGAGAGATAGTAGAGGAAAATGTCGAACATGACATTCCAGAGGTTGAGAAGGCCGATATGGGTGATCAGACTGCAGTTGAAGATACTGAATGGGAAGAGCAGCCGAGGTGGAAGGAAGGATACGCTCAATGGTTCGTCAAAACGAAGAAACCGGCAGTCCCTACCATGTTCAAAAAGAGTTACAATATTAAGGGCTATGCTGAAGCAAAGAAAGGGATTATATGCTGGATTTATGATGAGTAGTTGCGGCTCTTCGTGATTAAACGATATGATGGAGTTCAGTACCTTAGAAGAATGTTGAGATCGTTAAACACACTGCCTGAGTGTGAGGTTAAAGACTTAGCCAGATTGGGGTTGATCAATCGAAGTGACGATAATATGGCTAGAGTCATAGGGAAAATCGTATGGAAAGAGAGCATAAAGGAAAAGAAGTTTGAGCTGTTGAAACCACAGAAAGGGAAACTTGTTGAAGACAAGGATAGAGGTTTGAGAGCTGATGGAAAGCCTTGGATGGTTATGAAGTATAAACCAATCCGGTGCCTTAAAGAAGTACCGATGAAGCTTATGCCCAAGGATGTGCTCAAAGACCTAAAGTGGTGGTTCGTTGATTGTGAGACAGCGGAGGCAGTGATGGAAGATGAGGATGAACAAGAGATCCTTAGAGTTTACGATCCGATGCATCTTGTTAACTTATCGCAAGCTGATCTGAAGATGCTTAACGAGAAAAAGATCTTTTATATTCCTGCTTGGAAGGATGAAGCAAGGAAATATCAAAGGGTTGTGTCGGTGTGCGTTAGAGAAGGAGTGCACTCTTGAAGTTACAGGAATACGAGACAAGAGCTGAAAGATCAAGATATGAAGCTACTGCCAAGGGGGAGTCTGTTGGTGCATAAATGTCAGTAGTTCATATGTCTAATGTCTGTAATCGAGTCTGTAATATTGTTTATGTATTTGTTTGTTTAAAGCGAAGTTGTTGACAAGTTCGCTTAGGCGAACTTGTTAACCAAGCGAAGTTGTTGACAAGTTCGCTTAGGCGAACTTGTTAACCAAGCGAAGTTATGGACAACTTCGCCTGAGGCGAAGTTGTCGTGTATTTATATAGGTTACGGCTTGTTGTTCAAGTTGTTCAAGTTGTTCGTGTAAGTCAGTTATTGTTCGTGAGTCAAGTGACGTGAGGTCGAGAATCTGTAACTGTGATTATATCACGTGTTGAGTTATTAATATAACGTGTGTTTGTTCGTATCGTATTCGTGTGTTCGTGTGTTTGTGTTCTACGTCCGTAACGATCTACACAGGGATTCCGCACCTGTGTATATCGGGATATCTCGTGTGATCCGTCCAGGGAACCTACAAAACACAAACATACACACGAATGGGAAAACCAGATCTGCAGATCTCTTTATATAATAATCAAAACGTATTACATACCAAACGAGAAAAAAAATTACGGCCGACCCGAGGTGAGCTCTACCTCGGGTCTGCCCACACGACTCTCTCTATCTGTTTCTCTCTATGCAATTGAACAACTGAACAACTGAACTTCCAAACCCTAGAACATGACACACACACACATATATATATTTATATATATATATATAGATAACAACTTTGCGGGCTTGGGCTTAGGTTTCTAGGCGAAGTTGCTTAACTTCTCCAAGACAACTTCACCAATGGCGAAGTTGTTATAACTTCGCCTATGGTGAAGTTTTTCTAACTTCATCACTTCGCCTCAGCTGGTCGGAATTGCATAGCGAAGGTCACAAAATGTACCAACAGACTCCCACTTAACCGTTGCTCTCAATTCTAACTAACACTAAAGATCATCTATTACAAAACATGCACCAATAGAAAGGAATCAAAAATCGATCTTGTACTCGATAATAACTAAAACCCGTCATCATCGATATGCGGTATACCATATAGACACGATGATACTTCAATTAAACTTATGTAAACCTCTTTCTAACCCTCGCGAATCAAAACCCCATGCTTAATCGACTTATAATAACCTGTAACTTATCTAATTTCCTCGTTCTTGGCCGTCGCTTAGGTGTTGCCGTCCACCATCGATTTGAAGTATAATAAGGTAATTTTTATGTAAACAGTTAGCGCTAACATGTAAATCATTAACCCTAATCTGAGTTGAACAAACAATTAACGGATTGATTGATTGAATAAGCTAGGGTTTTGAATTGTAACTGGGCGAATTCGTGTATGCATATTAGAATTCTTTTTCGTTTATTACTCAACAGTCATTGTAGAGCAGTTGGTTGTCTGGTGTTGGGGTCAAGGCTGATCCGGCCAGGGGCGCAAGATCGAGCCCCGACCAGCCCAACAAAATTTATCTTTTTGATATTCTTTTCTTGTTTTCAAATATTTAAGAGTTATATAATTATTATAATATATGGAATAAACAATATTTTATCAAACCGACACCTAAAGTCTTACGTTATAGATTTTTGGTATGTATATGTAACAACTCGGTTTTTCCATATTTAGATTACCCGAGCTATTTATATGTTCGGGAAATTTTTTCCATAAAATTTCCAAGTTTATCGAGTAATTACTATTTTGATTTATTTGTTCATTATAAGTATTTTAATTATCAAAATATAACTATCAGTTATATACATGTTTCTCCCTAAACAAAAGTTTTAACCCACTTTGTATCCACATTTAAATTATAGAGACCAATATGCAAAATGTGATTAAATAATTTATTTGGATTCAGGACCCAGCAGCCCAGAACCGAACCCATTAACCCAGACCCGTTTATGTTCAACCCGTATAAACAATTGCTTTTCTTGAGCCGCAATTTTCGAACTATCTTTGGAATTGATCTCACAAGATCGCTTTTACGCGTAATTAGAACTACACCGACAATCTATTTTGGAATATACAACCCATTTGATCTCGTTTACTTGATTAGCGAAAACCGTCCATACCAAGATAACAATAGACCTCTAATAGATCAATATGATGCAATTAAACTCTGCTGCATACTCTCCATGATCTCGCGAATCCAACCCCGAAGTTAATTACAACATAACTGTCTGCAAGGACTGGTTGCGTGATTTCGTTTGCCGTGACCTTATGTTCTTCGTTCTGCACAAATCAAATACCTATACAGGTAATTAATTGTTACAACATGTTCGTCTTAGTCCATGTAACGATAACCCCAACATTAATTAAGAAATCTTTCATCATATTAACGTTTTGCAGATTTAGGGTTTATGGTGATTTGGAGGAAAATCATCTGTCGGTTTATATATTTTGGTTTCTGGGTATAATGTAACATCCTAAAATTTTAATGATGAATAAAGGAAGTTATGTTTAGTGATTTCGCGTAATTGATTAATGTCGGGGAAGGAGCGGGTCTTGGACTTGGATTAATTGAGATGGGTTAAATGAGAATGGGATTTCAGGGATATAAATACCCCCAAAATCCCAAAATATCTTCATTTTCCCCCACTCTCCTAAACACACACATACACACACACCAAGCACACCCAAAACCGTTGCCGGCCGGGCCGAGAAAGAAGGAAGGATCGAGCGAGGTCCGGGTAAGAGAGAAAGATTAGTGGTGATACCAAGATAAACGAGATCCAAACAAGCTCAAAAGGTATGATTCTTGATCTTGGAAGTTTAAAGATCCGAGCTTTTAGTATAAACGACCGAAAATGGTCGGGAAGTGTAGTGGGTGGTATTGAACCTTAGCAAGGGTGTTAAAATCGCCCGAAATGTTGATCAGAAACCGAAACAGCGGACATCTGGGCAACTTCGCCTTCATCTGGGCAACTTCGCCTTCATCTGGGCAACTTTGCCTTCAAGCGATGAACTTCGCCTGCAAGCTAAGTTCGCCTGATGAACTTCGCCTGCAAGCTAAGTTCGCCTGATGACAAGTTCGCATGAGGTTTAAGTTCGCCTGATGACAAGTTCGCCTGAGGTTTAAGTTCGCCTGATGCTAAGTTCGCCTGAGGTTTAACTTCGCCTAAAGCTAAGTTCGCCTGAGGTTTAACTTCGCCTAAAGCTAAGTTCGCCTGAGGTTTAACTTCGCCTAAAGCCAAGTTCGTTTAGAAAATAAATTTAAAATCTAATGAAAATGTGTTAAGACAGTTAATGGAAATAAAATTTTTCCAAGCTGACCTGGCAGCTCGACCCCAGCCAGGGGCTCTGCCCCTTGGACCCTGCTAGGGGCTGCCGCCCCTAGACCCCGCTGCCAGGGGCGCTGCCCCCGGACCCCCGTTCGTTGTGGGTAGTAATTAAGACTAGAAAGATGTTATAAGTAGTGATAGTTAAATTGATATGTATACTTGTTATACAGTCAGCCGTGCACAACTGAAGAAAGGGATTACGATCAACGGAGAACGTAACCGTGTTCAGGTGAGTTTCTAGCCCCATTTATGTGTTATGTTTTCGGGGCTGTGTGCATACTCAACATGTTTGTTAATACACTTATCCTAAGAGATAAATGTATGCCTTATGTGGATAATGTGAAATGTATGAATGATTGCTTGATGGTACGTGAACGATCTTCGGATATTGCACGTACTGTCAGGTTGTAACGCTATGTATAAGGTAAGTATGTTATGTATGTTTATGTGTATGAACATGATAGAGATAATAGAAGAAAGAAATGATAATATATGGTTGTATGGTTACGAAAAGGGTACCGAGCCCTAATAATACTCGAGGTATGATGTATGG
Organism: Bidens hawaiensis; assembly: GCF_021521415.1. NCBI lineage: Eukaryota > Viridiplantae > Streptophyta > Magnoliopsida > Asterales > Asteraceae > Bidens > Bidens hawaiensis. The sequence goes on from NW_027491355.1 coordinate 201,806, forward strand.
TTGTATGGTAACGAAGAGGGAATCGAACCCTACTAATATTCGAGAACTAGGGAACCGAACCCTACTAATATTCGAGGAAGAAGGGTACCGAGCCCTAATAATACTCGAGGAAAGAGGGTACCGAGCCCTAATAATACTCGAGGAAAGAGGGTACCGAGCCCTAATAATACTCGAGGAAAGAGGGTACCGAGCCCTAATAATACTCGAGGAATGTAGGGCGTAATGCTCTTTATAACATATGATATGAAAGTAAGTTAATACAAAAGAAAGTAAGAAAGTATGAAAGTAAGAAAGTATGAATGTAAGAAAGTATGAAAGTATGAAAGTATAAAAGTATGAATGAAAGAGTATAATGTTATGTGAATGGTATGATTATGTGATTATCTAGAACTCACTCAGCGTAGCTGACTTTTAGTATGCACGCAGGTGAGTAGGATGAGGCAGCTCGCTTGAGGAGACACATGGCACTGAACAAGAATCTGGCATCTGAAGACCTATGATGTGTTAATTTTAATGCTTTAATGTGAAAGACAATAAATGTTTTGCGACAAGTTATGAATTATGTAAAGTTTTATGAAAGTTTTATATTCCGCGTAAATGTTTTAATTAACTCTGATATTTAGAACTGTGTTTATGAGTAAATCCAACACGAAAGTAGGGTTACCGGTAACGGGGCCTTACAAGTTGGTATCAGAGCAAAAGTTCGAGAGATTTAAGCATCCTACATGCTTAGACTCGAACAGAGTATGGGATATAAGTAAGAAATGAAAGAAGATGCCAGTCCAAGAATGCCATGTGTCGCTCAAGCAAGATTAGTAAAGGTAAATTGTATGATTAAATGATATATGTTAATGAGAAAGAAAGTATATGTGAACAAAAGGGATAGGAATAACTGATTGTTGATTTGACTAATTGCTTAAGTAGAACCAGCACAAATAGACTCATAAAGGGAAGTGTATAGGACACGGAAAGCAATGTGATCAGCTAGTCACAGCTGGCCACTGTTATTACCTGTTAGCCTTGCTATCCTTGTACTAAATAGTTCCTTGAATGATGATGTTTGTGTTTTCCCTTTTAGAATACGATGGCTGGAGCCGGAGACATTGTTGGAGCTGGAGGTCGCACTGGACGACGCGGCAGGCCTCGTCGTGTCCAGCAACCTTCGGTTGAGACCGCTTCCAACACTGAAGCTGAAGGAAGCGCAGCGGGAAGGAACCCGGAAAACAATGAAGGAGTTCAACTGGATCCTGCAATTCAAGCAGCTATTGTTCAAGCTGTAGCCACTGCTGTGAAAAATATTACCCCGGGAAGGTCTGCTGGAAGCCGTGAAAGAACTGTTGAAGGGGCAGGTGGTAATGGTAGGAAGGATGACGAGAGGGAAAGGGGTGACTCAAGTGAGGTAAGGTCTGTGAAAGATGATGATAGGAAGAAGGGCCGAGGCGGTTGCAACTATAAGTCCTTCAAAGGTTGTGACCCGCCTAAGCTGACTGGTTTAGGAGACGCAATCGCTACTCTTCAGTGGATAACCGCCATGGATAAGGTTATCCGCATTAGCGAGTGCTGTCCCGATCAAGCTGTCGGTTATGCCACCCAATCGTTTGAAGATGAGGCTATGTATTGGTGGGAGAGTGTGGAGCAGAGGAAGACCCGTGAAGAGATCAAAGAAATGAAGTGGGACGACCTGAAGGAGTTAGTAACGAAGAAGTTTTGTGCTGACGCCGAGGTTGAAAGGGCGGAGATGAAGTTCCTAAATTTGAAAGTTGGGACAATGACGCATCGTGAGTACACCACCGAGTTCAATCGAATGTCTAGGTTGGTGCCCGATATGATCAACACTGAGGCTAAAAGGATCAAGTGTTATGTGAGGGGTTACCACAGAGAGTTCGCATGTTAGTCAGAACAAGTAAACCTACTACTTTCGATTCTGCTGTCGAACTCGCAGAAATGGTCTACGCAGACTTGGTTGCGGATGATGTGGTGGTGGGAGATGAGAAGAAAGAGAGGAAAGGGGTCGCTCCTGCTAAACGACCCGGTACCCAGATGTGGAACCCTAAGAACAAGCAGCCGAGAGTTTGGGAGAACAGGTCATGCAAGACTTGTGGCAAGGCGCACAGTGGTGAGTGTAGGTGGGGAAGGGGTTCGGATACATGTCATAAGTGTGGAAAGATACATGCCGGAGAATGTAAATTTGGGTCGAATGTTTGCTACAAGTGTGGGAAGACAGGTCATTATGCTCATGAGTGCAGTTCTAAGCCTGCATGCTACAAGTGTGGTAAGACGGGTCATTTTGCTAGGGAGTGTACCGAGAGTGAAGCTGGAGGTAGTAGAAGGAAGGATGCCGATCAAGCTAGGCCAAGAACTAGAGCCTACATGTTGACCCAAGAACAAGCCAAGCAGATTCCGGATGTTGTCACAGGTACGTTTCTAGTGAACGGTGTTTCCGCTTCTGTATTATTTGATTCGGGCGCAAACAAAAGTTTCGTAGCCACACCATTTAGTAAACTAGCTAAAATGAGATGTTGCCGAGTGTCTGAAACTTTTGTAGTAGAAACCGCCAGTGACACTTCGGTTAAAATAACAAAAATGGTTAAGAACTGTAAGATAGAATTGGAAGGACAAGAGTTCCCGATTACCTTGTACGTTATGACCTTGGGAGGGTTCGATGTGGTTTTGGGTATGGATTGGTTGTCTGAGTTTGAGGCTCAGATAGTATGTAAGAGTAGGATTATAAGGTTAAAGTCATTGGATGGTAGCGCGGTAACGGTCTATGGTGATAAGGAAAGTTCTGGGCTTAATGTCATTTCGATGATGAAAGCCGAGGGTTTGCTAAGGCGAGGGTGTTGTGCCTACCTGGCGTATGTCGTCAACGCTACGGCCGAGACGAAAGAAATGAAAGATGTTCCTATTGTGCGCGACTACCCAGAAGTATTCCCTGAGGATCTTCCGGGGTTGCCACCAGAGCGAGAGATAGAATTTCAGATAGATTTAATACCAGGAGCCCAACCTGTCGCAAAAGCGCCTTACCGTCTAGCACCGTCTGAGATGAAAGAATTGATGTCACAACTGCAAGAACTCCTCGACAAAGGTTTCATAAGACCGAGTGTTTCCCCGTGGGGCGCACCAGTATTGTTCGTGAAAAAGAAGGATGGAAGTATGAGGATGTGCATAGACTATCGTGAGTTGAATAAGCTTACGGTAAAGAATAGATATCCGTTGCCAAGGATTGATGATCTGTTTGACCAACTGCAAGGTTCAAGTTGGTTCTCACGAATAGATCTCAGATCAGGCTACCATCAGCTAAAGGTGAAAGAGGCAGACATCCCTAAGACAGCGTTCCGAACGCGGTATGGACACTACGAGTTCCTCGTAATGTCATTCGGTCTAACCAATGCTCCTGCAGCATTTATGGACATGATGAATAGGGTGTGTCGACCGATGTTGGATAAGTCGGTTATCGTCTTCATCGATGATATATTGGTTTATTCAAAGAGCGAGTCTGAACATGCTGAGCATCTGAGAGAGGTACTTGAGACTCTGAAGAAAGAGAAGTTGTATGCCAAGTTTTCGAAGTGCTCGTTCTGGTTAAGAGAAGTGCAATTTTTAGGTCACGTGATTAATCCTGAAGGGATTACCGTGGACCCAGCTAAGATTGAAGCGATAACGAATTGGAAGACTCCGCAGAATCCGACTGATATACGAAGTTTCCTAGGGTTAGCTGGCTACTATAGGAGATTCATCGAAGGTTTCTCCAAGATAGCCGCACCGCTGACCGGTATGACCCGAAAGTCGATAGTATTCAGTTGGGGAAAGTTTCAGGAAGAAGCCTTTGAAGAATTGAAGAAGAGGCTCACGCAAGCTCCAATCCTTACTTTGCCCGATGGCGACGAGGATTTCGTTGTTTGTGCTGATGCCTCGCATCAAGGGTTAGGTTGCGTGTTGATGCAACGGGGGAAGGTGATAGCTTACGCGTCTAGACAGTTGAAGGTCCATGAAAGTACTTATCCGACGCATGATCTGGAGTTAGCAGCTGTAGTGCATGCTCTTAAGATATGGAGGCATTATCTGTACGGTACTAAGTGTACTATCTATACCGATCATAAGAGTTTAAAGTACTTCTTCGAACAAAAAGAACTGAACATGAGGCAGAGAAGATGGTTAGAATTGATAAAGGATTACGACTGTGAGATTAGGTATTACCCCGGTAAAGCTAACGTGGTCGCTGATGCGTTAAGTCGTAAGAGTGAGGAAGTCCTTGCAACAGTGAAGTCATATAAGTTGGTCATGAACTCAAGTCTTTTTGAAGAAATCATCAAAGTGCAGTCAGAAGTGTTAGTAGACGAAGGGTTAGTAAAGAAAGAAAGGATTTATGGCCAGCAAGATGAGTTGATGGAAAACACTCATGGAGTTAAAACTAGATTTGACCGTATGTGGATTCCACGCCATGGTGATCTTAGAAGTCGAATCTTAGATGAAGCTCATAAGTCAAGGTACTCAATCCATCCTGGAGCTACAAAGATGTACCAAGACTTGAAAAGAGATTACTGGTGGCCAGGAATGAAGAATGATGTAGTGGATTATGTTAGTAAGTGCTTAACTTGCTTACAAGTCAAGGCCGAGCACCAAAAGCCTTATGGGAAGATGCAACCGCTAGAGATACCTGAGTGGAAATGGGAACACATCACCATGGATTTCATAACTAAGCTACCTCGTACAGCTAAGCAACATGATACCATCTGGGTGATTGTGGACCGTTTGACAAAGAGTGCTCACTTTCTGCCCATACGAGAGGCCATATCGTCAGAAATGTTAGCAAGCTTGTTCATCAAGGAAGTTGTAACCAAGCATGGAGTACCGTTATCGATCGTGTCCGATAGAGATACACGGTTTACTTCGAGGTTCTGGAAGAAATTCCATGAAGCTATGGGGACGAGGTTGAACATCGGTACGGCGTATCATCCTCAAACTGATGGACAGTCCGAAAGGACGATCCAAACCCTTGAGGATATGCTACGTGCTTGTGTTTTAGATTTTGGTGGAAGTTGGGATGATCATCTGCATTTGGCAGAGTTCTCCTATAACAACAGTTACCATTCAAGTATTGGTATGCCACCGTTTGAGATGCTTTACGGTAGACGATGTAGAACCCCGGTGTGTTGGGGCGAGATTGGTCAGAAAGAAATGGGAAGCCTAGAAGTAGTTCAAGAAACGTCTTCAAAGCTCGATCAGATCAAAGCAAGATTGAAAGCCGCGCAAGACAGACAAAAGTCTTATGCAGATAAGCGGCGACGACCAATTGAGTTTAGCGTGGGTGACTATGTGATGCTCAAGGTCTCGCCTTGGAAAGGAATTATCCGTTTTAGGAAAAGAGGAAAGTTGAGTCCGAGGTACATTGGACCGTTCAAGATTGTAGGTCGTGTGGGTGAAGTAGCTTATAAACTGGATTTACCCGATGAGTTAGAAGGAATTCATTCAACCTTCCATGTTTCTCATCTGAGGAAATGTCTAGCTGATGACACGTCTCACGTGCCATTAATGGACATTGAGGTTTATGAACAATTGAACTACATCGAGCAACCGATAGGGATCGTTGATCACAAGGAGAAGCAGCTTCGTCACAAGATTATACCTTTGGTAAAAGTAATATGGAAACACCGCAAGGGATCAGATGCTACTTGGGAAGCCGAGGATGAGATGCGCAAGTTTTACCCTAGTTTGTTTATGTAATAGTTAGGTTTCGGGGACGAAACCTCTTTAAGGGGGGAAGACTTGTAACATCCTAAAATTTTAATGATGAATAAAGGAAGTTATGTTTAGTGATTTCGCGTAATTGATTAATGTCGGGGAAGGAGCGGGTCTTGGACTTGGATTAATTGAGATGGGTTAAATGAGAATGGGATTTCAGGGATATAAATACCCCCAAAATCCCAAAATATCTTCATTTTCCCCCACTCTCCTAAACACACACATACACACACACCAAGCACACCCAAAACCGCCGCCGGCCGGGCCGAGAAAGAAGGAAGGATCGAGCGAGGTCCGGGTAAGAGAGAAAGATTAGTGGTGATACCAAGATAAACGAGATCCAAACAAGCTCAAAAGGTATGATTCTTGATCTTGGAAGTTTAAAGATCCGAGCTTTTAGTGTATAAACGACCGAAAATGGTCGGGAAGTGTAGTGGGTGGTATTGAACCTTAGCAAGGGTGTTAAAATCGCCCGAAATGTTGATCAGAAACCGAAACAGCGGACATCTGGGCAACTTCGCCTTCATCTGGGCAACTTCGCCTTCAAGCGATGAACTTCGCCTGCAAGCTAAGTTCGCCTGATGAACTTCGCCTGCAAGCTAAGTTCGCCTGATGACAAGTTCGCCTGAGGTTTAAGTTCGCCTGATGACAAGTTCGCCTGAGGTTTAAGTTCGCCTGATGCTAAGTTCGCCTGAGGTTTAACTTCGCCTAAAGCTAAGTTCGCCTGAGGTTTAACTTCGCCTAAAGCTAAGTTCGCCTGAGGTTTAACTTCGCCTAAAGCCAAGTTCGTTTAGAAAATAAATTTAAAATCTAATGAAAATGTGTTAAGACAGTTAATGGAAATAAAATTTTTCCAAGCTGACCTGGCAGCTCGACCCCAGCCAGGGGCTCTGCCCCTTGGACCCTGCTAGGGGCTGCCGCCCCTAGACCCCGCTGCCAGGGGCGCTGCCCCCGGACCCCCGTTCGTTGTGGGTAGTAATTAAGACTAGAAAGATGTTATAAGTAGTGATAGTTAAATTGATATGTATACTTGTTATACAGTCAGCCGTGCACAACTGAAGAAAGGGATTACGATCAACGGAGAACGTAACCGTGTTCAGGTGAGTTTCTAGCCCCATTTATGTGTTATGTTTTCGGGGCTGTGTGCATACTCAACATGTTTGTTAATACACTTATCCTAAGAGATAAGTGTATGCCTTATGTGGATAATGTGAAATGTATGAATGATTGCTTGATGGTACGTGAACGATCTTCGAATATTGCACGTACTGTCAGGTTGTAACGCTATGTATAAGGTAAGTATGTTATGTATGTTTATGTGTATGAACATGATAGAGATAATAGAAGAAAGAAATGATAATGTATGGTTGTATGGTTACGAAAAGGGTACCGAGCCCTAATAATACTCGAGGTATGATGTATGGTTGTATGGTAACGAAGAGGGAATCGAACCCTACTAATATTCGAGAACTAGGGAACCGAACCCTACTAATATTCGAGGAAGAAGGGTACCGAGCCCTAATAATACTCGAGGAAAGAGGGTACCGAGCCCTAATAATACTCGAGGAAAGAGGGTACCGAGCCCTAATAATACTCGAGGAAAGAGGGTACCGAGCCCTAATAATACTCGAGGAAAGAGGGTACCGAGCCCTAATAATACTCGAGGAATGTAGGGCGTAATGCTCTTTATAACATATGATATGAAAGTAAGTTAATACAAAAGAAAGTAAGAAAGTATGAAAGTAAGAAAGTATGAATGTAAGAAAGTATGAAAGTATAAAAGTATGAATGAAAGAGTATAATGTTATGTGAATGGTATGATTATGTGATTATCTAGAACTCACTCAGTGTAGCTGACTTTTAGTATGCACGCAGGTGAGTAGGATGAGGCAGCTCGCTTGAGGAGACACATGGCACTGAACAAGAATCTGGCATCTGAAGACCTATGATGTGTTAATTTTAATGCTTTAATGTGAAAGACAATAAATGTTTTGCGACAAGTTATGAATTATGTAAAGTTTTATGAAAGTTTTATATTCCGCGTAAATGTTTTAATTAACTCTGATATTTAGAACTGTGTTTATGAGTAAATCCAACACGAAAGTAGGGTTACCGGTAACGGGGCCTTACATATAAGCATCTGGGTTGGGTATAACAGATGGTTTGTGTGTGTGGGTTTGGATCTGTTGGTCGCGTGTTTGAACCCGGTCACCCTTGTTTTTTTTAAGATTTTATTTTCTTATTAGTTTTGTTAATTATTATAATCTAAGTTTAATAAATGATAATTATATTAACTATTAGATAAACATTTCTTGTACTAAAACCGACATCTTGGAGTTATGTTCTTGTCAAATCTTGTTAGAATGTTCTCGTTTACATATACATATATATATATATATGTATATGTATATGTATTATACGTATGTTACTAATAATAATAAATTATTGTTACTTTATTAAAACCCGAAATCAATATTGGTGTTTTCTCGTCGTTGAATGTCGTTATAAATTTGATTATATTAGTTATATATTTATATATATATATTTAATAAACATATTAAATAGATTTTATTAAAAGATTCAAACAAAATATTTATTTATATATTACTACCTATTATAACTAAATAATTACGCATTATTATTCTGATTATCTACTTATATATACGTTAGTATCTTATTTATTCGGATAATTATAAGTATGTTTTACATCAATTTTAGTTATCTAAATTATTAGTTTATAAATTTTATTATATATCTTTCATAAAGTAAACAAGGGTAATTCTATAAAAATAATGACTTTAATAAGTAAAGGTGAAACAATAATATTAATCTTTACAATAATAAGTATTATAAAATCCATCGATCAATTAATAAACATTTTAATCCCAAACCTAACTCAATTCACATCAAATCTTAATTCATTATACATGTTGTCTCATTATTAATTAACTCATATTATCATAATTATCTAGGAATCCTTGTCGGTGTATCTCGAAAGATTTATCTTTCTCACATCATCCCCACTTATCTTTCGTTCATCCGATCAGGTGAGTAGTCACTCCCCCTTTTACTTATTTTAAATCCTTTTGGGGACTTATGCGTATTTACAGTATTTATCTATTATTTAGTATTCAGAACCGCAACTGTTTAATCCTTGTGTGCATATCAGTTTATGCCTAATTTGCTATTTGCTTACGTGAACCGCATTCGGAAAGGTCCAACATATTCTCAGTCTAGTATGATCATACGACCGTCGTGGTGGCAGGCGTCCGACACATTGACAATGGTTTCACCGACACCTCATTTTTGGTAACCAATGCCCATTCGCATGGCAACGGTTTAGCCCTTTCTTTATGTTTGATTGTTTGTGTATGTGCTATGGTTTAACTATTTATCTCACGGGAACAATTTGCATCTTTCTTTATATATTATATATACTATTACTGTTGTGTCTGAAACTGGTGTTTTACTCACTCAACTTGTGTTGTTGACAAAAATATATTTTATACGCATTTGCAGGTTATCAGCTTGGTTGTTTAGCAAGATGAAGATCACGTAGAGATTCCTTTTAGGATACAAACAATTCGTTATACTTGCGATATCTTGTTGGAAAATTATCATCTGTTATGATACACAAGGTGTTTCAACTACTTATGTTTGAGTTCGTTTATTCGTTATTTAGTTTGGTCGTTTAAATCGCCATGTAACGCTCATGGGCTGACAAACTTAATTGATTCATTGAATTCGTTAATTAAGTTGGGCCATTCAAATTGCCATGTAACGCTCATGGGAAGCCAACTTACACGTTTGTTTTGGTTTTGGTATGCTAAAAAGTTGGGGAAACAAAATGCCATGGGAAGTTCATGGGAAACCCAACACATCGAAGAACATTCGTTATTTGTTTATTTGTTTGTTTATTTGATTTTATACGAAATGATGTATGACTTGAATTAGTTACTCAATTATTCTATTATTCAATTATGCAATTTATCAATTCCTTACTTACTAAATCATTTTTTAATCAAGATCTATTGATTCGATCTATTCATATACTCAACATTTTTATTCTCCTGATCGGATACAAATTCTCCATTTATCAAAACCCGGTTATCATAAGCCAATCAAAATAATTTACACTCTATCAATTTTCACATATTCATCTGGTCACGTTATTATAATATCAATAACTCAAGTGATTTAAATAATATAGCACAATTTAATACTCATGATATCATATACATAAACCATTAAACATATTTTAAGCATTCAACCTCAAATTTTAATTCGTTAAAAACATATTAAACTTTGATAAAACTTTTCTCTCATCAAATCAACTTATCGATTATCGATTATCGATTTAGATTCTAACTTATCCTTAAGTTGTAAATAAAAATCAACATAACATATCTAAGTTTCGTTTTACACAATAACTCATATGAAATCTAAACAATTATCCAATTTCCTCATTAAATCACATCTTTATTAATCATAGAATGTTTTTTCAACATCAGACAACATCAATTATTTATTCCCTATAACCGCCTCATGACCACATGTTTAGTCAAGGAGATAACTCTTGCGATCTCTAAAATATAAACTCAATTTCAAACACGTAAATACAATCAACTAAATCTTGTTCATTAAACTAAATTGTTGGTAATTTTGATCCATTTACCCCTACTCATTATTATGACAATAATAATAAAAAACGCAAGTCTAAACATGAACTATGTGACATCAATCAAATTAGCAACCAATCTCAACAAAATCATAGCGTCTCAACCAAGAAACTTTACGTCAAAATCCACTCGTTATGCTTCACTTTCCACTATCACTATTTAATTTAACACTCATATCATTTTGTACCCCATGTAATTGTTCCATTATCTTGTTAATACTTGCCACGTACCACAAGACGTTCCACAACTGTCTATGCCACAAAATTCTAAAGCCTATGCTACGACGTTTTCTTTAATTTCATACCTTATGGAAGTCTTAATCACCTACGCCATTTGTGTTCTTGATCCAATCGTATTCAACAAGCTCAAAATTTCCAAACTTTTTTTTTATTAAACCCTACTTTGCAACCTAATCAAAATATTTCAATTCAATCAACCTCAATGATTCAAATTTTTATAGGTCTAATTAATCAAGTTATGTTAAAACAGATAAATCAAATCAATCATAACTAAGTATATCAAAGAAGATGTTTTTGTCATTTTATCTAAACATATTTTATCTTTCTTGGTCGTTCATTATAACAAATATTTATTTAATCTTTGAATTTAATTTTTTTTATTCTAATAGCTTATTGATTTTTGTTGATTATGCTCATACAATAAAATCTATTTTTTTTTTTCAAAATACAACTTTCTATAATACTCTACTCCTAGTTTATTTCCTGACCTCTCATTTAATAACTATTTACGCAATGTACCCCCTCATCTTATAAACTTTTACTGTTAATCCTCATGACGCAATTCCTCTTACTTTTTAAGACAACATTATTATCTCCACATAATTAAACATTTTACTATTCTTATGATTTCCTCAGTTTATCCTTCATCTTATAAAAATCCTCATTTTTTATCACTGGAATGTCTCATTCAAGAAACCACCGTCATCCCCAACATCAATTGTTTGATTCGCACAACCACCGTATAGCTACTTGTATAGCCAAAGAGTTAACGGCTACAATCCCTAGGATAGTGACCCAAATCCAAAACATCAATTCAACCGATTCAACTTTTCCCACTACTACCTCTGCTGGTGACTACAAACCATCTAGCTCGAGTCATCCACACAACAAGAGACATAAGAACATTGCTGCAACAAATTCTACCCACCCGCAAGTCTCCTCAAACAAGAAGCCTTACCTCGGTCCTTTTCCGTCATGCTCCATTTGTAACCGTCATCACTCGGTTAAAATCCCTATGTCGTTGTTGCATCTAATGTAATCTTTATGGCCACCTTGCTAAACACTTGCCGTATCCCGCCTACTTCACAAGTTGTTCCGCAACAACCTACCCCTCATGCTCAACCTGATGTTCCTAATACCCGTGCTTGCTACCATTGTAAGGACCCAAATCACCTCCATAATGGTGCCCTCAACTTACCCAAGCCCAATCTACGACTATACCCTACTACTTGACCCATGCTTACCAAGCTTAAACCCATCAACCTCATGTCCCTCAAGCCCCTCCCTTCAATCAAGGCCAAACTTACTTAACCCAACACTACCAAACCTCACAACCACAAGCTCAAGTTTACCTGACATATTTCCACCAAACAACCTTCTTGCAAACTGTTCAAGCTCACGTTATTCAAGCTACCCCAAATCAATCTACCTCAACTGCTCTTACTCCTGCAACTCCTCATGGTGCCTCAAGTCACGCCAATTAAGCTACTCAACGATCATGAAGATCTTTTTCGTTCCCTTTATCTGTCTTACCTTATTTTGTCTTTATCTTAATTACGTATTGTAACGCCTATTTATGGATCTGAATGGTTTTTGAACTATTTATCTTATATTTTACAAATAAAATTTCTTTCGTTTAATAGATTGTTTGTTAAAGCCTACTTCTATCTTATTTATTACCTTCATAAACTTTAACTACTTATAAGCTACCTCATTCTTGAACTTTAAATACTTATATCTTTACAAGTCGTCTTAAAATTTCTTTGCTTTACTAAAATTCACTGCAACTTTTGAAACCATTTTTTTTAAACATTGGTGAATTTATAGTGTTCTAAATTAAAACTTCTTTAAACTTTTGTTTCCTCAAAAATCATGTTTTAATCAAACGTTTTGTAAATCCACACGATGGGACGAATCATGTGGACCATCCGACGATAACAATAATTATGGTCCGGAACATAATTATCGAAATCCTCGCATGGAAATCATGAAGCGTAAAATTGTGTGTCATAATATAGAATTGAAAGTAGTTGGGATAACGGTACAAATGTATAAATGATAAGGACATGGTGGATACGCCGCTGGTACATCCTATATATAAGTGTCCTTATCGGATTTGTATTTGGAGCGTTATTTTAATTATTCAAAGTTCGGTGTTATGATTTTATTTTAACATTTTCTTTTCCTCAAACTTTAATGGTGTTGTTATAGTATTTTTAATTTCGGGATGAAATTCCCTAAAGTATGAGAGACTGTAACAACTCGGTTTTTCCATATTTAGATTACCCGAGCCATTTATATGTTCGGGAAATTTTATCCATAAAATTTCCAAGTTTATCGAGTAATTACTATTTTGATTTATTTGTTTATTATAAATATTTTAATTATCAAAATATAACTATCAGTTATATACATATTTCACCCTAAACAAAAGTTTTAACCCACTTTGTATCCACATTTAAATTATAGGGACCAATATGCAAAATGTGATTAAATAATTTATTTGGATTCAGGACCCAGCAGCCCAGAACCGAACCCATTAACCCAAACCCGTTTATGTTCAACCCGTATAAACAATTGCTTTTCTTGAGCCGTAATTTTCGAACTATCTTTGGAATTGATCTCACAAGTTCGCTTTTATGCGTAATTAGAACTACACCGACAATCTATTTTGGAATATACAACCCATTTGATCTCGTTTACTTGATTAGCGAAAACCGTCCATACTAAGATAACAATAGACCTCTAATAGATCAATATGATGCAATTAAACTCTGCTGCACACTCTCCATGATCTCGCGAATCCAACCCCGAAGTTAATTACAACATAACTGCCTGCAAGGACTGGTTGCGTGATTTCGTTTGCCGTGACCTTATGTTCTTCGTTCTGCACAAATCAAATACCTATACAGATAATTAATTGTTACAACATGTTTGTCTTAGTCCGTGTAACGATAACCCCAACATTAATTAAGAAATCTTTCATCATATTAACGTTTTGTAGATTTAGGGTTTATGGTGATTTGGGGGAAAATCATCTGTCGGTTTATATATTTTGGTTTCTGGGTATAAGCATCTGGGTTGGGTATAACAGATGGTTTGTGTGTGTGGGTTTGGATCTGTTGGTCGCGTGTTCGAACCCGGTCACCCGTGTTTTTTTTAAGATTTTATTTTCTTATTAGTTTTGTTAATTATTATAATCTAAGTTTAATAAATGATAAATATATTAACTATTAGATAAACATTTCTTTTACTAAAACCGACATCTTGGAGTTATGTTCTTGTCAAATCTTGTTAGAATGTTTTCGTTTACATATACATATATATATATGTATATGTATATGTATTATACGTATGTTACTAATAATAATAAATCATTGTTACTTTATTAAAACCCGAAATCAATATTGGTGTTTTCTCGTCGTTGAATGTCGTTATAAATTTGATTATATTAGTTATATATTTATATATATATATATTTAATAAACATATTAAATAGATTTTATTAAAAGATTCAAACAAAATATTTATTTATATATTACTACCTATTATAACTAAATAATTACGCATTATTATTCTGATTATCTACTTATATATACGTTAGTATCTTATTTATTCGGATAATTATAAGTATGTTTTACATCATTTTTAGTTATCTAAATTATTAGTTTATAAATTTGATTATATATCTTTCATAAAGTAAACAAGGGTAATTCTATAAAAATAATGACTTTAATAAGTAAAGGTGAAACAATAATATTAATCTTTACAATAATAAGTATTATAAAAATCCATCGATCAATTAATAAACATTTTAATCCCAAACCTAACTCAATTCACATCAAATATTAATTCATTATACATGTTGTCTCATTATTAATTAACTCATATTATCATAATTATCTAGGAATCCTTGTCGGTGTATCTCGAAAGATTTATCTTTCTCACATCATCCCCACTTATCTTTCGTTCATCCGATCAGGTGAGTAGTCACTCCCCCTTTTACTTATTTTAAATCCTTTTGGGGACTTATGCGTATTTACAGTATTTATCTATTATCTAGTATTACAATGGTTTCACCGACACCTCATTTTTGGTAACCAATGCCCATTTGCATGGCAACGGTTTAGCCCTTTCTTTATGTTTGATTGTTTGTGTATGTGCTATGGTTTAACTGTTTATCTTACGGGAACAATTTGCATCTTTCTTTATATATTATATATACTATTATTGTTGTGTCTGAAACTGGTGTTTTATTCACTCAACATGTGTTGTTGACAAAAATATATTTTATGCGCATTTGCAGGTTATCAGCTTGGTTGTTTAGCATGATGAAGATCACGTAGAGATGCCTTTTAGGATACAAATAATTAATCATTATTGTAGTTTCTTTATATTTGATGTACTTAACTGTAATTGTCTTATTTAAATAAATTAAATAGATATTGGCATTTATTAATCTTGCTTGATAGTAACCTTTAAAAAGTTGTGAGCAATCAGTTCTCCCCGGCGTTTCCGCCGTAGTTGGGGTGTGACAGTATATATATATATATAACATTTAGGTGCATTATAAGTATATATTGTTTAAGTAAACATTATATTTATTTAAAACCCGACATCATTGTTGATGTTTCTCGTCATTGAATGTCGTTATAAACTTATATTTATTTTATATATGTATGTGTGTGTGTGTATATATATACATATTATCTATCTCATTTTATGTTTAATTAAATCATTTTATTGAATTTAGATTTTATTATTACAACCATATCTTATATCTTAATTATCTAAAGTATTTAATTATATATTATATCATGGGTAATTATAGGGGAATTTATAATTAATAAGACTATTAAAAACAATGACCGTAGAGATTAATCAATAAATATCTTAATCCCAATCATATCACAAATCACATCGAAACCTTAATTCATTAAAGTATGTTATATCATTTATATTAATTCGTATTAATATTATTTAACTAAGAATCCTTGACGGTATATCCCGAATGGTTTACTTTTCTCATCATCCTCATTTACATGTCGTTCATCCGATCAGGTGAGTACCACATTCCCCATTTTTACTTGTTTTCCACATTTTGGGGACATATGCGTAAAACTTACATTTCTCATATATACTTATACTTAAAACTGCAACTATTGTCTTATGTGTTAACAACTTACACTTTACTTGTTTATGTGCTTATTTTCTTTGTATGCTTTCGCATTCGAAGAGGTCCAACATAATCTCAGTCTAGTATGATCATACGCCAGTCGTTATAGCTTTGTGCTTCTCGACATCTCAGTTATACTTGCTCATTTGGTTAATTTGTTATTCTCATATGACTTGTTGCAAATACTTATTTTCTACATGAACTTTTAAACTGGTGTGTTGCTCACTCAACCTTGTGTTGACAAAATCATTCTATTTTCAACGCATATGCAGGTTATCGTTTGATGTGTAGTAAGTGAAGTACAAGATCACTTAAGGATTTATGCTAGAAGAAAATATTAACGAGACAATATTATTTTTATTTGCTTGATACATTATTGTTTTGTTTGAATATTGTATGGATTTTGTTTTATATGAAATTTAATTAATAGATATTGAAACTTATATTATTGCTTGATAGTAACCTTTGAAAAGCTGTGAGCAATCAGTTACGCCCCGGCATTTCCGCCATAGGTTGGGGTGTGACAACCTAGATAAGAGATTCTTTCTAATACCAAATACATACAACACATAGTCTAAAACGAATGTTTTCCAGAAGTAACTACAAGTCTAACTTTTACATTTCCCATCCTAAGTACAAATCCATCTTCAAGTGGTTCAAACTCTTCAACCCATTTCAGATCCTTGCATACTTGGCTCGTATCACCCGAATCTACACACCATGCAAGCATGCCATCCTGTACATAAAAGGATTCAGAAATAAACGATAAATAATTTTTAACCGAATTTTTTATTTTAGAAACCATTAGACATTCCGAGTCCAATAACAAACCCGAAGATCGAGTTTCGTTTATTTCACACCCCAAAGGGTTTTCCAACTTGTATACTTCCAATGAGTTAATTATTACCAGGGACGTGGCCCATTAGCCTATGTGTGTACCATCGGGGCAAATGTTTTAACAATATTTTTATTTCATTCAAACTATAAAGTAAACATTGTTTCTTTGAATCAAATTCAGTTTTGGGTTTTACAAATAATTAACATCTCCTAAGTGACTAACTGAATTAATTAAAAAACTCATAGATTTTGTCATATCAATCGAAATACTAGTGTAGGTTCTTAGCCGGATCTACACAGGAGTATCTCGTAACACGAGGGTACGGAATCCCCTACGTATACGATACGAGTGCTAAGACGATGAACACGTAAATCACACGTAAACACACGAATATAAGGAAACACTTGTTGAACGACGATATTGTTAAACCAAATCACCAAAACACGTAACACTAAGGTCACGAAATACAGCCGTCAAGAGTTATATGATGTGAGCCGAAGTTAGGATATTAATACAACAACAACTTCGCCTAACAGGCTAGGCGAAGTTGTCCTAACTTCGCTACTACTCAAGTTCGCTAACTATAAAGTAAACCAAACAAGTTCAACAAGAACAAAGTAACGATTACAGACACAAATAAACATGAGATAAATGAACTACTGGCATCATGCACCAACAGACTCCCCCCTTGGCAGTAGCTTCATATCTCTAAAATCTTTCTCGTGTCTTGTAATCCAAAATCACATACCCACCGTCTTCAAGCATGAAGGCCCTGTCTTATACAGACAGAGACCACCCTTTGGTACTTCCTTGCTTCGTCTTTCCACGCAGGTATATAAAAAATCTTCTTGTCATTGAGTACCTGCAAGTCAGCTTGAGACAAATTAACCAAGTGCATTGGATCATACACTCTCAGGATCTCCTGTTCATCTTCATCTTCATCCTCCATCACAGCTTCAGCGGTTTGACAGTCAAAATACCACCACTTGAGATCCTTCAACACATCCATGGGCATAAGCTTCATAGGAACCTCTTTCAAACACCGAATTGGATTGTATTTCATCACCATCCAGGGCTTACCATCAGCCCGCATACCACGTTCCTTATCTTCAATCAGCTTCCCCTTCTGAGGCTTTAGTAACTCAAACTTTTTCTCTTTAACACTCTCCTTTCACACAATCTTTCCAACCCATCTTGCAAATCATCATCACTTCTATTTATTAATCTCAATCGAGCCAAATTTTTTACCTCGCACTCAGGCAATGTGTTGAGCGATCTCAATGCCTTATTAAAATACTGAACCCCATCATATCTCTTTATCACAAACAACTTCAACTGTTCATCATATAACCAGCAAATGATACCTTTCTTCGACTCAGCATAACCTTTGATATTGTAGCTATTCTTGAATATTGTGGGTACCACTGGCTTCTTTGTCTTGAAGAACCACTGAGCACAACCTTCTTTCCATCTTGGCTGCTCTTCCCAATCAGAATCACCTGACACATTTTCATCTTGAAATGCATTTTCTTGATCAACACCTAGAATATCGTGCTCAACACTGTCATCAACTATCTCTCCTTCCTCTAACCCACTGTCAATCTCTATCTGTTCCCCGATTTTCTCAATCTCACTAGCCGTCAACACATCATCACCCAAATCATCCTCATCATCAACAACCACTGTCTCATCACCTGCACTACCCGATGGACCAGCAGACTCCCCCTGAGATGTGGAAGCTCCAAGAGTTTGTTCAGTTCTTGGTAGCTCACCACCTGCATCTTTCGATGCATTGTGATCATCATCTCTGTCCTGTCTTCTCTTCGTTCATAACTCATCACCCTTGCAACTCGACTCCCCCTGAGATGCTAAGAACTGTTTCAACTGATCAAACAGCTTACCATGCTCAACAAGCAGTGCAGTCTGAAGTTGATTCTCTGCCACCAGACGATTAATAGCTTGAGTCTGAATAACGTTTACCCTTGACTGTTTAGCAACCACCCTTTCAAGAGCCGCAATCCTCTCAGAATCAGACAAATTTGGATCAAAATAAAAGTTCATGTGAGAGGTATCCTGAGCATACGGTGGAGGAATCTCCAAGCTTACAGGAATATCAGAAGTAGGTTGTATAGTAGCAGAGGGTGTAAGTGAAACAGACAACCCGGCAGTAGCTACCAATGTCGACTCAACAAACCTAGCGACCACCTTTGATGGAGTAATAGTAGAGGATGGCAAAGAGACAATCTCCGGTATTGAAACTTGGACCGTAGATGGAGCGACACTAGATGGTGAAGATACGGGCACCAAAGGTACACTCGAGGTCACCGGCAATGGAGCAGCCGAAGAAGCAGGTAACATAGACATACCAGATAGCGATGGTGGAGAAAAATGAACAACCCTTGAACTTTCACCAACTTTTGCCTTATTTGATATTCGTACCAAACGATACAAGTCCTCCTCAAAATCTGATTCACTATCATCTGAGTCTTTCTTTCGTTTGCCATGGATTCTTTCTTGTCTAGCAAGAACTCGTTGTGCTTCAACAACATCATCAGTGGAGGAATCAGACAAAGTCGCCTCAGAATCCTCCACAGAGGCAACAGACAGACCCACATTTACACCAGAAACTGCAGCTCCAGAAGCTTGAAGTTCAGCAGGATCTACCGCACCCATATCAAAGAAATCTTGCCCTCCAAAGGCAACTTCAAGATCAACCTGTTCTGCAGGAGCTACAACTGGATCAACCACGGGTGCTTGTTGTACCACGGGTGGTGGTTGTATCACAGGAAGAGGATGAGGAATATCAACTTGTTGCGGAGCCGGATCAATGAACTCATCCTCTGGTGGAGCAACATAAGCAGGGTTCACCAAATACCCAAACAATGCAGTGTGCCTTGGACGAAGTTCAGGCTTGCTACGAGCACTAGATGACCTACACTGTACAAAGATTCTCTTGTTTACACTTTCAACATAGGAAATAGGACGACATTGTGGCAGATTAGGAGTAACATGATTGAGAATCATCTGTAAAAACCTTGGGTACATCAAGAACCATTCCCGTGCCAATGCCCGTCGCTGACGATCGATCTCGTAAAATACCATCTGACTGAGACTATAAGGCTTGTTGTAAGTCAATGCAGCCCTTACAGATTGCATTGTCGCCCCCATACCATCTGTACCAGCCTTGCAACCAGATATGCACACATTCATCACGTGCATAAAAAACCTCCACTGATCCAATAGAAACCCCTTTCGCTTTTGAGAATCGTCCAACGGACTTGAATAACCCATACGAACAAACGCACCATTTCTAAAAGTAGCCGAAAACTCAGTAGGGTCCTCAGTCGTCTCACCCCCAAACTGTAAAGCTTCTCTGATCTGATTCGCTGAAAACTGTACCACTTGATTGTTCACAGTAGCACGCATCACTGGAGGTTCAAACCGACAATCATATTCAACTGTCCTCCAGAAGTCTTCTATATTCGGTAGAGATATCGGCAAAATAGTTGTAATGGCATGAAAGATGCGTGAGCGAATGAGAAACTAAATGATCTCACGAAAGTCATCAGTTCCACGACCATCCGGATCCAGGGTGATATACATGTTGTGACCTGGGAAAAACTATCTCTTATCATCTCCACCTTCATCACCACCAGTGCCACCAGCACCTGCCACGGCAGCCATATCTGTACAACAAACGAGCTAAATTAGACGAAGGTGCTAACAGTTTATAACTTCGCCGATTATGGTACGGGCGAAGTTGTTGGCAAAGCGAAGTTAGTTATCGTCGCTGGAGATACAACTTCACTTGTAAGCAACACATCATAATAAGCAAAGGACAGATAAGAAGCTAACTATGGCCTTAACACACAAGCAGGAGACCATGCAACGAAGTTGTCTCAAGGTCGAAGTTGGTTAACTTCGCCAGACTTAACTTCGCTGCTTAAACAACTCAAATCCAGACCCTGTTTGAGGAAAATACAGACAATCAGACATTGATCGCTTGAATAAGATAGTGCGATTAGGGTTACACATTACTATTTATTATCAAAAAAACCTCCAAACAATGATGAACAGTGCGTCAAGGGTTTTCAAACCAAAACGAATCAAAACAGACAGTTTGGAACAGATTAACAAAACAAAAGATGTGAATTATGTCACTACGAAGGTCGACAGACCTGAATATCAAGAGAGAAACTGAAAAACAGAAGTTTGAATCAATGATTAGGTTCGCCGAGGGTTTAAGAAATAGAGGTTTGACAAATTTTGACCTTATGTTCACCTTTTATAGTTTTGGAAAACCCAGGGGCGAAGTTAAGATAACTTCGCCCAATTGATAAGTTTGCCAGGGTAATAAGTTCGCTTGAAAGACAACTTCGCCCGTAGCGAAGTTAATTGTTTACAAAATGATCAAAAACAAGTAACCAAGAGTTTAAAGAAGAAAAACCATAATACAAACTACATAACAAATATTAAACGAGATCAAATTTCAGTCTTGAAGAACCCAGCATGTTTTTAGAAAAGATCCGAATAGGAATCATACTGATTAAGAGGCTGTCACACAGATCCATGTTCAGCGTTATTATGACATAGAGAAACAGGTTGTAGGCAGGTATATGACTTAGCATGGTTTTCATTGCGTTTGTGATATGGGTTAAGTTCAGTTAAGCTCAAAATTTAGATGGATATCACTTGAGAAATTGTGATGCCTCCAATTTATTCTCAAAGCGTATTTGGCTTTCCCCAGATCACCCCGATTTGACTTCGACTCGTAGTGTCTGATCAATCGTTATGCACGAGTCGTCTCTTCGATACTCTCAAATTGTTGTTACAAGACTCAGTTGATGCTATGTCTTTGATATTTGAAAACAAATAATCTTCGTAAGACTTAACGATAATAATAGATTTTTTTATAACTATAACAAATGCCTGCAAGTCCCGAATCTGGATCACTGCAGAAAACTAACACAATCTTCGCGGGGGATCAAGACACTCACGGGCTCGTGTATGACTGGGCAATCACTTTTCTTCCTATCATTCGGAGAGATATATGTGGAGACATGCACATTTCGAAATGACTCTCCACAGTAAATCGAGTAGTTTTAGTTTGTATCACATCTACTTTTACGCACCATAGAAAGCTACCATAACATACAATGACTGTTCTAGAGTCTTTTAGGCCTAATTACTTCACCTATTAGGCACACAAAACCTGTTTATCTATCACTTTCCAAGGTTGGATCAATTTTCACTTTTAACACCAATAATGAAACTTCTTGCGAAGTTATAGACTGAAAAAGTATATCATTTTCCAAATAAAATTTTAATTCAGTCGCCCTGATCAAGTCAAAATCTTTAGGTAAACGGCTATCCTGAAGATCCAGTGGATCAGCAGGACCAACCACATATAAATATGTGTCCTTCCGACTAAGTATGATCGACTAATTTTCAGCGAAGGAATAAAATCCATCATAACCGCCCCGGTCGCTTTCAGTTATTAGGTTAATGGCTATCCTTATAGTCTACACATAGATGTAAGGACCAAACATATTCAGGAATATGTCCTTCAAACTTAAGCTACCGACATAGTTTTCAGCGATAGTGATGTTTTTTTTTAAATAAAAACACAAGGAAAACAAGGTTACTCGGGATTGATCATCCCATTAAGCTCAACAAGGTTTTGAAAACGGGATCGGTCAAACGCTTTTGTAAAAAGATCGGCAAAATTATCCAGTGAATCAACCTTTTCAAGCACAATTAATTTCTTCTCAGCACAATCCCATATAAAATGATGACGAATGTCAATATGTTTAGTTTTACTGTGTTTAACGGGATTGTTAGTTACTGAGATAGCAGCAGTGTTATCAATGCAAATAGGAGTTTGAGTGAAATTCAGACCATAATCGCGCATTTGTTGTTGTATCCATAAAACCTGGGAGCAACAGTTCGATGCGGCCATGTATTCTGCTTCGCAGGTGGATGTGGCTACTGAGGTCTGCTTCTTGCACTGCCACGACACCAATCTTCCTCCAAGAAACTGACATCCACCGGTTGTTGACTTTCTGTTCTGATTACATCCACCATAATCAGAGTCAGTGTATGCTACAAGATCCAGTTCACCTCCTTTAGAGTAACAGAGACCCAACTTAGGCTTTCCTTTAAGGTATCGCAAGATCCTCTTCACTCCCTTCATGTGCGATTCCTTCGGGTTGGCCTGAAAACGAGCATAAAGACAAACTGCAAACATAATGTCAGGTCTAGAAGTAGTTAGATACATTAAAGAACCTATAATTTCTCGATACTGAGTGGGATCCACGTCTTCATCACTGTCGGAATCAGCACCCAGTTTGTGGTTGACGCAGATTGGAGTGTTAAACGGGGTACTATCGTCCATCTTAAAGCGCTTAAGCACATCGTGAACATACTTAGTTTGATGAATGAACATGTCATCCTTCTTCTGATCAACCTGTAATCCTAAAAAGAAATTTAGTTCGCCCATGGCGCTCATCTCAAGCCTTTTCTTCATGACTGCTTCAAACTCCTGACACATAGAAACTCGTGAGACAACAAAGATAATGTCGTCCACATAGACCTGGACGAGAAGAAAATCACCCCCTTTTCTTTGTACAAATAAAGTACTGTCGATCTTCCCTCTCTCAAACCCATTCTCTAGCAAGTAATCTGACAGAGTTGCATACCAGGCTCGAGGTGCCTGATGTAGGCCATATAATGCTTTGCTGAGTTTGTACACATGATCAGGAAAATCTGGGTCAGGGAAACCCGGAGGTTGTTCTACATATACCACCTCATCGACTTTTCCATTAAGAAACACACTTTTAACATCCAGCTGGAACACTTTCATCTCTTTGTGTGCAGCAAATGCCAGGAACAGTCGAATTGCCTCCAATCTTGCCACAGGAGCAAACACTTCGTTGTAATCAATTCCTTCCTGTTGATTAAACCCTTTGACTACCAATTTCGCCTTGTTGCGAATGATTACTCCCTTCTCATCTCTTTTACACTTGAATACCCACTTAGTACCGATAGCATTCACATCTTCTGGTTTTTCAACTAACTGCCATACTTCCATTTTTTCAAACTGTACCAGTTCTTCCTGCATGGCTTCAACCCACGAGCTATCCTTCAGTGCCATTTGATAATTCTTTCATTCAATCTGACTGATGAAACAGGCATACAAGCATTCAATTATAATACCAATGTCTTTAATGCTTGCATCAACACATGTGTTTTCATCCAAACTTCTTCTAGTACGCACACCATCAGATGGATTACCGATCACATTTTCTAAAGGATGATTCTTATGAATTTTGGTAGTTTGTAGCGGACCAACTTCCAAATCATTCTCAATATTTGAAGAGAGTTCATCTGAGTGATGTTGAGTGTGAAATGGATTGAAGAAATCATCTTCAGTCGAGACAGATGGAGTTTCAACCGCACTTGACGTGATAGGTTGATTTTCATTAAATTGGGGACGTTGCACAATGGCCTCCTCATCGTCTAACAGCATCTAAGTGGCCATCTTCTCATCTATGTCTGCAAAATTCAAGTAAGGCACATTAAAAGATTTGAATAGCTTATCATAGTCGAAAGCCTCTGCTGGTCCCCTGCTAGGCCTTGGTGATTTGTAACTGGTAATGTCAGTGTTACAGACCACTTCAACCTTGCTGTTTGATAAATTAAAGACTCTTCTGTTGGGTGTCCCAACCACATAGCCAACTAAAATACCTTCGTCAGCTTTCTCACCAAATTTAGAGTTAGTCTTTAATATCGAACACGGGGACCCGAAAGGTTCAAGACCTTTCAGATTTGGCTTTCTACCATGCTTAAGTTCATAACATGTTTTATTTAATCTTTTAACAGTTAAAACACGATTAAGGATATAACAAGCCGTAGCAACAGCCTCAGCCCAGAACACCACGGGAAGTTTAGCATCTGCCAGCATAGTCCTGGCGCCTTCGATTAGAGTTCTGTTCTTCCTTTCAGTTACTCCATTTTGTTGCGGAGTATATGGTGCGCTATACAGATGTTCTATCCCTTTTCTGCAAACAAAACATCTCCATTTGGTAGTTCTTGAACTCCGTTCCATTGTCACTTCTAATGAACTTTACTCTTCTCCCAACAATATTTTCCACTTTGGTAATCAAGTTAATTACCAACTGAACTGTTTCATATTTTGCCTTCAGAAAATAAACCCATGAGTACCGCGAGTAGTCGTCAGTTACAACCAAACAATACGACGTTCCTCCTAAACTCTTGACATTTACGGGACCAAAAAGATCCATGTGTAGCAAATCCAAAGTGCTGACAATAGAGTTAACTTTCTTGGAGTGATGTGGCTTCTTGTGCTGCTTTCCTTTCTTGCATGATAAACATTGGTCAAAGTTGAAGTTCTTTAGAGGAACCCCAAGTACCAGCCCATTCTTGACAATACAAAACGCCGGAAAAAATCAACACCCCAAAACGCGGGAGAGGGGTGGGGGGGGGGGGTGCCCCCGGCGTTATACCTCAAAACGCCTTCGAAAACGTGCCATTACAGATGGTCTTATTAATAAGTCAGACAAACTTTTTTAAACCATTAAAAAAACATGACACGTGTGAATAATCTCATAATTTGTCTTACACTTTAACAATACAATGGCACAACCTGCCTAAAATGATAGTCTTACCCTATCATTCCTTTTTTGTCTGCTCTCATCTCCTTCTTTTCTCTCTCTCTCTCTCTCTCTATACAAGACAACTCATATCTTTAAACTCTTAAAAAGCAAAAACAAAGGAATATCAAGACAAGCTTGAACAACACTCTCATGCTTCCCTTTTCTCTCCACTGAAGATCGCAAGCGGCAGTTGACCTACTTTATGGCCGGAGCTTCAATAGATGCGGGTATGTTAGAAATAAGTCGGGACGCAGGCAAACAGCATTGTCAATTTGTCACCGATATTTGCCGGATTATATCAAAGAAAGCATGCAGGTAGATACCAAAACCAAGGCCGCCGGAAAACATGGCATATCAAAACTTATTTGCCGGAAAAAAGAATACCGTCGGTTCCGACGTAGACACGCTCTCAACAGGAGCGCCAGCTCACTTTTGTGAAAATTTACTGTCGGATCCGCCGTTAAAAAAGACAGTTGTTGCTTGATTGTTGGTTAAAGAAACCGTCGGATGTCAGGGATTTAAGGAAGGGAACGCAAGTGTTTTAATGGACAATTTGGGAATTTTGATATGAGGTAGAATAATAGACAAAATGGGGATTTCATCCCTAGTATAAAACATAATTTTAGTTATAATATAACATATATTCAATTTATTGAAACATAATACAACTAGTTCTAATATAACTTATTCTAATAATATACATCACAAAAGCATTTCAAACTTCATCATTTATGCCTTATCAAATTTAACTTTTACACGGTATCCATCATTCTTATAACTTATCTGTAATGGTTTAAAACCACCCATGTTTAATAGGTATTGTTCAATCTAGTCTGGCACATGGTCCAGTCTATTTTAATGTTTATCCAAATTTACAATTATCTTTAACTGATGTGAATATCACAGATGCTTTAACATTAAATGTTAAAACTAATGGTTACAATTATGCTCCAGGATCAGAAGTTATATGTGTTTGTTATAGAATTTATTACAAACCATTATATACTTTGAATCCTAGATGCAAAATGGTTGATAAACCATTAAATGAAACAATAGTTATAGAAACTAATTTTGGTAAGTCAAATATTACCACTAGAAGAAAAATTAGATGGGAAGAAATAAATTTTCCTGATAATTGGGTATTAAAAGAAAATACTCCATCTCCATCTTATATTGATAACAATCCTTTAGAAATTTTACAAACAACTGAAGGAAATGTTCAAATACAATTTGAAAAGGTTACACCTAGAATAACTAGGTCTTTATCTTCATCAAATTTTCATATATCTCCTTTAGGATATACTGTTAGAAGTCCTTCTAGAGCTTCAACTTCTCAAATAAGAGAAAAATATCCTGAAAATAACAATAGAATTAATGAGTTAAGAATTAATTCTGATAATATAGTTAGAGGAATTAATAGACCTCAACAGGACCCGGAATTAACCGAGTCAGAAATGGATTTCTCTATATCATGAATAATATAGAAAAAATTGATTTTAGACCAGGTTCCCTGGTAAGAGATAAAATAAATTCTGAATTCCAAGATCCTAAATGGGAGGTATTTAGAAAATGGTACTCAAAAAATTTTGAAATAAAACAATTACTATATTTTCGAGATGAATTTTATAAAGAATTAGAAGAACAAAATTGTATTATTTATTTTGTTCCATGGTTCTTTAATAAGTATGTGAATAGTATAATTTCTACTATTTACAGAGAATATGATTTAGGAGAAAAGAAAATAAAATCTATTTTCCCTCCCCAAACAGGTTTTAAAATTGAAAAAGAAAAGGTAACAATGTATTACCAAGCTTTTCAAAAATTACTGGAAGGTGATACTTTACCAGTAACAATTTTCCACCTAAATAAATTATTTAAACATATAAATTATACAAATTTATGTTTAATTATATTAGGAGAACAATTAGGTTCTATCCAAGAAAAAATTGAGGAAATAACCTCTTTAGTAAAAAATAAAAATGTTTTTGAAACAGGAGAAGTTATAGCAGTTCCAGCTATTCAACCCCCTCCTGAAATAAGAGATTTTAAATTAAAATCTAATTCTGAAATATCTAAATTATTAGATACTAAATTAGAATTTATTTCAGAAAAAATGAAAGGTTTAAATATAAATACTCTTTCAAAAGAATTTTCTAAATCTACAAATAAAGAAAATTATAAAGAACAAATAAACTTAGAAATTGCTAAGTTACAGAATAAATATGCTAATAAACCTAGCATGAATAAATATTATTATGATAGACCAACTCCTCAAGATGTCTTAATAGAAGAACAGGAGTACATAGTAAATAATTCTTATAGTGGGAAGAACATCTATGAATGGAACATAGATGGTCAAACTGACACCCAAATAGCTAATACTATACATCGAATGATGATGTATTCTACGATATGTAAAGCAAATGGAAATACAGATAAATCTATTGCTAAAATGATAGTAGCAGGATTTACTGGTCAATTAAAAGGATGGTGGGATAATTATTTAACCCTCCAAGACAGAGAACAAATTTACTCTTCTGTAAAAGAAGAAAATGATATCAGTCAAGAGAATAGTGTGTATACTCTTGCTATCAATATAATGGAACATTTTACAGGCAGATGGTCTGATAATTCTGAAAATATTAGAACTCTTTTGCAAAATCTAAAATGTAAAACCCTTACATCATTTAGATGGTATAAAGATACATTTTTATGCAGGGTAATGGAATTACCAGAGAGTAATAGTACTCATTGGAAGTCTAAATTTATAGACGGTTTACCTCATTTCTTTTCAGAAAGAGTTAAACAGAAATTGAGAAAAGATAATATTAATATTAATTATGATGAATACACCTGCCAGATTTTACATCACAAAAGCATTTCAAACTTCATCATTTATGCCTTATCAAATTTAACTTTTACACGGTATCCATCATTTCATGTGAATTTTATTTTTAAAATAATAAAATTTAATTTAATATCCGAAGATGTATAATTATATCACCACATCATAAGGCAAATTTGTTATAAATGTTGTTTTGTTCAAGTACTTTCATGAAAAAAATACATAAGACCAATACCTTCATGCTTATGCATTGAATGCAAACAAGGCAATATCTTGATTTAAAAATTCGTATCCTTTACCAAAAATCCAATTCGATGCACATCCCATATAATAATTTGCTATCTTCAAATTTTCAAACAGTGAACAAGTATAATGAAAATTATGATAAGTCCTATCATTTAAAATATAAACTTGATGTCTTTCAATTCTCAAATAAAAACAAAAGTCAATTTGTTTGATTAATATCACGATACATAAGTAAATTTGTTGTTTGTTTAATAATATATATGCAATCCCTTTAATTCGATGACTTTCACATACATATCCTAATTCAAAATCACTACATGCAAAATTAGAGTTTTTACCATAAGTTTGGTTGAACCACATACCATACTACCATAACCGAATTGCACATTATATAAAATCAAATCCTAGTAGGTTTATCTTTGTTGTATATTTATGTACCTGGATAATGAATTCAATCAATGATGCAAACTTGCAATCTAGATTTAACCTTGGTTTCTTAAACAATTGTCTGGATTAATCTCTGAATCGTGAATCACTTTCAGATAAACATATTTGCGGGTTACACACAATGATTTATCGGATAAGACAGAGGTTTCTGTAGATAGAATTGGATTTTGATGATCCTATGAATGTGATGAAGAACAAGAGAAAGTAACCGTCTCTTCTGTTCTATCTATGCGATTAAAAACATAGAATCCCAGGGAATGAAACCATCGACTTATAAAAAATCGATTTCCATATCCCCTATCTCACATAAGCCCACTTATCATTATACATAATCCCAAGCATAGCCACATAATAAATTCAAATAACATTTAGAATTAAATTGAGCTCGTGCTCCCGCGTCACCTAACTCGTTTAATATCTAACGTTATTTCCTCGATTGACAAGTTAATTTAATAACACTAAAATAACCAATAATTATTTGTTTATTTGGTGATGCCATAATAATATTATTATAGAATAGTCATGATGTTGTAATTATGTTATATTTTATTAAAAGATACCGCTTTTCATCTTAATTTGCTAACCACTTATCTATATTTGTGGGCCAACTAAGAAAGACTGTGAATTTAACTCCTCAGTCCTGATCTATGAAAATATATATCAACTTAAAATAATCCAATAGAAATGCCATCATCTAGCAAACACATATCGACATGTATTTGAAAATGATCTATTGTGGGCTTAATGAAATCACACTCAAAATAACAAAAGATTACAATTTTCATTATTATCACTCTAGTTACGTGTGCATCTTCCATAAATACTTGAATAATAATTTTGAATTAAATTAATTTAAAAAGAAATAGAAAAAGAAATATATTTGGTTATCGTAATAAATGATTCCAAAATTGAATTAAGCGTATTAACTTGCCGTCGTCACTCCTTGGCAATCATAAGGAAAGTCATCAATGATTTCTAAGAGAAAGATGTTTGCGAAGTAAGAAAATAGAAAAAATCAGAGAAAGCATCCAGTTTTTATTAACTCCTTGTTTTTCGCCTTAATTAAGATTAAAAAATAAAAGATGGGGTATTAAACCCATTTGTATTTTCGGTTTCAAAATTATAAAGCGATGGAAATATGCAAAAGTTTAAAACATTTGAAAACCTCTCATTCTGAAACCATTTGCAAAAATCAAAAGTAACATACGTGATACGTGTGTAGGATTTTAAATAACCACAACCTTTGTAGCGACGTGGTTGAACAATTTGATGTAGTGGATGAACAGATACTTGCCTCTAGCGATATCAACACCTGCAATGGGAGTTTAACATGTGTTAGCCATTCACCCAATTTCTGCTTTTCGAAGATGTAAAACACTTTATACTAGCATTAGCTATCTGGTGGTTCTTTGTTCTAACATGTGTTTGACACCGAATGAGGACAATTCTCATTCTACTCAAAGCCCGCAACACTTGCAAGGTTAAGTGGAAAAGAGATGTTTCATAAACTAGGGGATAATCCAGACTTTTGTTCTAAACCAAATGCACAAAAAGATACAAACAGAAGATACATAACGTATGTATTCATATCTATATTACATTATAATAAAGATAAGCAACTACCCTTCAGACGCTGTGAATAATGAAACCACTCAAAGAAAACTTTCTATCTTCATGTTTTCCACAATTTGATTCGAGCTCATCTTGTTAAATGTCTTTGTGAATAATGAAACCACTCAAAGAAAACTTTCTATCTTCATGTTTTCCACAATTTGATTCGAGCTCATCTTGTTAAATGTCTTGTCATTTCTATCTTTTCAAACACACCAAATTGTGACGGTGTAACCCAAAAAATTGCTTGTATAAGTTTCATTTGTCTTCGGTTACGGGCCGCACCATCTCGCAATATGTTGCCACATCGTATCTATGTAGTTCTGTCCTCGTCATAACACATAGTGTATTCTAAATAATTAGTTTGTTTTTTAATTTCATTTTTTTTATTTTACGTTATGCTTTTTATTTACAATAAAGCGGACCGGGTGAGGCTAGGTTTTTGTGACCTAGATAACATAATTCATAAATGATGAGGCTACAACTAAACAAATGTACACACTTAGATTTTGCAGCCAACTGAACAAATTTTATTTGTAAAGAAAACAAAATATAAGATGCTTTTGCTTTGTAAAGAATAGTAAAACCTTAGTGGATGCACGGGTAAAGCCTTGCATCTAACCGACATGTTACATATATGTTCTACTTACAAAATGTGTATTAAGATGTTTTAAATACTCGTCGCAAAGCACTGGCTTACTCGATCCAACTCATATGTTTTAAGATGTCATAGAGATAAGCCTTATTCAAAGTTAACTCATTAGATCAAAATCCAATCAATATAGTTTTGTTTCTTATTCAAATATATAAAATAATTTGTTCATTTACACGGTCCATGTATGAGTTTATTAAAGCCCGGCCAAATACCCGTTGTGCTCAAGAATGTGTTGGCAGATACTACACAACCAAATTGAATCTAACATCAGTTGCAACACCCGATCCAACTCTTTTAAAACATCATAGAGTTATGCCTGGGTCATATATAACTCGTTAGATCAAAATCCAATTAATATTATTTTGTTTCTTATTCAATTATATTAAATTTTTGTTCATTTACATGGCCCCTGTGTCTAATCAAGCCCGATCAAATACCCGTTGTGCCCCCGCAGCAACGCGCGAGCAAATTTTATTAGTCACAACCAAAGTATGTATCATAGCGTCTTAAATAGAAGATACAAATTAACTAGAAGAATTAGAAGAAAAATTATAGGGACCATATTGCACCAAAAAGGAAATGATGCCATACATAAGTATGATAAAGTCCGTAATAGGGATTACAACTTACCTCAAATTGGAACCTCTGGATTCAAACATTCCGCCCAAACGTCCCTAAGCGACTCTATAAATACCATCATCCTCTCGAGTTAAAATAATCACTTTCACACTTAACCTTAACCTTAGGCTTGTAAACGAACTGAATGTTTAGCGAACTGTTCACCATTCGGTAGAAAGTTTTTTTATGCTCATTCATTTATGTTTGTGAACGTGTGTTCATTTATGCTCGATTATTTATGTTCATTTGTGTTTGTTTGTATTTGTTCACATATGTTTATTTTTCTTTGTTCAATTATGTTCACTTATGTTTGTTTATAGATTATAACTGAACGAACATAGACGAACACGAACATGTTCATTTTATAAATGAATGAACATGAACACAGATATTTGTATGATTAAATGTTCCTATTCGTTTAAATTTAAATGAGCGAACACGAGCATACCCTTGTTTGTGTTTGTTCAGTTCTTTTACGGGCCTACCTAACCTAGTACATGTATAAGTGTATAACAAGAGTGTTTGATCGGGTTGTGCATATGGCCCAATAATAACACTGCTGGCTTCCGACAGGCCCAAAGCCATACCCGAGCAGTTTACGTCATCCAACTACTACGTGCAAATTTCTTCTGTGTCCATCCAAAAGCCCTAATTCATTCATTCATCCTCCGTTACGTTACAAACCCTAACTTATTACTTCACAAATTACCTATTAATTACGGATAACCAAATAATCCTCATTATAGTAATAATAATAATCCAATTCGCACTATTTGTTATTGCAGTGAACATTCATTCTTCCACCAGTCGGCCAATGTTCCAATTGATTCTTCAGAACTAACTCATAAATTATGATTGAACAGAAGCAGCCGCAACGCAACACCAAACGACGCCGTCTTGCGTCACCAATCGAACAACCAGAGGTTAGTTATAGTTGGTTAGTTTATGAATTCAACTAATGATCGATTCATGTTGTTGTTAGCTTGGTTTATTGATTTTGTTTGCAGGAGGCACAAGTACGGCAGCGCGTATCGCCTCCGAAACGAGAAGATGACCGAGAGGGACATTATACCTATAGTCTGGGGGAGAATCTCACTCCAAGATGTCAGTTTCTTCTTTGCCTTTTCAATATTACTATTATTTTTATTATTATGTTAGTATTAATGTACTATTATTACATGGATGAAAAGTTTCAAATTCATAATAATTTAAAGCTAACAACTAGGGATTAGCATTTTACCTAATTAATATAATGTTGCTTTGTACCTATAAATTGGTACGGTATTTGGTTTATACGTTCACTCAACGGACCGAACATGGCAAGTTTGTGTTTTTTTATTACTTTAAGTGAATAAACGATCGAACACAAGCATGCAGATGAACGGTGTTTTCCTGTTTGTGGTTGTTATTTAAGAAAATGAGCATGTTCTGGTTTGTTTTTGTTTATTTTTTTCAGCAGCGTAAACGAATGGGTTATGAATGTAAACGAATGAATGTAGACTATCAGATTTAAACAAACATAAATAAACGTAAATGATCGAATAGAAATGAATTTAAATGAACGAACGTAAATGAACATTCACGAACGAGACGTGTGTCCATGTTCATTATAACGAACGTAAACGAACTTCCTGCCAAACGGTTTATGACTTTTTAACTGAACGTTCGGTTCGTTTACAGGCCTTCCTATTAAGAAATCTAAAGCAAAAATAAATTGTATTTAAGTGCTAGTATAATAAATATTGGGGCTAATATACACTTAAAAATACAATCAAATAATATTTTACTTGATTTATTAATCTGTTGTGCTTGTTTTTTTATATACACAAACTAACGGTTGGATTTTTTGGTAATTGTATTGCTCAGATAAAATACTAAGCAAGATGGGTGAAGGTTAGCAGTAAAGTGTCCGGTGTCTGCAAAACTTTATATTTTTATCACTCTTCTTTTGTGGATATCAGCAAATTGCTAGTGCTGTAGGCACATTTGGTCGAGTTTTGGAATGTTGGGATCGCCAAACCCGTGAATATGTAGCAATCAAAGTAGTCAGGAGCATAAGAAAGTATCGCGATGCTGCAATGATTGAAGTTGATGTGCTTGAACAACTTGTTAAGAACACTAAAGGCAGATCACTGTATGTCTCATTTCGTAGTTTATGTATAGTAAACTTGTGATGTAGAATTATTAACATTGTTATTATTTTTATTATTATTGTCTAAACATTTTGTTCCTTTGTTGGTGCAGATGTGTGCAAATCAGGAACTGGTTTGATTATCGCAATCATATATGCATAGTAAGTGCTTCAATGACTATCTTATCCTCTAATTCCCAATATGTTCACTTATTTTTTTATTCTCTGTTTCAATTTGTTCACTTATTTTGTTATTCTGTGTTTGTTGATGAGGCTTTTAGTTACTCTTATGTTACAAATTTGGGCTAATTGCTATATAAATCAGGTTTTTGAGAAGCTTGGACCGAGTTTATTTGATTTCCTAAAGAGAAATAAATACTCACCATTTCCTATGGATCTTGTTCGGGAAATTGGACGTCAGCTTTTGGAGTCTGTAGCATGTGTGTAGATTTATTATAACCCTAAAAATGATATTATTACAATCTTTTTGAGTAATATTGTTGTTATATGTTATTATAATTGGCAGATATGCATAGTTTACACTTAATCCATACTGATCTGAAGCCGGAAAACATACTTCTTGTATCTTCTGATTATTTAAAGCTTCCTGGGTACAAGGTAGTTGACCGTTTGACTTTTGAGGTTGGACCCAGATTGGTTAAAGTTTTAAATAAGTTTTTCAAATGCTGCAGAGAAGTTCACAGGGTGAAATTAGTTATAGATGGCTGCCAAAATCAAGTGAGATTAAGTTGATTGATTTTGGCAGTACTGCTTATGATAATGAAAATCATAGCTCCATTGTTTCTACAAGACACTACCGAGCACCTGAAGTTATTCTAGGTGACATGTCATATGAGTTTATTTGATTGATGTTTGTAGTTTGTAACCTTAATCCATAAGTTTATATTCTTAAACCTGTGAATATATGGAGTAGATTTGAGTTTTCCTCATTTCATGTGCAAAACACTGTTAGGATTCTTTTTCAATTTTCTTATCATTATGTTTATAATTATTTCAGGGCTTGGATGGAGCTACCCGTGCGATATGTGGAGTGTCGGTTGTATACTTGTTGAATTATGCTCGGTTTGCCTTTATTCTTTACTTTATGTTTTAGGCAATGTGGTTTAAATTGAAATACTACATTTTATATGGTATTTATAAAATGTTTTTTTAATTTTTTAGGGTGAAGCTTTGTTTCAGACTCATGAGAATTTAGAACATTTGGCAATGATGGAGAGGGTATTGGGACCTTTACCTGAGCATATGATTCGTAGAGCCAAGTGAGAACTATTTTTTGACCTGTAAACAAATTGTTATCTTTAACCGAACAAATGATCGGGCACAAACAATTAAATGAATGATTTTCTTGTTCATGTTCGTCTATGCTCGTTTTCTCAATATTATAGACGAGCAAATAACAATTCACAAACATACGTGAACAAACATAACTAAGCATAAAAGAAAAACATCGTTGCACGAACAGCAATTTAAGTGAACGTGTACATAAATTAGTTGGACCTAAAAATTCGTTAAAAGTAGATTAAGTTGTAATGGGCTTAAAAGTTTTAGCTTACACAAACGAAACCTGAACAACATAAATGAACGAATGAGATGTGTGTTCATGTTCTTTTGTTAAAATGAACAAAAAAATTTGTTCATGATTGTACGTATACTAAGGGGCTGTTTGGCACTTTGGCAATCTTGTGCTGTGACGTTAAAGAGGCTTGGCAGATCAAGGGGTAACTCTGGATGGTTCAGCATAGTTCAAAAACTTAGCCATTAAGAGGCTCCATGAGCCATTAAGAGGTGTCTTTGAAGTGAACCAAACACCCCCTACCTCTGACCAATTCAATTCAGAGGTAGCCTCTTAATGGAATCATTAAAAGGCTACCAAACAGCTAAACAAATATGTATGAACTTACCGCTGAACAATTCATTGTATGTTTGGTTCGTTGACATGACTACCTAGTTCTATAAACATTAATATAATATATGTATTTTTTGTTAACAAATTATGTATACTTCTCTCTTGAAAAATCAAAGTAAGAAGTAAAACAAAACAAAATGGAAATTATGTCTCAGATTATCATTAAATGTTTTTTTTATAGAGCCAATTTTGCAAGACACTGTTATTATATGGGTTGTTTTTTTTTTTTGAAATTATTTATTACTACAGTCGGGGTGCGGAAAAATACTTCAGAAGATCAAGGTTAAACTGGCCTGAAGGTGCGGTCTCTAGAGAGAGTATTAGAGCAGTAAGGAAGCTAGATCGCCTCAAGGTTCTCTTTTTCTGGCTTTCTTTTTATAAGTATTACAAATTTATAAACAGATAAACTGACTGTGTTCTTTATAATGTAGAATATGATATCACAGTGTGTGTCAGTTGTAGGGTCAAGATCGTCTTTTATTGATCTGCTGCACGGTTTATTAAAGTTTGATCCTTCAGATCGTCTCACTGCTCAAGAAGCTCTTGACCATCCGTTCTTCAGATACAGCCCTGCATAAGCTGGCAACAGTTTTCTGGTACTCGTTGGACCCGAAATCAATGTTTTTCTTATTTTGTTTTTAGTTTAAATTTTAGCGGATAAAGTATGATATACAAAAGTTATCAATAAGTGTTTTCTGAATGCAACCGTTTGACCCTTAGTGGTTATGAATCTATATCATCGACCTTATACCTTTGGCGGTTGCAGGTCCGTATGATACTGCAACTGCGGATGAGCTTCAGAGCATTTATCATGACGTGCACAAAAGAAGAAAAGAAACAAGGTGATCTTGTGGCGTGCACATTGACATGTTCCTGGTTTAAAAATGATTTTGTTGCAGCTGTGTTTGCACTGGTGTTTGTGCTGTTTATTTTTGTAGGATTCAAAAACATTGTTTTATGTTTTAATGTTTTCACAGAATAATATAAGGCAATGCTGAACTTATATCTAGCACCATTTGAGTATTCACAATGCTTGTTTTGTAGATTTCAGAAACCATTGTTTTTATGTTAAATGTTAAACCTAATGTATTATTTATTAGTAGAATTATTATATATTGATGATAATATGTATTTAGTAAAGAAATATAAAAAGTTAAAAAGATATTTTAGTGACCTTTATATTAATAATTTGGCTTGTTTTTCTTTTGGTGGTTGTAAACCAATAGATTGTTTAGCAAACTGTTATTGTCCGTTTATCGTTTATAAACAACATGAACAAGTGTTTATATTGTACTAAGTAACAACTAATAAATCTGCTTTTCATTCATTTACATTTATGAATACTAGATGTAGTATTCGTATAATTAATTATATATTATTAATGTATAATTATTAACAATATATTTATACCCTATGATTAGATGCATAAGAAATAAATATTATATATATTTTTTTACGTCAGTAGATAAACAAAAAATATTGTACGTTTGTGGTTAGGGCAAACACCAAAAAAACCATGTTCGTGCTTGCTTGTTAGCATACTCATGAATCGTCGTTTTATGACTCATGAGTGAGAGTGAGGCCTATTCGTTTTTTTCAAAATGACTGTTCAAACTGTTTTACATGTATGCAGAAGAAACAATCGTAACTTTTAAACACATATTTGAACCACTTTTTATGCCAATCTGAAGACTTAATAAGTAATCTTTAGTTACTCCATAGAAAATCCCCCAAAATATTACAATAATACCAACAACAAAAGTAAACAACAATAAACTTGGTCTTTCATATTCAACTCAATAGGCACCCTGATTAACCTGTTCATACAAGAACAGTCTATTTCCTCAAAGTCTGCATGATGTACTCAGCATAAAGATCCCTGTACCACGGCACCCAAAAATCAACATTTTGAAAAGAAATATAAATCTTCCAAATAATCAAACTCAAAACTTACATCGAGTACTGAATGGCATCATGAGCGTTATTTGAAGGCAGAAACTCATCAACTGCAACCTCTTTGTTCTCATTCTTCTTATCTGATTTCATTTGTCAAGAAAACTTACTTTTTCACACCAACAACAAAATTAAATAAAAAAGGATACAGTCTTCAAAGAACCGGCGAATCTCAGCCAGACGATGAGGTGGCAGCTGGCTTATATCAGTGTAGTGACGGTACTCCGGATCATCAGCACACACAGCAATAATCTTGTCATCTTTTTCTCCCTAAATTCACACACATAGTATTTATTTTAATAAAATGATCATAATTAACAAAACAATAAAAACAACCATGATGACTGAAGAACCTGATCAATCATAGGCATTAATCCAATGGCCCTGGCTCTAAGAAAACATCCAGGTAAAACAGGTTCCTGAAACACATAAAATAGTTACAAGTTTTAAGGATATGTTTTTGTCATTTAACATGTTTTTAATTGTAAGTAAGATCAAAACATTTATAAATACCTGCATAAGGACTAGAACGTCCATCGGGTCATTATCTTCGCACAGGGTACGAGGAATGAACCCGTAGTTATGAGGGTAGACCACAGATGAATATAAGATGCGGTCAACCTGCTCGTTAATACTCAGGATTTAATTCTGCGTTCGTACGTATAAGCATAATTGCATCAGAGAGAGAACTGGTAATCGTTCGTACCTTAATGAGGCCGGTTTTCTTGTCGAGTTCATACTTCACTTTGCTTCCTTTAGTGATCTCAATAACCTGTATACAGATTGCAATTTAATATAACAAAGGGAATTTATAATTATTGAATAGAATGATGCATAAATACATTTTACATACCACATTGACAACTTCTGGAGCTCCAGGTCCTGTGTAGACAAGGAAGGGTTAATAATCAAGAATAGAGGTATAAATGAGTTGACTCCTAATTAATAATGAAAGATGAAGATGAATGAAGAGATTTAAGTACCAATCTCAAGATCATGCCATGGATGAGCAGCAACAGATCTCCTGGACAAGGACGACAGGATCCTTTCGTTCAAACGAGGAGTACGCTTCTGTTCACTCATATCTCTCTCTCTCTCTCTACAATAATATATCATATGAAGTTATCATCACATATATATTTCATAAGTTTCTAAATAAACTACACATACCTTGGTTGGTTGGTTGGTTGTATTAGGACCGAAGATTGGAAGATGTTGAAATGGTCGCTGATGTAGGGGAAATATTTATAGTGGGGGAAGTCAAATGAACGTGGAAACATGATGGATGACAACCTACGTTGGACTAGAACTATTATTATTATTATTATTATTGTTCGGTTATTGGTCCTAGGACTTTGTCTTCCATATCTATCCCACTCGTCCAACTCAGCCTTTTTCTTTGCATGACGTGGCCACCAATCATAAATAGCAACTACCATATTTTAAATAAACATGTTAGACCATCCGTTATGGTAAGGGGTTTCAACTCAGTCTTTTTCTTTGTAGATGTGGCCACGTTAGCGCCACGTAACCATCGAGGGCTTCGAAGCCCCAACTAATAATGTCCTGCTGTTGTTTAATGTCTATTGACGCCCATATATATATATATACACACACATATATATATATATGTATGTGTGTGAGAGAGGTTGAGAGAGGAAAGTAAAGGGGCCCCACCAAATTTCCTTAACCACGCCAGCCATTGCAATGGCCAAATCTTCCGCGCCCCTGGTCCAACGGCGCCCCCCCCATGGTGTTCCGCGCCCAACGGCGCCCGCCACATCACCCAACGGAGCCCCATAGTGGGTGGTCTTATTATATTTATTACGTGTAAATGAGATTTATATATTTTTTAATAAAAATATGGAGTTTTATAGTTAATAGCGGAAACGAGGCGAGACAGGCGTAGCGTACCTAAAACGGACTTGTTACAATATTGACACGCAAAACCTAGAGGTGCACTGCACAAATGGGTTTTCTCAAACGGGTTAGATTTGATCAACAAAGTTAAAAATCATATTTTACTCAGAGTGGTTTGAATCCAACCCGGATATTAAACCTGCAGATTGGGAGAGTTAGAAAGTTAGATGCATGTGTGTGACTAAGTCTTGATGTATATGAAATCAAAATTTGACCAGACTTTCAAAGGTCGACTATCTACCCCAAGCTCACCATTGCTTACATGTTTTTGTTCTATAACTTTTTGTTGTTTAAATATATGGTTATTGAATACTTCCTTAGTGATATGTCTTTGGGCGTGGCTTGACCATCTTTGATATAATTAAAATTCAAATAATTTTTGCAAATTTTGATCATCAAGAGTTAGTTATACGGGATAGTATTTATAGTGTTACACCTATTTTTTAGAGTTAACTTCTATTTCAGTAACACTATTAGAATCTATTAACTCCGGACATTTTATAATGTCATAAACTAGTAATCAAGTTTTAAAAATATTTTAATAAGGTCACTCATGTAAATTTTTTCTAAATTGGGTCACTAAATCATCAAATCAAATTTCACCGATTTTTTTGTGCGTTAAAAAAGAAATTGAGGATAATATATGAGGGTCAGAATTTGCAATATATGCAGTTAAATTTAAAAATTTGAAAAAAAATTAATTATATTAAAATTTAAACATAAAAAAAATCCACATCATCACTCAACGAGTCAACGTCAACATCAAAAAAATGATAAAAAGATCTTCTATGTGAAACAAAAAAGAAAAATGCTAAAAAACATGTTAAAACCTTTAATTGAATAAAATATAAAAGTTGATTGACTTAATTGGAATACGTTTTAAACCTGAGTGACTAATTGTAACACTTTGTTGCCATACTTTTAAAGTATGATCGGTTTTAAACAACGTGTTATACTAAAACATTGTCAAAGATATAGTAGACTTCCTATTGCATGGTCAAAGATAAGTTAGGCCTCAAAACACATGGTCAACGACATGTTAACATCCAAACACATAGTCAAAGATATGTTAGCCTTTTGTTTGTATTTTTTAATATTATATTACTATTTTTTTTAACGACCAACAAACATAATATGCTTAGGTACTCCGTACATGGTGACTCAACGACAAAAGGCTGGCCACCGCAGCTGGCCCAACCCAGCCATACGAATCCCTTAAGCCCCTCCAAGTTATCTCCATTTCTGGGAAAAACCCTCCTGCCCAAAGGCCCGTTGGTTAAAAAAACAAAACACTAGCGTGTTTTGACTATGTGTTTGTATGCTAACACATCGTTGCACGTGTGTTTTGAGGCCTAACTCATATTTGACCATGTATTAGGAAGTCTAACACGCCACGTGCTTGACTTCCTAACACATGGTTAAAGATGAGTTATGCGGGTATATTTTTGAAATTCTAAAGTTCGAGGGACAAAAATGAATTCTTTTTCTAAAGTAGGTTCATTTTAAAAATTTATCCTAAAATTTATATGCTTTTAATTTTTTAAATAACATCTTTATAAAATCATAACTTTATTCACTAAAATATTAATATTTTAACAAATTTTCTTTTTTGATAAATTAAAATATATCTAATAACAATTCTTAGTTTATTAGTTGAGGTTACCCCATTCAAAAATAAATTAAATGTGAAGTTATAGTAGATGTTTTATTAAATTTATGCTATATCAACGTGCTCATTGCGACACACTAACTAATGCGTCTCAACGCTACGACACATTAACTAATGCGTCTCAACGCTCCCGATGCAACGCACGGGTCATTATCAGTTGAGGATTGTTGTTAACTTTTATATTATATTTTTTATGTATGCCATATTTATAAAGAATATCATTTTAGTATCATTACAAAACTCTTAAATTATTTAACAGCTTTAAGGAACTCTTAATAACTAACGCTTTTTATAAAACTTTTTTGTATGTTAATTTTATTTGAGTGTAGTTTTATCACTTTTTATATCTATATTTACTATTACAGTTATGAAAATTTGTTCCACAGTTTCCCACCAGAACATGGCCTCATCACCAAACGACTGGGTAGCAAAACCCACCGCTTGATCGGAACGACACTCTCTAATTCGGATAACCTTGTCCATGGCGGTTATCCATTGGAGAGTAGCGATTGCACCCCCATACCAGTCAGCTTTAGTGGGTCACGACCTTTGAACGATATGTAGTTGCACCTATCATGCCCTCCTTCTTACCAACCTTCACATAGTGTCACTCGGGTCACCATTCTCACTCTCATCGTTCGTCTTAGAATTCTCTCCGGTATGCTCAGTAGTTCTCACACGACTTCCTTCAGGCTTGTCTGGTTGTAGATTCTTCATTGCAGTAGCCACCACGTGGGCAATGA
Organism: Bidens hawaiensis; assembly: GCF_021521415.1. Taxonomy (NCBI): domain Eukaryota; kingdom Viridiplantae; phylum Streptophyta; class Magnoliopsida; order Asterales; family Asteraceae; genus Bidens; species Bidens hawaiensis. Next base: position 243,920 of record NW_027491355.1, read on the forward strand.
CAGCTTGAACATTAGGGTCAAGTTGATACCCTTCGTCTTGTTCAGTTACACTCCTTTCATCTCTAGTGTCAGTAACCGGTTCTTCAGAGGGTACCTGGTTAACATGTGGCCTACCACGGCGTCCCGTACAACCTTCTTAACCAATAGCTTTCTTTGCACCAACCATCCGAATTCTATAATAAACACAAATGTCGTCACTCTAAGAACTATTTAGTACAAGGATTGTAAAGCAACAATTAATGGCAGTGGTCATATGTGATTAACTAATCATGTTACTTTCCGTGTCCTAAACACTTCCCTTTGCGATTCTACTTGTGCTAGGTTCTACTTTTATACAGTTAGACAATCAATGAAACAATTTATATAATCACATATCCTATCTCTAGCAATTAGCTAACTTCTTACATATTCTTACCTTACCAAGCTTGCTTGAGTGACACATGACATTCTTGAACTTGCATCTTCTTTCTTTCTCTTTCTTAAGTCCCATTCTTTGATCGAGTCTAAACATGTAGGATGCTTATTCTCTCAAACTTATGCTCTGATACCAACTTGTAAGGCCCCGATCCCGGTGCCCTACATCGGGCGTTGAATTTACTCATAAACAAGTTCTAAATATCAGAGTGCATTTAAACTTTCGCGGAATAATACAAACTTCAACCATTTGTTACATATATCAAAAACTCTTTCAAATAAATTAACACTTTTTCTTTCAGTTTACATAAAAAACATATCATAACTACTTCTTCTTCCGATGCCAGTCTTTATTCTTCGATCCCATGTGTCCCACCTCAAGCCAGCTATTACATCCTACTCACTTGCGTGCATACTAAAAGTCAGCTACGCTGAGTGAGTTCTAGTTTAACAAGTCACAAGTTAATCTTACACATTTATCATACGTATTCATATCCGGAGATATCATTCTTACCTTTGACCGGTAGTTACTTTCTTACTACTTACATACACTTTCTTTTACTCTTACATATACATATATGTACTCCTACACATTCTTACATAATCATACAATTATTCATACATTCTTGCTCATATATTATAAGGGGTTGCCGCCCTAACTCTTGCACATATACTATAATTTTTCCGCCCTAACCTATTGCACCGATATCAAAGAGCCGGCCAATCTATTATTGCTCATATATTAGAAGGGTCTGCCACCCTGACTCTTACATTATACTCTTTACTTGACTCTTGCAATCACACACAAGTAAGCAAAGTAAACACACACTGCAAATTCTTACAAACATCCTTTCATTATTGCAATAACTACTCATCATATATATATACACACATATATACATACACACACACATATAGGGTAGGGTTAATGTAAAAAACAATATTTTTGTGAGAAGAATAAGAATAGATCTAGGCCCTTGGATCTATGATCTAGTGGTTAAGATTGGTAGTTTCTAAATAATTGTATTTTTTTCATATTTACATTGTATAGTGTCATATTTAGATGGTTTGTTTTATTTTAAAACTCTTCTCACACTTCTCACAAAACACTTGTTTTTTATTTGAACTCTTTTCCACACATATATACATATATATGTATATACACACATACACTTCTAGTCTTACAAGTATGCACACAGCCTCGAAAACATTCAAAGAGAAGGGGGAGAAGCCACTTGGATCCTGTTTCTCTTGAAGTTAACTGTAACACCCTTCCTTAGCTGTGCATGGTTAACTGTGTAATAATTATACTTGTTAACCAGATCATATTATAAGTAAGTAAAACGCCTAACGAACGGGGTTCGAGGGTGAAGCCCCTGGCAGCGGGGTCTTAGGGAGGGCAGCCCTTAGCAGGGAGGGGCAGAGCCCCTGGCTTCATTAAAAATTTTATTTTTGTTAATAAGGTTTCACTAAAAATTCATCAGAAAAATAAATCTTTAAAAGAATCAAATCGAATTCAAAACAAATCAAATCCAAAATGAATCAAATCGAATCCAAAACGAATCAAATCGAATCCCAAAATGAATCAAGTCGAATCCTAAACGAATCAAATTTCAGAACTAATCAAATCGAATCCCAAATGAATCAAATCGAATTCCAGAACGAATCGAAGACCTCACAAATCTGAATGCCTTTTTAAGCCATCTAATTCTTGGCTACAATGTTTCCGGCTCTTTGACAAGCATCACATGCTTGGATCAAAGCATTTGTGTCTTTATATATGGTGGGATAGAATAATTTTGCATCAAACACTCCTGACCGTGGTGGCCGTATTGTGGTGTCCATCGGTTGGTCCTTCATGGCAGTGTTTGAGAATATCTAAGGTTTCATTTCCTGATACACACCTATGAACAACCTGATCGGCTCTTTTTCTCAACAAGTAAGGGTCTTTTCAGAAGTAAACCCTAAGGTCGGAGAAGAATTTTTTTCCTTTTTATTGAGTTAGCCCTTTTCTTAAAATTCCACAAACTAGATAGTTTGAGAAATCGACAAACTTCATCCTTCTCTTTCATAAATGCTTGGATATGCATGAGAACTTCATGTGGAAAATTATCATCGATAGTTTCCTTTTAATGTTCTTCTAAAGCTGGGCATTCTAAGCGTGAACGATGGTCTGCAGCCAAACCCATCGGATAAGTATGGGTTTGGCATCTTGTTTGTTGAAGAGGTATCGTATGGCGGCATGGTCGGTGTAAATAATGGTTTTGGAAAGAACTAGGTAGGATCTAAATTCACTACGTGAAAATTGACCTTTGGTCACACGAAAAAAGTGTGGCCGTAGGCCTTTAGCCACACACATTTGGTTCAGGTCATATGTGGCCAAAGATCGCGACATTGTGGGTATGATATGGCCACACACAGTTTTTAGTGGCCTTATGTGGTAATAAGTATGGCTAAAGGGTACAAGCATTAGTTGCTGGCCATCAAGAAGCCTCTCCAATAAGTGTGGCTAAACGGTAGAAAATGGCCACATGACTATTTACTATGAGTGACCATTGCACGTATAGAGCCACATGAAATAATGTTTCAGCCACATGAATTTTATAATAATGTGGCCAATAGGGTTGTGTTAAGCTTGCATATGACCTATACCGTGTGGATATAGCAAAGAAATGACCACTTAAATTTAATAATAGAGTGGCTAATTATATGATATAGACACTGGATATTACATTAAAAGTGGCTAAATATGTTTCCTTGTCACTCAAACACTCCTTTGTAGATTATAGTGTGGCTATTGTCTTACCGTTTGTACACATAATGCTTTTCGTAATTTAAAGTGTGGCTATTGTCAAACTTTTCGTCACACATAGCGAGGTACTGTGTGGCTAATCATATCATATAGACACTGCAGGTTATTGTCAATGTGGCTAAAAATGTGAACTTGCTAGTCAAAAACTCTTTTGTAGTTTGTGGCGTGGCCATTGTCTTACCGTTTGTCACACATAATGCTATTCGTAATTTAAAGTGTGGCTATTGTCAAACTTTTCATCACACATAGTGAAGTACTGTGTGGCTAGTCATATCTTATAGACACTGGAGGTTATTGTCAATGTGGCTAAAAATGTGAACTTGCTAGGCAAAAACTCTTTTGTAATTTGTGGTGTGGCCATTGTCTTACCGTTTGTCACACATACTACTTTTCCTAATTTAAAGTGTGGCTATTGTCAAACTTTTCTTCACACATAGTGATGTATTGTGTGGCCAAATGTCACACCCCAACCTACGGCGGAAATGCCGGGGTGGACTGATTGCTCACAACTTTTCAAAGGTTACTATTAAGAAATAATATAAGTTTTGATATCTATTAAATAAATTTCCATATAACAAACATCAATACAAAATCCAAATACACAAGTACATATAATAATCAATAATACTACGTCTCATTAAGTTTTCTTCTAGTATAAATCCTTAAGTGATCTTGTACTTCACATCAAACGAATACCTGCATATGCATTGAAAATAGAATGGTTTTGTCAACACAAGGTTGAGTGAGCAACACACCAGTTCAAAGTATAAATAAAAAAATATGTATTTGCAACAAGTCATATGAGAATAACAAAATAACCAAATGGGCAAGTATAACTGAGATGTCGAGAAGCACAAAGCTATAACGACTGGCGTATGATCATACTAGACTGAGATTATGTTGGACCTCTCCGAATGCGGAAGCATACAAATCAAATAAGCACATAAACAAGTAAGGTGTAAGTTGTTAACACATAAGACAAAGTTGCAGTTTTGTGTATAAGTATATATGAGACAATTTACGCATATGTCCCCAAAACATGAGAAAAACAAGTAAACTAGGGGAATGTTGTACTCACCTTAGCAATAAGCAAAAGAGTAAATATGTTAGGATTGGTAAGAGAATAAACGTCGCGCTTGAGATGAAGCAAGGTCAAATCCTAACAAGTACAATAACGGGAAATACTACGAATTAATAAATAGACGGAAAGATAACTGTGTTATGAACGGGCACTAAGAGTATATCATATATTATTTAAAGTTTATGATTAATAAAGATAACTTAAAAAGTAATATTGAATATAATATATAAAAGAAAATATTTTTACTTACATTATTGACAATATATAAATATTTATAAACATGCCATTGATTTATAAAGTACTTAGTCAATTAATTTACATAACATAATATTAAGTACCTTAAATTAAGTATTTTAAATAAACATAACCTTTTTAAACATTTATCATATAACTTTTATTTATCTTCAATAGCTTTTATATTTTACACACACATATATAAAATACATATACATGTATAGTTCTACCCGAGACTTGGAAAAATTAACGAGTTAAAATGTCGTTTTTCATAAATTACCGGTTAACTAATATACTAATGTTATTTGTAACATTACCAAATTAACTAATGGTGTTTAAATATCTCTTTAAATGGATAAACAACAAAAATAGCAAAATAAATGGGCTGGGGGGGGGGGGGGGGGGTTCGAACCCGTCCCCCAGTTCCAGCCAAACAACATAGAACCAACTGAGCTCTGAAATCAATTTGCTTATATTATAAAAACCCGTTCATATAAACAAACAGACATATATCCAGAATTAATCAAGAACCCTAGATCTCAGATCTCGTTCAATCCGTTAACGATAAATCAATTGATGTTAGGGCTTTTAATCAATACATGATCGCGATCAAAACCATGTAAACAATTACCTTGGACAATGATCGGAGGTAGGGTTAAATGATGTAGAACAGGGCCGGCGATGGAGGTAGACGAACGAAGTATACGGAGGCTGCAAATATCCAATTAAGGTTGGGGGATTTGTAGGCGACAACTAAGAGATGTTAGGTGCGAGTTTAATTGGAATATTAACATTGTTTATATAGGAAACGATTTTAGGGTTTTTTCGGCTAGGTTAAAAAGGAAAAGATGAGTCAACAGGGTGTAATTAACTCAGTTACATTCACGGTGAGGCCGGAAATCATGTACGAAATTGATTCCCTTAATCAAAAGTTGATTATAAACGATTTTGGATAGTTAATTGCTTGATTGATTGATTACGGGTTCACGGAATTTGAATATGGGTCGGGTTTGGTAAACGGGTGTCCAGGTTGATGATCTGGGTTATAATAATATTTATAGATTGGACCCTGGGTTTAAGTATGGACACAAATGAGGATAAACTATATAGTATGGGCTAAAAGTGTAAAAGCGTTAAAGATATATTTATAAATAATTGAATATTAATAAAATAATCAATCTAATTCAATAAACGCAATACTTTCAAATAAAAATAACCCAAACATTGAATCGAGTCGGGTATTTAATAAAAATATAAATAAAAAAAACCCGAGTTGTTACAGTCTCCCCTACTTTAGGGAATTTCGTCCCAAAATTAAGGGATACCATAACTACGTCATTAAATAAAAATACACAATACAGAACCTTAGATAATTGAAGTAACGCTCCAAATGAAAATCCGATAAGGACACTTATATATAGGATGTACCAGCGGCGTATCTACCATGTCCTTATCATCTTTGCATTCGTACCGTTATCTCAACTACTTCCGGTTCTTTATTATGACACACAACTATTCGGATCATGATTCATGTGAGGACTTTGGTACTTATGTATGCATCCATAATTACTTAGATCGTCGGATGGTCCACATAATTCATCATTGTGTGGGTTATAAAACGTTTAAGTAAAACATGATTTTTGAGGGAATAAAAATTTTAAGGAGTTTTAGTCAGAAAGTAAATGTATAAAACGATTCCAAAAGTTGCAATAGAATTTTATTAAGACATCGCAAAAATTTAAGTATTTGAAGAAGACATCACTTATAAGGGTAAATAAATAAGATAAAGAGTAAATTTAATAAATAATCTATTGGAACAAAAAGGAACTTAATTCAAGATAGCTTATAGAAGATACATAGTTTAAGTGAGATATAATCTAAGGCCATAAAGAGACGTTACAATAATTAAGAAAAGACAAAATATCAAGATAGATAAAGAGAACGACAAAAGTCTTCATGGTCGTTGAGTAGCTTAATTGACTTGACTTAAAGTACCATGAGGAGTTGCATGAGCTGGAGCAGTTGAGGTAGATTGGCTTGGAATAGCTTGAATGGGTTGAGCTTGCATAGCAGGGGCTTGAGCAAAGTAGGTTTGGTACACTTGAGCTTGGGGGTGCGGAGCTTGATAGTATTGGGTTACGCACAGTTGACTTGGATTGGTGGGAGGAGCTTGCAGGACATGAGGTGGTTGAGTTTGAATTTGATGGGCATGGGTCAAGTAGTAAGGTGTAGTCATAGCTTGGGTTTGATGGGCATGGATAATTTGAGGGCACGTACTAAGAAGATGGTTTGGGTCTCCACAATGATAGCAAGCACGGGTATTGGGAGTACTGGGTTGAGCATGTGAGGTGGCTTGAGCATTAGGCGGGATACGACAAGTGTTAGCAAGGTGGCCATAAAGGTTGCACTGGGTGCATAGTCGGCACAGGGTTTGGGGAGAGTGATGGAATTTACACTTGGCACATAAGGGATAAGGACCAAGATAAGTCTTTTTGTTTGGGGCAGTTTGGTTCTGGTTAGGAGAAGGTTGGTTATTGGGTTGATTAACAGCATAGGCTTTACACTTGTTGTTGTTGTAGGAGGGCTTAGTCTCAGCTTCAGCATCAGAAGAGGAGTCGGTCTTAGTCTTGTCGGGAGTAGACTTGGAATCCTTGCGAGACAAGGTTCCATCCCTAACATGACTATCAGTGATAGAGGCAACTAGGTCCATCGCCTCACCAATGGTTAACGGGTCACGACTCATCATGGCACCACGGAAAAGAATCGAAAGACCGCGAATGTACTTCTGAATACCGCGAGTCTCGGGGGTTACCAAATGGGGCACAATACGGCTAAGCTCGCGGAACCGGTTAGAGTAGGCGGAGCTATCCCCACCAATCTGCTTAAGTTCCCAGAATTCGGCTTCGAGTCTCTGCAGCTCATGTTCCGGGCAAAACTCTTTCTTCATTGCTTCTTTAAGTTCCTCCCAATGCATGGATACAACCAAGTCAGACCCTTGGTCATTCCTCAGGGCATTCCACCAGATGACAGCTCGACCCTCGAACTTGATCGAGGCGAACTTAGTCCGTTTGGCGTCCGGACATTCACAGTGGATGAAAATATTTTCCATCTCTTCAAACCATTGCAGCAATTTGGTGGCGTTTTCCTCACCAAGAAAGGATGGGGGTTTAGTGCTCAGGAAGTTGCGGAAATCAGAATTGTTCAGTGCGGCCGAAGTAGCAGATCCATTGGAGTTGAGGCTTTGTATTTGAGTGATGATTGTGGGCATTGCAACAGCAAATTCCTTTGTGATTCTAGCGGCCAAGCGGCGATGGCGTGAACCGGATGAACGTTGGTGACGACGGTGGTTTCTTAGAGACGACATTCTAGAGGGATAAAAAATGAGGATTTATAAGATGAAGAGTAAATTGAGGAAATCATAAGAATTGTAAAATGTTTAATTATGTGGAAATAATAATGTTGTCATTCTTAAGGGGATTTGCACCACAAAAATTATGTGTAAAAGATTATAAGATGAGGGGTGCATTGCGTAAATAGTTGTTAAATGACGTAGTCAATAAGTTTAATGTGTGGTGACTACATGAGGAGTTAAGTCAGTTTAAAATTTAGATTATTAAGTTTACAATAAACTAACGAAATATAAATTGTGGATGTTGGCCTCCCATGAGCTTTCCATGGCAATTTGAATGGCCCAACGAATTAATGAATAAAAACTGAGTTGGACAGTCCATGAGCGTAAATGGCAATTTGTTTGTCCCAACTAATTAACGAATTAACAATGCAATGAAGCTTGTCGGCCCAATGAGCGTTACACGACGTTTTAACCGACCAAACTAAATAACGATCTATCGAAATAAATATGGGTAGTCAGAGTATCTTGTGAACCACCACGTTTGATTACTCCAACAAAAATACGAAAACAAGTTAATAAATGGATATAGGAGTGCCCGTGGGTTCCATGAATTTTTCACCCAACTAACCATTTAAATAACGGAACACAATAATCGGGAAAACCGAGTTTAGCCACGAACAACCGTGAATTCGGTTTAAAAATATTATAAGGGTGCAACCACTAATGTGGTCGCGGTTGACAGCTTAGGGTGTCGGTTATATGGCATTTCCGGGTCTCGCTCGGGTCTATAGGGTTGATTACTGTGGTCAGGTTATCACCCAGGTAAGGAATAGCGTCTTACCTTTGGTTCTTGGAACCGTTTTGCCAATGCCCAACTCACAGTTTCTCTTCCCTTTTCATTTATCGTAGGGACATACCAAATAACTTAGCCATAAGGCGAATGGGTGAAAACAACAGGTGAGAATTCTTAAGGAATTTCCGAAAATAAAAGCAATCTAAGTTTTGAAAAGTTTTCTTTGAATGTTGAGGCATAGCCTCAGAGTTTGTGTGTGCGTGTGCATAACAATACAATATATAATAAATAATAATTATCTAAGAAAGCTGTAAACAATTTAATCTGAACACATAAAGGTAAGCAGATAGGCACGTATAGGGCTCCTAAACATGTGTCTAAGGGAATTTCTAACGACCTATCTTAAACCTTCGGCTCTGATACCAATCTGTCACTCCCCAACCTACGGCAGAAATGCCGGGGCAGACTGATTGCTCACAACTTTTCAAAGGTTACTATTAAGCAATAATATAAGTTTCGATATCTATTAAATAAATTTTCATATAACAAACATCAATACAAAATCCAAATACACAAATACATATAATAATCAATAATACTATGTCTCATTAAGTTTTCTTCTTGTATAAATTCTTAAGTGATCTTGTACTTCACATCAAACGAATACCTGCATATGCGTTGAAAATAGAATGGTTTTGTCAACACAAGGTTGAGTGAGCAACACACCAGTTCAAAGTATAAATAAAAAAATATGTAGTTGCAACAAGTCATATGAGAATAACAAAATAACCAAATGAGCAAGTATAACTGAGATGTCGAGAAGCACAAAGCTATAACGACAGGTGTATGATCATACTAGACTGAGATTATGTTGGACCTCTCCGAATGCGAAAGCATACAAAGCAAATAAGCACATAAACAAGTAAGGTGTAAGTTTTTAACACATAAGACAAAGTTGCAGTTTTGTGTATAAGTATATATGAGACAATTTACGCATATGTCCCCAAAACGTGAGAAAAACAAGTAAACTATGGAATGTGGTACTCACCTTAGCAATAAGCAAAAGAGTAAATACGTTAGGATAGGTAAGAGAATAAACGTCGCGCTTGAGATGAAGCAAGGTCAAATCCAAACAAGTACAATAACGGGAGATACTACGAATTAATAAATAGACGGAAAGATAAACGAGTTATGAACGGGCACTAAGAGTATATCATATATTATATAAATTACTTAGTCAATTAATTTGCATAACATAATATTAAGTACCTTAAATTAAGTATTTTAAATAAACATAACCTTTTTAAACATTTATCATATAACTTTTATTTATCTTCAATAGCTTTTATATTTTACACACACATATATAAATACATATACATGTATAGTTCTACCCGAGACTTGGAAAAATTAACGAGTTAAAATGTCATTTTTCATAAATTACCGGTTAACTAATATACTAATGTTATTTGTAACATTACCAAATTAACTAATGATGTTTAAATATTTCTTTAAATGGATAAACAACAAAAATAGCAAAATAAATGGGCTTGGGTGTGACAATTGCAAATTTCAGGTTAACTCTGTTAACTAAACCCAGTTAAATCCTGTTGACTGTGTCTGTAAACTCAGTTAGTTCTGTTAACTATGAGTATGAACTCTTGTACATGTGATGTCATGTATACGTATATTTAAGTCAACGTGTCATTGGTGACTTAAACAAGGATAAGTGACTAATTATAACTAGGATAATAAACTCGTCTTGCATGTTATAATAAACATGTCATATAACATGTATGATAAGTATAATGTGCTATGTGATTAATATGTTATATTATGGTTATTACATGATGATGTGATTGTAAGTAAGCTAAATGATTAAATAGGTTATATTGTATGTCATGTAACATGTTTATTATTTAAATGGAACCTTAGTTTATGTTACATAGGAAATATTTATTAAATTATGTACCGTGTCACAAATAAATAAATAAAAGATAACCTAAGTATTACTTTCATTAAATCAACAATAATGAGTTGTTAATAGGAAATTAGGTTACAAACTATTGATTAACAAGACTTTTCTCTTTCCCTTTTCCTCTCTCTTTGGCCGTGATACTCACACACACACACATACTCTCATTTTCTTTCAGACAAACAATCATCTTCAAGTATCATCTTCAAAACAAACAAGTTGGTGATTATTAGTAAACAAGGGTTTAAGCATTTTATCAAGCAAAGTGAGTAGATTATTATGTTTATATGTTTCTTTTTCTTTTAATTCATATGAACCTTGTATCCAAATGGTTGGATCATGAAAGGGGATGATCAAAGTTTGACAAGTCAAAAAGATTAGTATGTGTCTCGGTTAGTATTGTTGGGTCTTTTATAAATACATATGTTTTTACTTTTCTTAGGAAATCAAATGGATAAAAATAAGACATGAAATTTGATTTAGCAAGAATGTTTCTTGATGATTTTGGAATCATAAGGATATAAAAGTTGTGTTTTGTAGTGGATTGTGCCTAAATTTGCTTGCTGACAGACTTGGTGTCTCGGATTCTATTGTGAATAAATTGATGATATGTTTGAGTTTTTGATCGATTTTTGATTCTATGAACATGAACTTTGAATCTAGTTTTCAGAAAGTTTGAAATCTTAATTTTTGGACACTGTTTGAATACTTTTTATTAATTTACAAAATCAGGATGCAAATCTAAATTAGAGAAAATAATTCTGAGTTGAGTTGTAAATTTCATAACTTGATGATAAAAATAGATATGGATATAATTCTACTTCTAGGATGTTGTAAATTGAATTAGGAATCTAGTCCAATTGGTCTTGCATCAATTGGACAAATATGGAATTTTTGACAAATTTTGATTACTGCTGTGTTGTTGTAGAAATATAAATCATGTTGTTGTAGTATATGAATATTCTGGACGAATTGGTAAATCCAAATATTGTGAGAAAAATATATGTTGAACCTAATACTGATGTGTACATGTGTGATTTATTTGGTAATTTAATTGTAAGTTTTGATTGATGATAAAAATCGGTTTAAGTGGTATAAATTGTTAAAGGTGTTGGTTGAATTGAGATAATTGCAAATTGTGATATGTTAGTTGTGGTAAATTAGAACTTTGACTTTTTAAGTCAACTTAGAACTAGTTGACTAAATAGTTAGTGTTGCTTGTGATGTTGTGAAAGTATATTGATCATAGAATTTCAAGGAATATGGCTAAGTGTGTATACTTGATTGATTAAGTGTGGCTAGAATTATAAGGTAAACATTCTAAGTCCAACCTTTTAGTCAAAGGTCAATATTTTAGTCAAAAGTCAACTCTAGTCAAAGTCAACAAAAGTCAAACTTTGGTCAAAAGTCTTTTTAAAAACAATGGGAGATTGTTGGATACTAGTGGTTCTAGGAACCATCCCATAAGTTACTTACGTACTTGCATTTTTAGGGTTTTAGCACGTGACGCATTTACTTCGGTCGGATTTGTGTAATACCCGAAGCACCAACAAGGTGAGTTTACGGCCCCACTTTTATACCTTTCCTTTGGGGGAGGAAACATGCAACACTGTTTTACTTTACTTGCTCTAAATCTTTACACAACCGCTTGGTTGCTTATAACGTAGTGTTTCTTTGCCATGGAAAGTCCTCACGAACATCGGACCGTTAACTAAGGTTAACTGGCGTGGTAAATTTAAATAGTACTATTGGGTTTGACAAACCCCACCCTGCATTATTCTCGACTGGAGGTCGAATGGGGTGTAACTTTGACCAAACATTGTTAAGTTTTGGCAATACTTGACTTGAGGCAATAACTAGTCAGCTTCGGTCGTGATGGAAAAATAACACTATGCGGCAACGAGTTAACTAAGTGTAGTTAACCATGGGCCACTTTTATTTATAAATGTTCATGAACTGATAGAGCATAACTTACTTTGAAAACCTGTGAACTCACCAACCATATGTGTTGACTCTTTTTAGCATGTTTTCCTCAGGTCACTAGCAAGCACTTGGATTAGGATAACATTGCATGCATGGACTCGCATTGGTTTAAGTTTGAAAACAATTATTTGATATTGGTTTTGCGCTTGTAGCGCCATGAATTATTTAAACTTGTTTGGGAGATGGCTCCCGCACTTTGTTTAGCTTCCGCACTAGCACTTAAGTACTCTGAACATTTTATTTTGATTTGTTAAAACTTTTAAGACCATGTAGATGTCGTTTGGTGTGAATAATGTGTTCGGATCCTGGTTTGTCACCCGCCTTACGGTAAAACTCCGTTAGTGGAAATTTGGTGGTGTGACAGATTGGTATCAGAGCCATTGGTTATAGCGAACCAGGTTGCATACCATTTCATATAGGTTGCAGTCCGATCTATAGCTTTTCATGATGCATTAGTTACACTGCACATATATACATGAGATACCACTCACTCATCCCAACCCCAACCCTTGTGTCACAGTATGTCTTCGTCGTCAGCTGATCACGCCCGTGAGAAAGCACCTATCATCGCTGAGGAGAGCACACCACCTGCGTCCCCGAGACTGAAGAGGCAGCGGACCATCCCTGATGCTAGCACATCTACTGCTGAGGAGTCTTCACCCGAGCACACGTTCTTGCCTAAGCCCCAGTACGACTGGGAATGGTATCCAGAGGTGGTGACCATGATGATTGAGAAGGAGGAGGTTCCGCCCCTAGCTGTTGTAGGTCCTTCTTGCCCTACTATACCCGCCCTGCCATGCCCTCATGAGCGGGTGATAGCTGCACTTGTTTCTGGCCTGGATAAGGCGCAGTGTGGGAAACAGGGTATGAAGTAGGACATTGCTAAGCTAGCGCAGAAACAGAGTGGAGCCAAGCATAAGATGGATTTCTTGAGGGAGCTCTGCGATCGGAGGTCAGAGATGTACTACAAGTTAAACTTTGAAGTTGAGAGGCTAGGTGAGAAGATGCAGATGCTTGCAGACAAGGTGATAGATCTGACTAACGAACTGAACATTGCTCGTAACCATATTCGGGATCTGGAGGACCGGCTGGCACCTCCAGAGGACCCAGTGGAGGACCCTGAAGAAGACCCAGAGGAGGACCCCGAGGAGGACCCGGAGGAAGACCCCGAGGAGGAGCCCGAGGTGAGCGGGTCATCGGGAGTATCTGACGAGTGATATCGTCAGTTGGTATTCGTTTGGATTTCTTTCTTTTATGAACCTAGGTGGGAGGGTTGTTCCCATCCAACAGAGGATATTTTTGAACTATGATGTTTGGATTGAATGATTGTAATCGGATTACAAGTTATCTTTTCAAGTATTGTTTTCTTAAATTGTGTTGTGATGTTTATAAATTAGTTGTTTGATTGTTATTGATGTACTAGAATTAAGGCATTAATCCGGTCAATGTTCATGACTGCGTAGGATTATGTCGGGACGTGGACGTGGCCATGGCAGGGGCAGCATCAACCTCACTCCAGCAGAGCTGGCGGCACTCATCAACGAGCATGTGACCGCAGCGATTGCAGCCGCCCAGATTCCGGGGCAGGCGGCAGGGGGTAAGTATACACTTTGCTGTCATTATGACCTATCGAAACTCAGGCACTATTACTTACTTTGTGAACCAAAAATCTAGGAGCCGCAGGGTGCACCTTTAAGAACTACATGGATTGTAAACCCCATGCGTTTAAAGGCACCGAGGGGGCTGTCGGTTTGCTGCACTGGATAGAGAAGGCAGAATCAGTGTTTGCTATGTGTAATTGCCCGGCTGCGAGCCAGGTGAAGTTTGCTACAGGGACTCTCGAGGAGTCAGCACTTACTTGGTGGAATACCCAAGTTCAGTTGTTGGGTCTAAATGCGGCCAATGCTATGTCATGGGAGGAATTCAAAAATCTGATCAAGACCGAGTATAGCCCGCGTGGTGAAGTGCAGAAGTTAGAGCATGAGTTTTGGAATTTGCGGATGGAGGGTTCCGACATTGAGGCTTATACGACACGATCCCATGAGTTAGCGAAACTGTGCCCTCAAATGGTCGATCCTGCTTATAAGAGGGTCGAAATGTATTTTGACGGTTTACCTCCGCAGATCCAGAGTATGGTGACATCGGCAAATCCCGCCAACATTCACGATGCCGTCCGGTTAGCTCATAAGTTAATTGATCAAGCCGTCAAACAAGGCACTCTCCCGTCCAAGAAGTCTGCTAGTGGCACATCCGATAATAAACGCAAGTGGGAGAGTAGTGGCAACAACAACTCCAACAACAAGAGCACATCTTCAGGCCACAATCAACAGAGACGGTTTGAGTCTCCTCGCAGGAACAACTACCCGAGCCAGAACCAACAACAGGGAGGATATCAGGGGAAACTCCCAAAGTGTAACAAGTGTAACTTCCATCATGCGGGGAAATGTGATAAGTACCGTTGCAACAAGTGTGGCAGACATGGCCACGAAACCAAGTTCTACCGAGCAGACAACCCTCAGAAACAAGCCCCACCTCAAGAGGCCCCGAAAGGGTGTTTTGAGTGTGGACAGGAGGGTCACTTTAAGAGAAACTGCCCCAAACTGAAGAATGCTGGTAACGGAGGGGCAAATGGCAACGGGAAAAATGGTAACAATGGGAATGGTAACAACGGAGGTGTAGGCAGGGGAAGAGCCTTCGTTATTGGTGGTGGTTCAGGTGAGACTTCTAACGACTCCGTAACTATTACCGGTAAATATAAAATGAATGGTTGTTATGCGCTAACTTTATTTGATACCGGGGCCGATTGAAGTTTCGTGTCAACTAAATTTTATGAAATGGTTAATAGCACCCCATCTGCCCTAGAGTCTAAGTACACTATTGAGTTAGCAGATGGTAAAACCATCCAAGTGTCCCATATTTTGAAGGGTTGTACCGTAGAATTGTCTAGACATTTGTTTCCCATAGATCTTATGCCGATTGAACTTGGTAGCTTCGACTTAGTTATTGGGATGGATTGGTTGTCCGAGCACCAAGCCGAGGTCGTCTGTCACGAGAAGATCGTCCGCATACCTCTCCCTGGGGGAGAAACTCTCATTGTTCATGGTGAGAAAGAGAGTGCGACAGTTGGGATCATTTCCCTTATGAAGGCACAGAAGTTACTGCGTAAAGGCCATACTGCGATCTTAGCCCTAATCACCGACAAAGGTACTGACGAGGCTGTGGAGGAAGAGGTCTCAATCGACCAGATCCCTATTGTTAGAGACTTTCCTGAGGTTTCCCCGAAGACCTACCTGGCCTTCCGCCTCACAGACAGGTGGAGTTCCAAATCGACCTGACACAAGGAGCTGTTCCTGTAGCTCGTGCACCGTATCGCCTTGCTCCGAAGGAGTTAGAGGAACTGTCTAAGCAATTGCAAGAACTGCTAGATAAGGGTTTCATACGCCCCAGTCCTATTCGTGAAGAAGAAGGTTGGAACTCTACGCATGTGTATCGACTATCGGGAACTTAATAAGGTGACGACCAAGAACCGGTATCCCTTGCCACGTATTGATGATCTGTTCGATCTGCTGCAGGGATCCAGTTACTACTCGAAGGTCGACCTTAGGTCGGGTTATCACCAACTCCGAGTTCGGGAAGAAGACATTGCGAAAACAGCGTTTCGCACTCGTTATGGACACTATGAGTTCGCCGTTATGCCATTTGGGTTAACAAACGCCCCAGCCGTATTCATGGACCTCATGAATCGTGTTTGTAAGCCTTATTTGGATAAATTCGTCATTGTGTTCATAGACGACATCTTGATATATTCGAAGACAAGGGAGGAACATGAAGAGCACTTGCGATTAATGATGGAGCTACTCATGAAGGAACAACTGTATGCCAAATTATCGAAGTGCGAGTTCTGGATGCGTGAAGTAAAATTTTTGGGCCACGTGGTAAGTGGGGAGGGAGTCCAAGTGGACCAGTCCAAGATTGAAGCAATCAAGGATTGGCCAAATCCGAAAACTCCCACCGAGATCCGTCAATTTCTGGGATTAGCTGGTTATTATCGCAGATTTATTGGAGGATTTTCCAAGATTGCTCAACCACTCACATCCTTAACCCGCAAGGGCATTGTGTATAAGTGGACCGAGGCACATGACACAGCATTTCAAACTCTGAAAGACAAGCTGTGTAGTGCGCCAATCCTATCACTGCCCGAAGGAGTAGAAGACTTTGTTGTTTACTGTGATGCTTCACTGCAAGGAATTGGATGTGTGCTTATGCAACGGGAAAAGGTCATCGCATATGCGTCTCGACAACTGAAGACCGCTGAAAAGAACTACACGATCCATGACTTAGAACTTGGAGCCGTCATCTTTGCACTAAAAATCTGGAGGCATTACCTCTATGGAACCCAGTGTACGATCTACACTGACCATAAGAGCCTCCAGCACATATTCGAGCAGGAAGAACTGAACATGAGGCAGAGACGATGGGTCGAGTTTCTTAACGATTATGAATGTGCTATTAAGTATCTTCCGGGTAAAGCCAACGTGGTGGCTGACGCCTTGAGCCGAAAAGAAACTTTGAAGCCCAGGAGGGTTAGGGCTTTACAACTAACGATTCACTCTGGTCTACCCGAAAAGATCAGGGATGCCCAGTTAGAAGCTCTGAAAGCCGAGAATTTCGATACCGAATCTTTGCGCGGTGTAGACGGGAACTCAGAGGTTAAGTCGGATGGCATTCGGTATTACCATGATCGAATTTGGGTACCGCGTTATGGGGATCTAAGAACACTGGTCATGGACGAAGCACACAAATCCCGATACTCAGTACATCCGGGATCAGATAAGATGTACCATGACTTAAAAGAGCTATACTGGTGGCCGAGTATGAAAGAGGAAATTGCAGGGTACGTGGCTAAGTGTCTGACATGTGCCAAAGTGAAAGCAGAACATAGGAAACCGCCGGGATTACTTCAACAACCCGAAATTCCTATGGGGAAATGGAAACAGATATCCATGGATTTCATATCCAAACTACCCAAGACACCCAGCGGTTGCGACATGATTTGGGTCATAGTGGATCGATTGACCAAATCCGCACATTTTCTAGCCATCCGGGAAGCGGACAAGACGGATAGGCTGGCTCGCATTTACATTAAAGAAATCGTTTCCCGTCATGGTGTGCCGATATCGATTATTTCGGACCGTGATGCTAGGTTTACCTCAAAATTTTGGAAATCGTTGCAAAAGTCGTTGGGTACACGACTGGATATGAGCACGGCTTATCATCCACAAACAGACGGTCAGAGCGAGCGAACAATACAAACATTGGAGGATATGTTAAGGGCGTGCATCATCGATTTTGGGAACAATTGGGAGACGCACTTGCCTTTGGTTGAGTTCTCTTACAATAACAGTTACCATACGAGCATACAAGCAGCCCCTTTTGAAGCTTTGTATGGGCCTAAATGCCGATCACCACTCTGCTGGGCGGAGGTGGGTGAGAGTCAACTAACTGGCCCTGAAATAGTTCATGAAACGACAGAGAGGATAGTTCAGATCCGAAACCGTATGGCAGCAGCACGTGATCGTTAGAAAAGTTATGCTGATAAGCGTAGAAGGCCTTTGAATTTGAAGTCGGGGACAAAGTTTTATTAAAAGTGGCACCGTGGAAGGGTGTCATTCATTTCGGAAAACGGGGAAAGTTGAGCCCGCGTTACGTAGGGCCAATCGAAATCGTGGAACGAATCGGTCGAGTGGCTTATAGGTTGGACTTACCGGAACAACTCCGCGAGGTACATAACGTCTTCCACGTATCAAATCTTAAAAAGTGTTTGGCTGACGAAAACTTGATAGTTCCTTTGGAGGAACTAGAAGCGGACGAACAGTTACGTTTCATCGAAGAGCCGGTGGAAATCATGGATCAGGACGTAAAGACCCGTAGGCACAGTAAAACTCCTATCGTTCGTGTTCGTTGGAACTCTAAGCGTGGACCAGAGTTCACATGGGAGCGCAAAGACCAGATGAAAGAAAAGTATCCACACCTATTCAAACCTGAAGCCAAACCATAGGTACGATTTAAATTTTCGGGACGAAAATTCTTTTAACAAGGGGATGATGTGACAAACCTAAAATTTTTCTTTTCTATCCCTTTCATGTCCCAGTGTAGTGGTGACATCACATTAATTTTCGGGACGAAAATTCTTTTAACAAAGGGATGATGTGACAATTGCAAATTTCAGGTTAACTCTGTTAACTAAACCCAGTTAAATCCTGTTGACTGTGTCAGTAAACTCAGTTAGTTCTGTTAACTATGAGTATGAACTCTTGTACATGTGATGTCATGTATGCGTATATTTAAGTCAACGTGTCATTGGTGACTTAAACAAGGATAAGTGACTAATTATAACTAGGATAATAAACTCGTCTTGCATGTTATAATAAACATGTCATATAACATGTATGATAAGTATAATGTGCTATGTGATTAATATGTTATATTATGGTTATTATATGATGATGTGATTGTAAGTAAGCTAAATGATTTAATAGGTTATATTGTATGTCTTGTAACATGTTTATTATTTAAATGGAACCTTAGTTTATGTTACATAGGAAATGTTTATTAAATTATGTACCATGTCACAAATAAATAAATAAAAGATAACCTAAGTATTACTTTCATTAAATCAACAATAATGAGTTGTTAATAGGAAAATAGGTTACAAACTATTGATTAACAAGACTTTTCTCTTTCCCTTTTCCTCTCTCTTTGGCCGTGATACTCACACACACACATACTCTCATTTTCTTTCATACAAACAATCATCTTCAAGTATCATCTTCAAAACAAACAAGTTGGTGATTATTAGTAAACAAGGGTTTAAGCATTTGATCAAGCAAAGTGAGTAGACTATTATGTTTATATGTTTCTTTTTCTTTTAATTCATATGAACCTTGTATCCAAATGGTTGGATCATGAAAGGGGATGATCAAAGTTTGACAAGTCAAAAAGATTAGTATGTGTCTCGGTTAGTATTGTTGAGTCTTTTATAAATACATGTGTTTTTACTTTTCTTAGGAAATCAAATGGATAAAAATAAGACATGAAATTTGATTTAGCAAGAATGTTTCTTGATGATTTTGGAATCATAAGGATATAAAAGTTGTGTTTTGTAGTGGATTGTGCCTAAACTGCTTGCTGACAGACTTGGTGTCTCGGATTGTATTGTGAATAAATTGATGATATGTTTGAGTTTTTGATCAATTTTTGATTCTATGAACATGTACTTTGAATCTAGTTTTCAGAAAGTCCGAAATCTTAATTTTTGGACACTGTTTGAATACTTTTTATTAATTTACAAAATCAGGATGCAAATCTAAATTAGAGAAAATAATTCTGAGTTGAGTTGTAAATTTCGTAAATTGATTATAAAAATAGATATGGATATAATTCTACTTCTAGGATGTTTTAAATTGAATTAGGAATCTAGTCCAATTGGTCTTGCATCAATTGGACAAATATGGAATTTTTGACAAATTTTTGATTACTGCTGTGTTGTTGTAGAAATATAAATCATGTTGTTGTAGTATATGAATATTTTGGACGAATTGGTAAATCCAAAAATTGTGAGAAAAATATATGTTGAACCTAATAGTGATGTGTACATGTGTGATTTATTTGGTAATTTAATTGTGAGTTTTGATTGATGAGAAAAATCGGTTTAGGTGGTATAAATTGTTAAAGGTGTTGGTTGAATTGAGATAATTGCAAATTGTGATATGTTAGTTGTGGTAAATTAGAACTTTGACTTTTTAAGTCAACTTAGAACTAGTTGACTAAATAGTTAGTCTTGCTTGTGATGTTGTGAAAATGTATTGATCATAGAATTTCAAGGAATATGGCTAAGTGTGTATACTTGATGATTGATTAAGTGTGACTAGAATTATAAGGTAAACATTCTAAGTCCAACCTTTTAGTCAAAGGTCAATATTTTAGTCAAAAGTCAACTTTAGTCAAAGTCAACAAAAGTCAAACTTTGGTCAAAAGTCTTTTTAAAAACAATGGGAGATTGTTGGATACTAGTGGTTTTAGGAACCATCCCACAAGTTACTTACGTACTTTCATTTTTAGGGTCTTAGCACGTGACGCATTTACTTCGGTCGGATTTGTGTAATACCCGAAGCACCAACAAGGTGAGTTTACGGCCCCACTTTTATACCTTTCCTTTGGGGGAGGAAACATGCAAAACTATTTTACTTTACTTGCTCTAAATCTTTACACAACCGTTTGGTTGCTTATAACGTAGTGTTTCTTTGCCATGGAAAGTCCTCACGAACATCGGACCGTTAACTAAGGTTAACTGGCGTGGTAAATTTAAATAGTACTATTGGGTTTGACAAACCCCACCCTGCATTATTCTCGACTGGAGGTCGAACGGGGTGTAACTTTGACCAAACATTGTTAAGTTTTGGCAATACTTGACTTGAGGCAATAACTAATCAGCTTCGGTCGTGATGGAAACATAACACTATGCGGCAACGAGTTAACTAAGTGTAGTTAACCATGGGCCACTTTTATTTATAAATGTTCATGAACTGATAGAGCATAACTTACTTTGAAAACCTGTGAACTCACCAACCATATGTGTTGACTCTTTTTAGCATGTTTTCCTCAGGTCACTAGCAAGCACTTGGATTAGGATAACATTGCATGCATGGACTCGCATTGGTTTAAGTTTGAAAACAATTATTTGATATTGGTTTTGCGCTTATAGCGCCATGAATTATTTAAACTTGTTTGGGAGATGGCTCCCGCACTTTGTTTAGCTTCCGCACTAGCACTTAAGTACTCTGAACATTTTATTTTGATTTGTTAAAACTTTTAAGACCATTTAGATGTCGTTTGGTGTGAATAATGTGTTCGGATCCTGGTTTGTCACCCGCCTTACGGTAAAACTCCGTTAGTGGAAATTTGGGGGTGTGACATTGGGGGGGGGGGGGTTTCGAACCCGCGTCCCCCAGTTCCAGCCAAACAACATAGAACCAACTGAGCTCTGAAATCAATTTGCTTATAATATAAAAACACGTTCATATAAACAGACAGACATATATCCAGAATTAATCAAGAACCCTAGATCTCAGATCTCGTCAATCCGTTAACGATAAATCAATTGATGTTAGGGCTTTTAATCAATACATGATCGTGATCAAAACCATGTAAACAATTACCTTGGACAACGATCGGAGGTAGGGTTAAATGATGTAGAACAGGGCCGGTGATGGAGGTAGACGAACGAAGTATACGGAGGCTGCAAATATCCAATTAAGGTTGGGGGATTTGTAGGAGACAACTAAGAGATGTTAGGTGTGAGTTTAATTGGAATATCAACATCGTTTGTATAGGAAACGATTTTAGGGTTTTTCGGCTAGGTTAAAAAGGAAAAGACGAGTCAACAGGGTGTAATTAACTCAGTTACATTCACGGTGAGGCCGGAAATCATGTACGAAATTGATTCCCTTAATCAAAAGTTGATTATAAACGATTTTGGACAGTTAATTGCTTGATTACGGGTTCACAGAATTTGAATATGGGTCGGGTTTGGTAAACGGGTATCAAGGTTGATGATCTGGGTTATAATAATATTTATAGATTGGACCCTGGGGTTTAAGTATGAACACGATACTTTCAAATAAAAATAACCCATACATTGAATCGAGTCGGGTATTTAATAAAATATAAATAAAAAAAAACCCGAGTTGTTACAGGGGGTATCATCAAGGATGATGGGATGATGGGACACACCTCATTGAGGACGATGAGTCCAAAGGGGGGTTTTTTATAACACCTTTGGCAAACACAACATCGTCCCACTCTTAGGAAAATCCCACATCGGCCATGGACAAGAGAGATCCTTGGTTCATAAGTAAATGTCCTGCCTCTTCAATCACCAACGCGTTTTGGGCTTAGTTGGCTGTGGAGCACATGAAAACTCCACGATTAAGCGTGCTTAGGTGGAAGTAGTACTAGGATGGGTGACCTCCTGGGAAGTCTCCATCTGGGCAACCAAAAACAAATCCGTGAGCTCTTCGTGGGCAGAACGGACAATATTGGTGGTGCGAGCGGCCGGATGTTACACCAAACATATCATATATACACTGGAGGTTATTGTCAATGTGGCTAAAAATGTAACTAAACACATTAGCATAAATTCAAAACATGTTTTTTCATAAGTTTAACAAACCCAACAACATAAATTCAAAACATGTTTACATTACCAAACATTCGCTAATAAGTTACAAATTCAAAATATTTGAAACTACTACTAATTACTACCGACCTCAAACTTTCTCATAAGCTCATCAGATTGTTTTTCATCCTTTCTTCATTTTCCTTACGTTCCTTTTCCATTTGTTCCATTCGTTGCTCGTTCTTCCAACTCGTTTCTTGACTTCCTTTCATTTTCTAGTTCTTTTTCCATTTCGGCTCTAACTTTTTGAACCTAAAATTGTTAAAAATATTAGCATCATAACTAATAAAGGGTTAATGTAAGGCGAAACCTCAAAGACAAGTAGGGGTGTTCACGGTCCGGTTTTCGTGGTTTTTCGTCAAACTATAAACCAAACCGTTGGTAACGGTTTTTAATTTATGTAAACCAAAACCAAACCGTATAACTTTTAAACCGAACCAAACGAAACTGTTACTAACGGTTTGGTTTCATGGACCTAAACCCGAACCAACCCGTTTATATATTACACCCACAAAATCAGTATGTAATTTTCATTTAAATTTTTGGTTATAAACCGAACCAACCCGTTTATGAGTATACCACATGTATATTAAATTATAGTGTTAGCAGTTTTTATGTTACCACATGTATATGAAATATGAAACGGTCTATTTCATTTGCTCGCCCATGGTTGATATGTTATACCTAATTATATAGCAAAACGAAAAATGATAAAGATAACTTACAAATGCGTGTTCTGACTTTTTCGTACAAAAATCAAATTCAACAAGGCTATTAATGTTGAGCTCGCCCACCCAATACTTTTTCTTGCTTTCTTTGCTGAGGTGGGTATCTAAGAATACTTCAATCCACTTAACTTTTCGACCATGTTTTTTTTTCCTAATAAGAAGTAATGTAATAAACGTTAAAGCACAAATAATTATAATTTTTGACCTAATTTTTTAAAATTGAATTTACAAATAAAACTAGCTTACCAAGCGGATACGATGCTCATCAAACCCTATTGAACCGACCGTATGCTGAGATATACTGCCATCATTACCCTCTTTCTTGCAGTTGTCTCTCCCGCTCGCGGACTTCTTTAGCCATTTTTTATGTGTTCCAACCCTATAAAGAGAGAAAAATATATGATACATATATAGGGTAAAAAATATAAAAATAAAAACTTGAATCGACGCATAGCACAACGACCTTCACGCACAATCACATTAGACATAATGTATACACAAACACAAACTTGAATCAACGTCTCGTTGGTGATAATAATCAATGTCAACTGTACTAAAAAGTCCTAACATGTATTCACACATCGTATCATGGCAAATCAACCAAACATTCATCATACAACTTAACTTATGATCACTCAGTTCACGAGACATATTATAACATGTACAAACTGATTTTATTCACTATGAAAAGATGAAGTATAAATTCTACAAAATTTACCACAGTAGAATATTTGAATTAGGTTTCTCAAAAAATTTTTATTATATTTTTCTCATGCATACAAAACTCACAATAATTCAAGCATTAAAGATATGTACCAACAATTAAGCAGATTGCACAACAAACACTTGTTTAATGGTTCTATCAACTCATTAATCCAAATTGTGCAAGACCAATTGGGTTGTCTTCAAAGTTCATAATACTAAATTTCAGAACTGGAACCAACCCGTTTGGTTTGTCATTAGTGAGTTATGGTGTCGGAAAGACAGACCAGAATATAACTCCCCAAATCAGCTTTGACCTGTGTTTTTGTAAAACTATAAAAACTATTCAAAACTCGTCCAAAAATTACAAACGTTACCTTTATGGAACTAGACTCATAGTACTATATCCTAGAATCAACAATCGTTCAATAATCATCGTTTAACATCAAGTTACATACCAATAAATAAACAAAAACGAATCTGTCAGCAATGAAAGAAGATGTACTAAGCATCAATTACAAGTGAAATACATACCTTTTTAGCGATGAAAGAAGATGTACTAAGCTTCAATTACAAGAAATAACACTTAAATTTGAAAATCCCCAAACTTGGTTCTTAGGGTTCTTCACACTCAACACGAATCCGGCAAAAATCAAGATAGAATTGATGGAAACCGACACCATACGTGAATTCCTCTCGCAAAAATAATAAGATTAGAGCCCGGAATCAAAGGATTTGGTTAAAAATTGAGTGAGTTAGAGAATTAAAGATGAAAGATGGTGGGTGTAGAGAGATGAAGAATACGAAGAAGAAGAATAAGAAGTAATGAAGAGAAAGAAAAAAATGGTAGGTTAATTTGAAATTAGATTTAAGAATGAGAGGGTAATTCAAAATTTTTTGAATAAAAGAGAGGGTGAATTTAATTTGAAATTTTGAGGGAAGTAAAATTAATAGGAAATAAATAGAATTAAATATTTTTTATTTTTAATTAAAATAAAGAGTTGTTAGTGTGTGTGTGTGTGTATATATATATATGTATAACAACTAATTAAACCTTAAATAATATAACAAATTGTATTTTAAATATAAAAAACATATAAATAAATACAAGTGATATTTATATTTGCTCTAAAAGAGTTGTATAAGAGTGTAGTAATCAGTGTTAACGCCCAATAATAAACCATACGCTTATCATTGGGTCATACTAGTTCTTGATCGGTGTTAGTGTCTCATTATAGCATCTATCATGTCACAGTTGCTCTAACAGAGTTGTATAAGAGTGTCATTAGTCATGGTTAGGTGTTAACGCCCGAAACACACCATACTTTCGTCAATAGGCCTTATTTGGCTATCATTAGTCATAGACTCATAGTTAGATGTTAGTGTCCCTTGGTTACGTCATAGTTGCTTTAAGAAGTTTGTGTATGACTATCATTAGTCATACTTAGATGTTAACGACCAAAACACGTCATACATTCATCAATGGGCCTTGAATGGTACTAGTGGCCATTATAGCATATATCATGTCCCCGTTGCTACAAGAGGGTTGTATATGAGTGTAGTGAGCCATAGGCATAGTTGGTCGTCATACTTGCATTAATGGGCCGTCGTGGGCCTTGATTGTTGTTAGTGACCCATTGTAGTCTCTATCATATCATAGTTGCTCTAAAAGGGTTGAATATGAGTTTAGTGAGTCATAGTTTGGTTAACGCCCAACAAAATGTCTTACTTTCATCAATGGGCCTTATTGGACCTTAACTGATGTTTGTGGCACATTATAGCCTTTATCAAATCATAGTTGCTCTAAGAAGGTTGTATTGGAATGTCATTAGTCATAGTTAGATGTTAATGGCCGATAACATGTGATACTTTCATCATAGGTCTTATTGGGCCTTGTTGGTGTTAGTGGCCCATTATAGCCTTTTTCATGTCATAGTCGCTCTAACGGGTCATATTAGGGCTTGAAATCTCTTAGTGTTCTATTATGGCATGTGATATGTAACATTAGATATTTAAGGGTTATATCGTGTTATAGGGAGTTATATTAGACCATAATAGACAAAAAGAACTCATACATGTCCTAATGGATCATATTGGGCCTTGAAATCTCTAATGGCCCATTATGCATATAATTTTAAATTGTGTCTTCAGAGGTACAACTCGCATAACCTGTCAATATACATTAAACATAGGGGTGGCAAATGGGTTGGGTCGAAACGGGTTATGGGTAGGAACGGGTTATGGGCCGAAATGGGTCAGGGTCGAAACCAGTCAATTAAAAAAAGGGGTTGTTATGGTTCGGGTCGGAATGGGTCAGGGTCAAAAGGTTCGGGTCATAACGGGCACAGGTCAAGATGGGTCAAGGTCGGAACGGGTCAAAACTGATTTCGGGTCGATTGTTTTTGAACAAGGACAATGGAGGAAATGTTTTAGTATTTTTTTACTTTTTCCTTTTTTATTTATAATTTGACTTATAATTTTTTTTATTATTTTTGAATATTTTTTTAAATTGGGTCTTAAGAGGTACAACTCGCCTAACCCGTCAATATATATTAAACATAGGGGTGGCAAATGGGTTGGGTTGGGTCGAAATAGGTTGGGTTAGGTCGAAATGGGTTATGGGTCGAAACGGGTCACGGTCGAAACATGTCAGGGTCGGAACGACTCAATTAAACAAAAAATCGTTGGTGATAATAAGTAATGTCAACAGTACCAAAAGTCCTAACATGTATCCACACATAACGTATAATATCCGAACATCACGTGTAATATCCATAGGAACTTGTCTTTTAATCAAAGATAGTACATTTTTTAAAACTTATTCATAATTCATTATCAATATTAGAAACTTTCACTTTGATGTGTATTGGTGTCCAAATCCGAGCACATGATCTTCTGCTTTTCGCTTCCATTTGTGGGCTTCGCCTAAAGCAATCCAATACCAAATATTAGTTATTGCCAATATTTAAATATTATATATAAATAAAATATTAAACCCGGAGTGACATTAGTCAAAATATTAAGCCAAACCAGATCCAGTGTAGTCTATGCCGGCTACCGTTATGCAACTCCATAGATTCAATTTATTATGTATCTTAACTCGCCCGATAGATCATAAGCTTCGCGTACCTGTTTCTAATCAGCATGATTATAATCCATCAACATAATTACAACCCATTTAAATTAATCTTAATGCTATTTCACGTCTTAACTAAAATTCAACTTTAGAAACGGTTACAACTTTTCAACATATTATTTACTACCCGTATAAAAAACTTAACGATTCATTTCTTTAATTAAATCATGCTACTAATTTAATATTCACCAACGAGTCAAATCTTCATCTAGTTACTATATTATTATTATAATCGACAAGCTGGTCCGAAACCCAAATCAAACCGTACTACACAATGCTAGTACTATTTATATTCTAGACACGAGTAATTCCCACTTAGACATTTGGTAGGGTAAACTTCAAACTGTAACGAGTTAAAACAACCAGTACGCACTAAGTATAGTCAAAAGAATCAACTTTCAATTAATGGGTCAAGGCGGCCCGTATCCATTTGATATTCATAATAAATCAAAACATACTAATAAGACTTGTAACTTCTTAAACTAGATATAAGATAAACTTACCTTTGTTCGTAGGAGCTTGATTACACTTCGTCCATTTGACTCATTGGCTTCCAAGCTTCAACATACCTAGCTTGTTAAAGTCAACTTTCAACAAGTTAGAATACATAATGTGGACACTCAGCATTAGGATTCTTTATATTTTCATACCACTCTCATTCATACCGAATAATTAACAAGCCAAGAATCATCAATGTGTTCACCAAGTTATCAGTTAAACATTTTCAAGTCATTTATCCACTTCCCCCGTTTTAACGGTTAACTCAGTACATATACTACTAGGCTCTACTTAGCAACTT
Organism: Bidens hawaiensis; assembly: GCF_021521415.1. NCBI lineage: Eukaryota > Viridiplantae > Streptophyta > Magnoliopsida > Asterales > Asteraceae > Bidens > Bidens hawaiensis. The sequence continues at coordinate 272,166 of NW_027491355.1, forward strand.
CATAAATTATGACATTAATTTACATTAAAGCAGTTATGTCATAATCTCTTCTAAACAAGTGCGCACACCATTTATTATTATGAAAAAAAAAACTATTTTCAGTACTGCACCTTTTGTGCAGCACCTATTCACCTCAACTTTTGACCACTTAAAAGTTAGAACTAACTTAATATGCTCAAAAGTAAAATGTAGTAAAATCACAGAGGTTTCCAAGCATATAGAGTTCACCTTTATCGGAGCTACGGTTTATTATATGTGATTTTTAGCAAAACAGGTCAGCAACCTATTTTATGTCAAAGCAGTATGCTGAATCTGCTGTATTGCTCAAGAAACTAACTGTTTTGACCTATATTTCATCCTTAACAGCTTTTCATGTTCACATATAAACGTAGTAGACTCAAGGAGCTTTTCAAGAATATAAAATACATCTTTCTCGGATTTTTATATTATTTTATATGATTATTCAAAGAACAGGACAACAACATAATTTAACTTCAAACAACATGCTGTCATCATTTTAATCTACTGTTTTGATCCATTTTAAGTCTGAATTAGCTTATCGTGTTCAAAGATGAAACCTAGTACATCAAAAGAGGTTTTCAAGCATGTATAATACACATTCACCCGATTTTTCTATGATTTTATACGAACATTATTGACAACATTAATATGAATTTCACATCTTAACAACTCTTTTAATTCCTTTTTGGTTGAGACATTTTCACAAACACCTTTGTGCATTCATTTGAAATCATTACTTTAAATCTCTATGCACGATCTGAAATGCCTATTTGCTCACACATTTTAACAATGAACTCTTATGTTTGATGCATTACAACAATCAACTTATGTGTACAAATTATAATCATATAACCACATCCATAAAAGATCTCTAATTTATCAACTGTGTTCATCAAATATGGTATACTCTTGAACACAGTTTGATACTACTATGATAGAATCAACAATTATAACTAGTAATAGATCACATTATAAATATTATCACTATCAGTTCATCAGTAATCACATAAAGCACGTACTAGATCATCATGCATGAAGTGTAGATAACGAAGCCCCAACTTTAGGGTTAGAAAAACTTACCCAATAATCGATCTACTAAATAGACGATGATTATGTATTTTCTAATGCTCGATTTGATAATCGATTTGAGAAGTGAAATCATCTGTTCTCCTTCTTGCTCGTTCTTTTCTTCTTGCTCATTTTCTTCTTCTGTCCACACACACATCCAGAACATCCAAAAATATACATCACCCACCATTTTGTTTTATTTCCTCTCTTTGACCCCTCTTTGGTTTAATTTCAAGTTTAACACCCTTCACTTATTAAAATCCATATTTATAAAAATCTTGAAATTTGGGATGTTACATAATTGTTGTTTAACATCGAGTTACAGACCAATCAATAAACTAGAACGAATCTGTCAATCAACTGATCTCAACAAAACTCAAACCCTAACATTTTTTAACATCTCTAGGGTTCTAATTAATCATGTTGAAAACCCCCGTTAGATTTGATCGCAAGATGGTTGATGAAGTTTGGTGCAAGAATCAAAGTGATGAAGAAGAGTAATGAGCTTGAATCGATGTTTATGGATTAGTCTTGTAATTGGGAGGAGGTGAAGGTGATGGTCACATGAAGCATAAAGTATGGTCATTAACTAATAATAGTCACATTTGTTGTTTTGCTGTCACTATTAGTTAGGAAAAATAACTTAGGAAAAATAAAGCGTTTTAGCCATATAAAACTAAACTACTCTTTGGTCACATAACCTCGTATAAGTGGCCATATATTTTAAGCGTTTTAGCCACATTACTAATAAATACAATGGTTGTTCGTCATATTTTGCCACATTATTAAAAATGTGGTTAACAAATGTGACATTAGGTCACACAACATAATATAAGTGGCTATATATTTTACCTTTTAGACACATCTCTTATCAATACAGTAGCCGTTCGTCACATTTGGCCACACTATTAAAACTGTTGGAATATCGTATGCCCGAGACACATAATTAAGTTAATGTGGCTAGTTATGTTTGATCCAAGTCGGGTCATACCCAATAACGAGTTAGACACACACCAATTATGTATTTGTTAAGATAAGATCTTTAAGACAAATACAGAACACGACACATTCAGAAAAACGGGTTTCTGAATAATTACTTGAAAGTATTAAATAATTAATTGGTTAATTTATTTATTTAAATAATTGGAATGATTATTTAACTATGTATTCTTTTATAAAATGGTTTATAAAAGATGGGGTGTTTATATATTTTATAAAGTATAAAATATATAACATAAAAAAAAAAAAAAAAATAAATAAATAAAATATGTTGGGGCCGATTTTGGGTGGGCCCCACACCCCACTCACTTGGTCAAAATTGTCAACATGCAAACATAGATGGAGTATGGACTTGTATAAACATCTAATCAAGAGTGTGCATGCAAATATAATGATCAATACTTACAACACTTTCAAGTAACCTTTCAAAAAAACACACCCTTTCTTTCTTTTCTCTCTAGCTCACGGCCAAAGAAGGGAAAGTTCGGGTCTCGGGTTTTTCGTGTTCAAGCTTCCTAGCATAGCTCGGTGCGTGTTGGAGGCTCGGGGTATATTCCGTTTGAGGGTTTTCCTTTGAAAGTCTTGCATTCATCATCATCTTCTTCAACCATCACTAAACTCTTAAAGGGTTAAGATTGTAAGTGTTTACATACTTTGATAGTTTAGTTATTCCCGTATCATTTGATCCTAGCTTCGGGTTTCTAGTAAATAGATTATTGGTAATCTTGAAATGAATAAACTAGGTTGTTCATATGTTTAGTTTGTCTATCACGTTTCCGCATATATTATAACTAGTTAATCGGTTAACTAAGTTTGTAAATTCCATAGAAACCCAACAAATGGCATCAAGAGCCGGGATACGGGATACTAAGCTTCGGGTTCTCGGTTTTTATTTTCCCCTTGAAAGATTTTATACAAAAATTAACATGCATGATATTTTTGTATTTAATCTTGCTATCGTTTTTGGCTAAGTTCAAAAAAAAAAAAAAAATATAAAAACCGGGCTAATGGGCCGAAGCCCATTTCGGGTGAAATTTGGGCCGAAGCCCATTTTTGTTATTGGGCCGGGCCCATAAGTTTTATTTGGGCCGAGCCCATGTAAGTCATTTGGGCCGAGCCCATGTAATTTTGTTTGGGCCGAGCCCAAGCAGTTTTTTAATTGGGCCGAGGCCCATAATCTTGTTATTGGGTCGAGCCCAAATGGGTTGGGCTAGGCCCGATAAAGGCAAGGGGTTTTGGAACGGGTTCCTATGACATATCGGGTTATGTTTGTTAGTACTAGACCGAGCCGTAGACCAAATGGATGTTTTGTTTGTGATTGATGGTTGTGATTGTAATTTATTATTCAAAGTAACGGTTTGTAATAATTAATTAGGGGCTATTTTGTAATTATTTATTCATATGGGCATGTAATAAATAGGTAATTTGTAATATCTTTATTTTATAGAAAAAATGTATTAGGACATTTAATTTTGTAAAATTAAAGAAGATTGCAAAGTTGGAAGTTTGGGCCTAATTGGGCCGGGTATGGTGATAATGGGTTTCACAAGCCCATTAAGGGATTCAAGCCCAAAAGGACCTAAGCCCACCAATTGAGCCCAAGTGGAAGCTTATGGAAGCTAAGGCCCAAGTTCAAGCCCAATGGATCACAACAAGGTTGAAGAAGATGCTCGAAGCATTTGGATGCGGGATCGAGTGGGAGCTACAACATCCATGTGTCATGTGTCCCTTAGGATCGGACCTAAGACACACACTTGTTTCGGCTAACAAGTGTGGTCTAACTTAGTGGCTCGTGTCTAGTATATATTGTGTGTATGCTTGTTGATTGATTGTTTGATTGTGTGGTTGTTAGATATTAGGATATCAACTCCGTCACATAGAATTAATTAACAAAGCATAAAACGGGTTCTAATAATTATCGGTAATTACGTGACACATTGTTTAATAAAATGGATTTATTAACTAGCCGTCTCACGCCCATAATAAAATGGCTTTATTATAAATTAGAATTTTGAAAATGGTTTCAAAATATCATGTTACTAAATGCATGTTAGAACATGATTTAAAGTTTTACAACTAGAATTATTAAAACTAAAAATCCCTTTTTAAATTTAAGGATAATAAGTTGAACACCATCCTTTTGTATAACACTTAACATATTAATAAGCTCTTAGTGGGAAAAAGGTCACCTAACCGCATAGAGTAAATTAACATGTTGAGGTAATATTGGCATAAAATGGGAAAAAGGTCACCTAACCGTTTGTATGTTAATATTACAAGTTGATACAAGTAGGACGACTTAAATTAGAACCATGTGAAGAGGGTCACCCAAGCATGGGGTCTAATAGGTGTTGATGGGATAAACATGCCAACACGAAATATGATTTCGAACCGGTCCCATAAATTCTAGAAGTTGCAAAAGGGTTTGCAATTGTTATGAATAACTACCTTGATAAACCGACAATGGGAAAAAGGTCACCTAACCGGAGTCGGGTTTATCGTTGGATTCTAGATTTTAATTATTAATTATATTTGCATATATAAAAAGGGTATTAATAATTAAAAGGTAAAACACTAAAATGAACTTAATTAAAATTCTGCAGATGGCCGCACACGTCGACGACAACATAATCCCTAACGTCCAAAACGTATCTCTCCGATCTATTCTCGCTAAAGACCGTCTTAACCACAATAACTTTTCGGATTGGTTCCGAAATTTAAGGATTGTTCTAAAACAAGAAAAATTATATCATGTTTTGGAAACACCTATCCCCGAAGAACCGGAAGAGGGAACTGAGGTCGAATACATGAATTGGGTCAAACTCACGGAAGATTCCATTCAAGTATCATGCCTCATGTTGGCGACTATGGTTCCCGAAATCCAAAAGGATTTCGAAAACCATAATGCGTACGACATGATTACTCAACTTAAGGAAATGTTCCTTAAGCAATCGAGAGTGGAAAGGTTCGAAACGGTTCGAGCCTTACATGCATGTAGAATGGATGATAGTCAACCAGTTTCATCTTATGTACTTAAGATGAAAAGTTATATTGATCGGCTCACTAAGCTCAATTGTCCCATCTCAAATGAGTTAGCAACGGATTTGATCCTTAACTCTTTGTCGAAAAGGTTCGACACTTTCGTGTTAAATTATAACATGAACGGGTGGGACAAAACCATTGGAGAACTTCACTCAATGCTTAAAACAGCCGAGGCGAGCATGGGCAAAAGGGTTTTACCCGTGTTTGCAATCAATGAAGGTAGATCCAAGAATCGATCTCAACCCAATCTTAAGGCTAAGGTAGCTAAAAGGAAGGGTCCCCCTATGCATCTTAAGGGTAAGGGCAAATCACCGGTTATGGCAAAGAAACAAAAGGTTGTGGAACCAAGGGGTCATAAGGATGATCCTTGTTTTGGTTGTGGGGAGACCGGACACTGGAAACGCAATTGCCCGGTCTACCTAAAAGAGCTAAAAGACAAGAGGAATGCGGCGCATACCTCGGGTAATGTCTTTATGATTAATGTTGAGCTAAATCTTATTTCTTCTAACACATGGGTATTGGATACCGGATGTGGAACTCATATTTGCAATTGGTTGCAGGGGTTCAAAAAGAATGAAGACTTAAAGAAGGGCGAAGTGAATCTTTTCATGGGCAACGGTGCAAGAGTACACGTGGTCGCTAGAGGAGACTTCACTTTATCACTTCCAAGTGGTTTGGAAGTTGTTTTAAAAAATGTTTTGTATGCTCCTAGTTTGACTAGGAACATTATTTCTGTGCACCTTCTTAGACAATGTAACTTTGACTTTAAATTTGTAGGATCGGAAATGCATGTGTCATCTAATGGTATCTTTTATTTTAAAGCTGTACCAAACAACGGTATTTATGAATTGGTTCATGATAATACCTCAAATAGCTCATTATATCAAATTTCTACTAAAAGACTCAAAAAGGGTTTGAGTGATTCCTACATTTGGCATTGTCGCCTTGGACACATAAACAAGAATCGTATAAACACTCTCCAAAAGAATGGTCTTTTGAAAACAAACGAGTTAGGTTCGTTTGATGAGTGTGAATCTTGTATTCAAGGCAAGATGACCAAAGAGCCTTTCAAAGGTACAAATGAAAGGGCTAAGGATTTGTTAGGTATCATACATACGGATGTATGCGGACCTTTCAAGCCAACTAGTAGGAATAGTGAAAGGTACTTCATTACCTTTACCGACGATTTTAGTCGATATGGGTATGTTTATCTAATGAAACACAAACATGAAGCCTTTGAAATGTTCAAAGAATTTCAAAATGAAGTGCAAAATCAGCTCAACCGAACAATCAAGGTACTCCGCTCCGATAGAGGAGGCGAATACCTAAGTGATACCTTTCAAAGTCATCTTAGAGATTGTGGAATTATTTCACAGCTCACTCCTCCTGGAACTCCTCAACATAACGGAGTATCCGAGAGGAGGAATCGAACACTGTTGGACATGGTTCGATCAATGATGGCACGAAGCTCACTACCGCCATCATTTTGGGGATATGCGCTACTCACAGCGGCTCGTATTTTGAATATGGCCCCGACCAAAAAGGTGGATCGAATACCCTATGAAGTGTGGCATGGAAAGGTTCCATCCTTTTCATATTTAAGGATATGGGGATGCATAGTTTATGTTAAACGTGACACCCCAAATAAGCTTGAGGCTCGATCCATCAGGTGTGTCTTCATAGGATACCCAAAGGATGATATAGGATATATATTCTATGATCCTAGTGAACAAAGAGTGTTTGTTTCACGCAAAGGATACTTCTTAGAAACTAGGTTCCTTATGGAAGGACCTAGTGAAAAGAGAGTGGAACTTGAAGAGGTTCAAGAATCACTGGATGATACACAGTTGGTCGATACTAGCTTTCAACACGAGGATGTTGAAGATGATCAAATGGTTGATCATACGCACGTTGCTCGCAGATCTAGTAGGGTTAGTCAACCTCCCAAGAGATATGGATTTCTTGTGGATGATTGCTACTTGATTGATTCGGATGAACCGATCTCCTACAAAGATGCTATGTCACAACCTGATTGTGACAAATGGCTTGAAGCCATGAGCGCCGAGATGCAATCCATGCACGATAACCAAGTTTGGGAATTGGTTGATCGTCCACTTAACTCCAAACTGGTTGGATGTAAGTGGGTCTTCAAAAAGAAGACCGATATGCATGGAAATTTAGATACTTACAAAGCTCGACTTGTCGCAAAAGGTTTCACGCAAACTCAAGGGATTGATTATGATGAAACCTTCTCGCCAGTCGCGATGCTTAAGTCGATCAGGATATTGTTTGCCATTGCAGCTCATTTTGATTATGAGATATGGCAAATGGATGTCAAGACCGCTTTTCTAAATGGATATCTTGAGGAAGATGTCCATATGGTTCAGCCTGAAGGTTTTGTCGATCCATCTAATCCTGATAAAGTTTGTAAGTTAAAGAAATCAATCTACGGATTGAAACAAGCATCACGGATGTGGAATCATCGTTTTAATGAAGAAATCAAAGCGTTTGGTTTCGTCCAAAACGGTGATGAGGCATGTGTGTATAAATGGGCTAGTGGGAGTATAATCATTTTTCTTATTTTGTATGTCGATGATATACTTTTATTTGGAAATGATATACCAAGTATGGAAAACGTTAAAACGTGGTTAAGTAGTCGTTTCTCAATTAAGGATCTTGGAGAAGCGACATATATCTTGGGAATAAAAGTCTATAGGGATAGACAAAGGAAATTGATCGGACTCAATCAAAGTGCGTACATTGATAAAATCCTGAAAAGGTTCAGGATGGAAAACTCTAAGAAAGGTTTGGTACCTATTCCTAGAGGAACCATGTTAAGCTCATCCCAAAGTCCCAGCTCTAAGGAAGAGCAGGATAGGATGAAGCATGTTCCTTATGCTTCGGCAATAGGATCTATCATGTATGCAATGATGTGCACTAGACCGGATGTCTCGTATGCTTTAAGCATAACAAGTAGATACCAGCACAACCCAGGTGACAGTCATTGGATGGCTGTCAAGAATATATTAAAATACCTTAGAAGGACTAAGGATATGTTTTTAATATATGGGTCTGGTGAGGAGGAACTCGTCGTAAAGGGTTACGTGGATGCGAGTTTCCAAACTGACCGAGATGATTCTCGGTCACAGTCGGGATATGTCTTCATCTTAAATGGAGGCGCTGTCTCTTGGAAGAGTTCGAAGCAGGATGTTGTCGCGTTATCCACTACAGAATCTGAGTACATAGCCGCTTCAATGGCAGCCCAAGAGGCTGCATGGATGAAAAAGTTCATCATGGATCTAGGGATTATCTCTTCCATTCAGGAGCCCCTAGAGATATTCTGTGACAATGAGGGTGCTATTGCACAGATCAAGGAGCCTCGTGCTCATCAGAAAACGAGGCACATTGAGCGCAGATTCAACTACATAAGGGATGAAGTTGAAAAGAGAAAAATATGTATTCATAAAGTTCATACCGATCAAAATATTGCGGACCCACTCACGAAGCTCCTCGATAGGCCAAAGCATGAGGGTCATGTTTGTGCATTAGGACTTCGGTATTCTAGTGAGTGGATTTAATCCGTGTTTAGTGTTTGTTTAAGAACGAATGTAATGGGTATCTCATGAAATTAATTAAGTTTTAATTATTAAATGAGTTATGTTCTATTTTTGCATGTTTAATCCATGAATGACTTATGTTGTTCTAAACGTCCGTAGTCGATCATGCTTGTGGGAACAAGTATGAAGGTAAGACTATTATGAACCCGGATTGGTTGATATTCATGTGATGAATATAAGGCATAGGTTTGCCACCAAGGTTCATAGATATTTGTGGGATACAAATATTGGACATGATCCGCTCTCGAGGATCACTGCATGGAGTTAGTGCAACTGATCATAAGTAATCCTTGAGTAAAGGCGAGTATCATTGTGTCCTTTGACCTGAGATGCATATTGGATCTGACCTTTCATCAAGTCTGATAACTTGACTCTCTTCTTTGTTTTTCGGTAACACGATGACATAAAAGAAAGAGCTCAGATATCATACGAGATGTCAACAAGGATGTATGCAGTCAAGATGGGATTTGTTCCTCTTATGTGTTGAGAGTTTAGATGTCTAAGGCCTGTTAAGTTAAATCAATGAGAGAATGATCAATCTATGTCTCTTCGATTTGACAGGACATCTAGTAACAAAGGGAAATAATGATAAGACTTACCTATATCATATCAAGTATGGACTTGAAGGGGATGATGTTATTGAATGGCACTTAGTCAAACACACTAGGGGTGGTGACCTGTTGTTAGGCGGTATTCACCATTAGCATTAACTTCCTATGAGTCTCGTGCAAGTGGGAGATTGTTGGAATATCGTATGCCCGAGACACATAATTAAGTTAATGTGGCTAGTTATGTTTGATCCAAGTCGGGTCATACCCAATAACGAGTTAGACACACACCAATTATGTATTTGTTAAGATAAGATCTTTAAGACAAATACAGAACACGACACATTCAGAAAAACGGGTTTCTGAATAATTACTTGAAAGTATTAAATAATTAATTGGTTAATTTATTTATTTAAATAATTGGAATGATTATTTAACTATGTATTCTTTTATAAAATGGTTTATAAAAGATGGGGTGTTTATATATTTTATAAAGTATAAAATATATAACATAAAAAAAAAAAAAAAATAAATAAATAAAATATGTTGGGGCCGATTTTGGGTGGGCCCCACACCCCACTCACTTGGTCAAAATTGTCAACATGCAAACATAGATGGAGTATGGACTTGTATAAACATCTAATCAAGAGTGTGCATGCAAATATAATGATCAATACTTACAACACTTTCAAGTAACCTTTCAAAAAAACACACCCTTTCTTTCTTTTCTCTCTAGCTCACGGCCAAAGAAGGGAAAGTTCGGGTCTCGGGTTTTTCGTGTTCAAGCTTCCTAGCATAGCTCGGTGCGTGTTGGAGGCTCGGGGTATATTCCGTTTGAGGGTTTTCCTTTGAAAGTCTTGCATTCATCATCATCTTCTTCAACCATCACTAAACTCTTAAAGGGTTAAGATTGTAAGTGTTTACATACTTTGATAGTTTAGTTATTCCCGTATCATTTGATCCTAGCTTCGGGTTTCTAGTAAATAGATTATTGGTAATCTTGAAATGAATAAACTAGGTTGTTCATATGTTTAGTTTGTCTATCACGTTTCCGCATATATTATAACTAGTTAATCGGTTAACTAAGTTTGTAAATTCCATAGAAACCCAACAAAAACATGTGGCTAGTTAAATGTCACAGTTTGTGGCTAATTCATGTGTTTTTGGTCACATATATCAAAGATCAAACAAACTATGACTGTAGGTCATATTTCGCCACACGTTTTTATAATGTGGCTAGCTTTTGTCACAGTTTTTTTCAAAGTGTGGCGAAAAGTACCTGAGTAGGTATAGAATGGTCACATGAAGAATAAAATGTGTGGCCAAAACATTCTGGAAGGTTTTCAAACATGGTCAAAGACCTTTTAGCCACACATTTAAGCCGAAGGGTGGCAAATTGCCCAGACCACATGTGTGGCTAAAAGGCGATATTCATGTAGTGATTTTTCAAAGGCAAAAACTATTTCTAATAACTCTTTTTCTGTTGTGGTGTAATTTTCTTGTGCATCATTAAGAGTTTTACTGGCATAGTAAATTAGGTGAAAGTGTTTTTCCTTGCGTTGGCCGAGTACGACTCCAACTGCAAAGTCACTTGCATCGCACATGATTTCGAATGGAAGGATCCAATCAGGTGTAGTCATGATTGGTGCGTTGACAAGTTTAACTTTCAATATATTGAACTATTCAACACATTCCTCAGAGAAGATGAATGGTGCATCTTTCTCCAGAAGTTTGGTCATAGGTTTAGCAATTTAGGAAAAGTCTTTTATGAATCGGCGGTAGAATCCTGCGTGACCTAGAAAAATTCTAATTTCTTTACCTGAAGTTGGTGGTGGAAGCTTGGATATGGTTTCACTTTTTGCTCTATCAACTTCCAATCCTACTTGGGATATCTTATGACCGAGAACAATGCCTTCTTTGATCATAAAGTGACATTTTTTCCAGTTGAGCACTAAGTTCACTTCTTCACACCTAGTTAACATTCTGTCTAGGTTTTTCAGACAATGATCGAAGGAGTCTCCAAAGACTGAGAAGTCGTCCATGAAAACTTCCATAGAGTGTTTGATCATTTCATGAATGATGGCCACCATGCAACGTTGGAAGGTTGCCAGAGCGTTACATAGTCCAAACGAAATTCTTCGGTAGGCAAAGGTGCCATGAGGACACGTAAAGGTGGTTTTCTCCTAGTCTTCAGGAGCAATGGGAATCTGAAAGTATCCGGAGAATCCATCAAGAAAAAAATAGAACATTTTTTCAGACAACCGTTCAAGCATTTTCTTGATAAAAGGAAGTGGAAAATGATTTTTTCTTGTGGCGTCATTAAGCTTCTAGTAGTAGATGCAGACTCGCCAGCCTGTGATGGTCCTCATTGGTATTAGCTTGTCTTTCTTGTTCATTACTACTGTCATTCCTACCTTCTTGGGTACTACTTGAACTGGACTAACCCATGCTGAATATGAGATTGGGTTGATTAATCCAGCATCAAGGAGTTTGATAACTTCTTTCTTTACCACATCTTGAATGTTGGGATTAATACATCTTTGATGTTGGACCATAGGTTTGTACTCTTCCTCCATGAGGATTTTGTGAGTGCAAAACGAAGGACTGATGCCCTTGATATCCATGATCTTCCATGCGATAGTCTTCATATGGTTTTTTAAAACCTTAAGAAGTTCGTCTTTCTCTTCTTTAGAAATGTGAGATGAAATAATTACTGGTATTTTAGAATCTTTTTCTAAAAAGGCATACTCGAGATGGTTCGGGAGTTCTTTTAACTCCAAGGCTAGTGGTTCTTCGATTGATGGTTTTTCTTTTTCATTATACTCGGTGATTTAACATACTATTGATGCTTCTTGATTGTTGTTGGCATCGAGATTTTCGTTTTCTAAAATGGGTTTGGTGATGGTTTTGGTTAAGAGCTGTGTTCTAGTGTGTTAGCTATGGAGGAGTCTCACACATAATAACTCACAATAGAATCAATGATGTCAACACACTATAGTGTGTCATCATGATGTTGCGGAAGTTGCATAGACTTTCCTATATGAAACGTGATTGCCTCGTCATTTACCCTAAGAGTGAGTTTGTCAATGCAAACATCAATAATAGCCTTCGCAGTGGCTAAAAAGGGTCTTCCTAAAATCAGATGTACACCTTTGTCTTCCATCATGTCTAGAATCACAAAATCTACTAGGAAAACAAATTTATCTATACTGACAAGCATGTTTTCAACAATTCCCCAATGATATTTAACGGATTGGTCAGCTAACTAAATGCTCATGCGGCTGGGCTTTGGTTCTCCTATCCCTAGTTTTGCAAAAACTGCATAAGGCATTAAATTAATACTAGCTCCTAGGTTGGCCAAGGCATTGCTAACAGAAAAATTTCCTATGAGACAATGGATAGTAAAGCTCCCTAGATCGGTCATTTTTGGTGGAAAATTGTTTTGGAGGACAGCTGAGCATTCTTCACTCAAGGTGACGTGCGAGAGCTCCTCCAGCTTCCTTTTGTTGGTCAGCACTTCTTCAAGAAACTTTGCATATTTCGGCATCTGAGCAATGGCCTCAACGAAAGGAATGTTGATGTGGAGTTGTTTGAAGAGTTATAAAAACTTCCCATACTGAGCTTCCAATCTCTCTGTTTCAGCCGTCCAGGATATGGATTAGGGGGAACATAGGTTCCGGCTGGTTCCTTTGGTTGTACGATACCTACTAGGCTCAGTCTTTCATGCGTCTTATCATGGACTTCCTTCTCCATAACTGGTTCTGAAGTTGGCGAGGCAACAGTGGTTGTGCCACTTCTTAACGTAACAACGTTTGCTGTTGCATTTGGGTTTATTATTTTGTTGCTTGAAAGAGTGCCGGGTGGCCTTTCGGACAATTGTCGGGTAATCTGTCTGATCTAAGTTTCTAGATTCAGCAATGATACTAGTTTACTTTTTAGGTCAGCTTCATGTTTTAACAATACTCCGATGATGTCAACGGCCCTTAACTCTGCCTTCTTTTCTGCTTCATTGTCTTGGTCATGATGTGGTTCAACATTTCTTCAATTCTTGAGTATCTCGGATTTTGATTGCTATTGGAACGTTGGTCTTGAAATTGAGGTTTAGTTTAGAAAGATTGATGTGACATTCGTCATTTTCGGTTTGATCGTATTTGTTTTTGTATGGTAAACCTGACCTATTTTATCTTTCAGATTCTTTGATATTAATAAATATAGTGGTTTTTATGTTATGAGTTTGTTTCACACTTGTTGGAGCGCGAAACGTCCTTTTCGGTACGTTAAAACACCCTTTTATGGCTAAAAACGACGTAAACGAACTTTGGGTACTAAACTCTCCAAATAATCAAAGTTGAAGACCAAACCCCACCCATAGGGGTGACGCACCACGCGGCCACCAAGGGCAGGGTGGTCGTGCAATGCCACCATGTGTCTGCAGATTTTCCCAGCTCGTTTTTGTTTGTTATGTGCATTGTTTGACCATTTTAAACCAATCAAATGCATGTGTACCTCTTATGAGTAACTTATACTTTTTCCACTATAAAAACAAGTCCCATACACCCATTTTGGTTTGCTCCTTCTTTTCCAAACTCTTGATAATTTGACTTCTCAAGGTCAAACTCATGCTAATCTTTGTTTCTAACTAATTCTTGTTAATCAAAGCTTGTATTATATCTTGTTAAAAACATACTTCCCTTGTTTCCTTGGTTTTCCCTTCTCATGCCATGTAGGTTTAGGTGTATTGCTAGGATAGGCTACATGGAGAATTATTGCAATCCTTGTTAAACACCTTAATTTATGCTTTAATTTTGTTTAAGCTTGTTAAGATTGTTTAGTTCTTAATTATTTTAGTTTCCAAATTATTTTATTAGTTCAATGGTATTTGGGTATGTGGTTACCATCTTCAGTTTCATTCCGAGTCAAGAACCGAACCAAAACGAACTTTTGTTCAAATACTTTATTATTAGCATATTGTATGTAAGACTTGAGTATTATTATTTCTAAGTTTATTTTGATAAGTTCCATGGTATTGGGTATGTGGCAACTATCCTCGGTCTTATTCCAAGTCAAGGACCGAACCAAGACCGAAAACTCGTTTAAATGCTTTATATATTTAAAATGATTTAATAATGTGTTACATGTAAGATTTGTGTATTATAATTTTGAAAAGTTACTTAATAAGTTCCATCGTATTGGGTATGTGTCAACCATCCTCGGTTTCATTCTGAGTCAAGGACCGAACCAAGACCAAACTCTCGTTTAACTCTTTATTTAATTGTTTTAAAAACAAGTTGTATGTAAGTTTTAAGTGTTTAAGTTCTTTCATTAGCATCTTTGTATTTGTTATTATAATATGGATTGTTGGACCCAAGCTTTGTCACATACCATGTCTTGAACGAACCAAACCAAACAAACCGAAATAAACCGAGTTCACTCACATAAAACACACTAGTTGTGTTTCGGGCCACCGAATCCCACATTTTCTTTTTAATATCTTTTATAAACTAATTAAAAATGTTTCTTAAAGTACTTGTTATGTCGGATCCAACTTGATCTTATAATAAGCTTGGACCGATAAAACCGAACACTCACTTAACATCAATGTTTGAAGTTTCTCCTTAATAGAACTTCTAACAGTAGTTAAGTTTGTATTTTAAACAATTTATCTCATGATATTTATCACTTTGGAATGTCGGGTTCGGACTTGACAATTTATCAAGAACCGAACCGACTAACCGAAAACTCGTTAAAATCCCATTTTGGTATATCTAACAAGGGGTCGTGCACTATTGCATTAAACCAATCCCCACATATTTACTTAACAAAGGTTAGGTAAAACTAATGAATAGAATACCGAGACCTGATTTCGAGCAAACTTACTTTTCAAAAACCGTTACTTTAATTTCCTATGTATTTACACTTTAATCCTCAAACTTTAATTATTTATCTTACTTTTCATGCTATTTTACGTTAAAGCTTTTAAGACCATCTACTAACTCAAGACCCTCTCAATCTAGGTCTTTCTCATTGAACTTACCTTTCCGTTTTACTGCAAACTAATCCTTCAAGTTACTTATTACAAGTGAGTAATCACACTCCCCCTTTTTATGCTTTTATACTTTTGGGGGATGACATGCGTACCATATTCAAACTTACTTGTTTTTATGATCTCATTATCAAATCCACAATTCAACATTATGTGTTGTACGAATATTTGCTCGATCTTTGTTTATGCCTCAATTTGATTATGTGCAAGAGTTTTTATTTTTATGTTGTTGTTGAGTTTCAATAAGTATGATCATACGCACCCCTAACTACTTTAGCCTTGTGCTAGTAGAATAGGGCATCATTCTCCGAGTAATTTGGTTGTTATCAAAAGAAAAGGAGCCACAGTTATTTACTTTACATTTACAATGGTTGTTGCATTATTCTATTTACACATGTGAATTGTGATTTTTGGCTCGTTACATACATACGTCAAAACTAGTGTATTGCTTACCAACATTCGTGTTGATCAAATCTATTTTTACGCATGTTACAGGTTTACTCTTAGGTTACTCGTGAAGATTTAAGAACCATCACTTGGATCATAACTTTAGGATACTTTAATGAATGTATGATTATATGAAATTGTTTGTATTTTATTTTGGATAAGTTGTATTTGTGATTATTGAATGGAATAAACAAGTTGAGCAAATATTGTCACTTCAATAGTGTTATAGTGTTCTTGAGCAATCCGTTGCACCCCGACATGTTCCGCCACCTTTGGTTGGGGTGTGACAATTGATTCATCTACCTTTTTCCGAATCCGGGTAGGGTTTGAGTGTTGCCTCCATCCTTCTAACTGAAAATTGGGTGGTTTATCCATCTTGGATTGTAGTTGTTACTGAAAGCGTTGTCTTGACGAGCGTTGAAGTCAACTTCTTCCATGGCCATAAGGACTTGTTTGCAGTCACTTGTCCTATGCGTTCCTTAAAAGTGTCACCGGTGATCTTGGTTTTTGATAGTTCGGCTTGAAGTTGCTCAAATTGTTTAGAGAGTGCTTCAAGCTGTGCGGTGACAAGGGTGTTGGAATTGACGTGGTGCATTCCTTTATGAGTTGGTGTAGATCTTGGTGGGTTATAAGCGAAGCTCTTCTTTTCTGCCTTCTCCATGATTTCAAATGCTTCGTTAGGTGATTTGGATCCCAGTTCTCCACCGACGACTTGGTCGATGGCCTGTTTGTTTTGACTGGATTGTGCATCAAAGAAAGTTTGTACTTGTAACCATACACTCGGTCCATGATGTGGGAATTTTCTTAGAATACTTTTGTATCTCTCCCATGCTGCGTGTAACGACTCATCATCGTCGGTCCGGAATCCTGTGATATTGGCTAGATATCAGGCATAAAGTATTTGAGGAGAAACTCTTCAACCATTTGGTCCTAGTTGGTGATGGAACCAGAAGGAAGAGCTTCTAACCATTCTAAGGCTTGTCCCCTTAGAGAGAAAGGAAGGAGTTTGAGTTTAATCTGATCTTCTGAATAGTTTTGAATTTTAAACATTCTGCAGATTCAAGAATCGAGATATATGAAAAAGAGGGTCTTCGTCGAGGAGACACTGAAATTGAACTCAAACTCCTTCCTTTCTCTCTAAATTTTCCACCATATGAATGGTGCTTGATTTGATTTCAAAATTGTCGATGATTTCGGGTGGAGCCACTCCATTGCCGTAGCCTTCGAGATTTGGCATGCCATATTGGCTCATGTTTGGTTCATTGTTTCGTGCTGCGCGTTTGCGTATTCTTCAGCCAAAAAGTCGTGTGGGTTCAGAAATTGGAGAAACAAGCTCAGGTCCGAATGTAGATGACATACATCAGATTAAATCAATTTTAAACTACTTAAATATAAATAGTGGCTCTTGTGCCATTTGAAGAGTGTGCCTTGAAAAGAATTCTATCCGGTTTTCTCTTATAAAAACACACACTAACACTCACATAGAAGATTTAGTGAAGAGTTTGAAGACTTGGAGGTCATCACCATCAACCATCATCATCATCCATCATCATCATCATTAAGAAGGAAGATTCATCTACATTTGGTTAGATTGTTCCAAGTTTGATCATGTATTTGTTATCATCATTCATCTTAATGTTTATCATCATGCTCATTATGAGCTAACTCCTTTTACCATCTAAAATCTATGAAGAAGCTTTGTTTTACTTGATAATTATGCAAAACATGTGGTGTAGTCTAGTAAAGAACATGGTTATATTCCAATTATCTTTTGATGAGAAATGTTTCACCATCTTAAATCACTAATTCAAAGTTGGTGGTTGTCAATTCTATTGGCAATCGTTCATGTTCTTGAAAGATAGAAATACTTTGATACATTATCGAAACAAGGATCCTTATATTGTACTTAGAAATGATGAGATATAAGTTATGATGTATTTCCCAAAGTCTTGGTAATCCGAAAATGGCTTTGCTTAGGATATCGTGCTAGTTAAAGAAATCATATGTTAATGGAATGTGTAATTATAACCTACATAAATCAACCAAGGGGAGGTTGTGTGACTAAACTACAACCACCCGAAATTGTTAGAATTGGTATTTGAGAAATCGAAGTCAATCCTAATCTTTCTACTTTACGAAACTACTTGCCAACTTAAGTTGACATCATTGAGGTTACATGGCATTAGGAAAGGGTGGACTTTAAAATGCGCATGTTACCTCCTTAGTGCCAAAGATGCTCACTTAAGGTTTAAGGAGCTATCTATCATATATTGCTATGACAAGTTTATCACATGTTTGAATATTAATTATCAATGCTAAAATGGAGTGGATTCTTGATCTTAGATGGTAACCTTCACATAATTGAAATACTCGTTTAGAATCTCTTGTTTTGGTCACCTATATTATATATATATATATATATATATATATATATATAGTATTTATATTTTATAAAAAGTTTAAAAATTAACCCCAAAATGATTAAAACCTCCGATTAAAGTAAAACAACGATTTATCATTAGAAACATTTGTGTCCACGGATCGATACTTGGTTCTTACCAATACTATTCTACATATACGATAGGTACACTTGCCTATTTTGTGTGTGTTTAGTCTTTGTAGAAATCACTTTTATAAATTTAAAACACGATCTTGTGCAAAAGCAAATCATTCCATCCGTTATAATTTTACTACCACACACAGCACACATCACGTATCTATTATATATGTATAATAGTATTGGTAAGAACCAAGTATCGATCCATAGACACAAATATTTATAATAATAAATCTTCGTTTTAATTTAATCGAAGGAGATAATCATTTTGGGGTGATTTTTAAATTTTTTTAATAATATATATATATATATATATATATATAATATAGGTGAACAAGAAGAGAAATTCTAAATGAGTAATACTATCTAAGATCAAGAATCCACTCCATTCTTCCTTGATGATTATAAAGTAAATATGTGATAAACTTGCTTTAATCATGTATGATATAACAGTCCCTTATTTCTAAGTGAACATACCCTATGACCTAAAAGAAAGTAGCATGCATAACTTCATGTCTACCACGAGAATGTCAATTTAAATAAGCAAGTAGTTTTAGTAAAGTATAAAGATTAGGATTGACTTCGATTTCTCAAATACCAATTCTTACAACTTCGGGTGGTTATACTTTAGTTACACAACCTCCCCTTGGTTGATTTAAGTAGATTATAATTACACATTCAACATATGATTTCTTTAACTAGTATGATAACCTAAGCAATCGTGTTAACAATGTTATTTTAGAATTACCAAAACTAGAGAAATAGACCATAGGTTATATCTTATCATTTCTAAGTAAAATATAAGGATCCATGTTTTATCTTAGATAGGTTATCAATATATTCTTTTTACCATTTCTAGTTTTCAAGAACATGAGTGAATCATGAATGAGTGTTAATCAACAACCTTGATTTTTTAAGTTAAAGTGATAAAACATTTTTCAACAAAGGATAACTGCAAAATAACCATGTACTTTACTAAAACTAAATCACATATTTAAGATAATCATCAAGTATAAAAAGATATTCATAGAAATTAGATGGTAAATGGAGTGTTTGCTCATGATGAGCATAGTTATGAACATCAAAGGAGATGAAGATAACAAACACATGATTAAACTAGAATAATCTAACCAAATATGGATGAATCTTTCTTCTTTAATGGTAATGGATGATGATGATGATGGATGATGATGATGTTAACCTCCAAGCCTTCAAACTCTCCACAAGATCTTCAATATGAGTGTAAAGTGGGTGTTTTTGTAAGTGAAACCAGTATAGAATTCTCTCCAAGCACACCTCTTTGAATACAACATGCACCTCTATTTATAGGCTGTCTGGGTGATCAGGTACGGCCCCGTGTAAAATGAAGCACGCCCCCGTGTCCAGGTGCCACTTGCATTTAATTCTCTATTAGATCGTACATGCTGACTCACCATGGAGGCATGCTACATGAGGCACGGCCCCGTGTTTTTGGGTGTCTGTTATATTTTCTTTTTTCTTTTCTGTATGGTGACCACGTCCCCATGTTGCCTCACGACCCCGTGTCCAGCTGTCCAGTATTTTGTCTTTTTTTTGCAAATTTTTGTCTTTTCTTGTACAGGAAAGCATGAGGGCGTGTTCCATGAAACATGGGGATGTGTTTTGCTGTTTTCTTGGGTTTTCTTTGCATTTTCATTCGTTTCTTCATTTGAGGCTTGGATATACCTGAAAATATATTTTAACATGATAAGTAGTTATTTGAACTAAATTATACGATAGAAGTTGCAGTTTTTAGAGATTATTTGATGCTAAAAAGATGTATATTTTTATATACATCAATTTTCAATGATGCTTAGTTTAATAGAAACCTCAGCTTTCAAATCATGATTACTAACAGACAAGTCATCAATCTTATCTTTCTATTTTTGATCAATTTCCACAACTTGCTGATAGTTATCACAAATGATTTTCAAATCACAAACTAATTTCTCATTGTGGTGACGAATTAATTCAAAGACTTGTACTCACCACAATGAGAACACTTGGTTTTCTGAGTTTCATCAACAACATATGCAAAGACATTTTCAGATTTAACAGAAATAGATTAGAAATAGATTTAAAGAGTCAGAACTAACCTCTTTGATCTTAGCCATGCAAGCAAATGTGTCTTGCATATCAACACTTGAATAATCTAAATCCATCTATGTCTCAACACTTTCTTCACTCAAAGTCTCATCCTCAGTACCCACAAGCTCTTTATTTTTAACAATTACAGCCACATTAGCTTGCTGCACTTCATTAGATGCATTACCCAACAACCTATGTGACCAATTAATACCATCTTGTGCTATCATTGCTTGTGACCCACTTGGCTTTGAAAAATCGACCCCCTTAGGTTTCTCCTTAGACTCATAGTTGTTATACCCCCTATTGTTGAAGTTTCTATCTTGAGTCCTCTGACCAGGAGAGTATTCTTTTCTCGGATTGTCACACTCTTTTGCAAAGTGGCCAAACTCTTGAAAATTATAACACTTAACCTTCAGCTTGTCAAACCATATCCTTTTACTCATAGTAGGCAAATCCTTCCAAGTTCTCTCCATGAACTTCTTAATTTTTGTGATAATCATTGCCATATTTCACTTCAATTCCATTAGTTCAAGATCATCAGGATCAACATGATTATAATCCTCGTCATTCAAATCACTTGTAGCGATTTTGCATCCCACCAGCTGTTCTGAAGAAGTCATGAATGCTCCCATGAAGGAAAAATGTTATTGTTCTTCCTTAATGTTTACATTAGGTGGTGGTTTGATATTAGGAACTGAACGAACACCAAAACCAGATGAACTTGGAATTACATTAGGTTCAGAAACAGCTTTTAGAGGAACCTCTTGACTTGCTTGAGAATAGAAAGCAGTAACTGGCACATATGCACTCTTATTCACTGGACTTGTCCCACCATGTAAAGTTGGATCCTGATTACCCTTAGATAAACCTTGACATTTCAACCTAAACTCCCTTTCTTCCAGCTTCTGCAGAAAATCCATAGTAGTAAGCCTTTCATTTCTGAAATACCCATTTTCTATGAGAACCAACAGATAAGTAGAGTATGAAGTTGGAAGAGCATTCTCTAGGGTATCAAGTAGATCACTTTCATTAGGATTCATATCGAATCTGGTAAGCTCAGCAGTCAATGACTTAACCTAATCAACAATTCTCCAACTGTTTATCCATGCATGAGATTGAAGTTTCTAAATTGGAACTTCAGCATTGACTTCTTACTTTCTTTTGTATTACCCATGCTTCTTGATTTCAAATGTTGATCCTAGGGATGAGAAAAATGGGTACTGGCACCGGTTAGTACCGGTACCGAAATCGGTATCGTCGATAATGAATCGGTACCAAAGTTTTGAGTTTCGGTACCGGTATTTCCAAAATTTTTACCTTTAATACCAATATCATCCCGGTACTGAACCGAATACTTCGGTACCGGTACCAAGAATTCGTGATTTTTGGGATGGGACCGGTCGGTACCGGTACGGTCCTGATCTCATCCCTAGTTGATACAATGGAGCACATATATGACTAAACAGATGAAATATATACACTAGTAATGCCATTGTCAGGGTAGAATAAGCATTTGTCTCCACTTCATATGCCTTCTTTTCCTAAGCTGTTATTTGGGTAAATAATTTGGCGACACTACCAGTAGCAGGAGTATTAACAAACAATGGTTCATAAGTATTTTCTAAACTTTGCATACGTTCGGGGTGAACTGTTCCCAAATGACTTTTGAACCTTAAATCCCAATTAGGAAAATCACAAAGATTATTGAGCCTCGGAAATTTTGTATGAGATTCGATCTCAGAATCATTATTTAACATTTTCTAGAAAAGAGCAATATGAGACGCCAAAGCATAGTAGTTTGTCTTGATGAAAGGTTCAAGGGATTAATACTGTTAATTTGAAAGTTTGAGGATGAAACTTGACAAGTTTGAGAATTAAGGTAAATAATGAAGAAATCTAGTGTAGCGAATGAACCATAATGGGTAATAAAAAATGTGTCTTGATGAAAGATATTGTTTACTAAACGAACGAGCAGTGATGAACGAGGAAACAAATGAGACTTAGAAGATTAGTGAATACGTAACTAGTGACAAATTAGAGAATGTGGGAAAAGTGTAACGAATGCATTAACAGTGTACGAATGTATGAACAGTTTAATGAATGTATGAACAATGTGAAGAATGGGTTGTTAAAACGGTTATAGCAACCTATTAACCGCTTAATGAATGAGTTTAAACAACGATAACTAATGAACTCATAATTTCCAAGATATTAAAGAATAAGTTCATCATCATCTTCAAATTTCTAGAAACAAACTAAATCCAAACCACATTAAAATAGTCCAAACTCGTCCGAATTACACCAAATCAATCACAATCTACTCGCAAACCAATTCCGAACCAATCCAAATACTCAATCTCATCCAAATATCCTTCAATTTGAACTCATAAAGTCAAAACTATATGTTCAAATTGTAAGACTTTCCCGCTAAATCCGAAAAATACTTTAAACACATATTTATACAATTAAATATGTCCAGATGTTCAACTGACCAATACAAACAACCCTAGAACCAATTCAGTAATAATTATCATCGTTATGATATTCAATTGATGGATTCTAAGGTTTGAATAGTCTGAAATCAAATTCTTACAAAACTAAAACAATCAGATCATAAAGTATAGATCAATTAAGTTGAAATCAGGTTCTAAACATAACAAATCATACGAATAACTCTGATACCACTTGAGAATCTAGTGTCTGATTCACTACGAATGATCTAGTCATTGATATAATTACATTAACCTTGATTATGTTATGTGTGTGTATTGTGTGTTGAGAGAATTTTGGCAGAGTAACGAGAGGTATCAATAATAATAAGAACTCTGTTAATTAAGAATAGGTTACAAGGGGTATATATAGAAGATGAGACATTCGTGTCTCACTCGCTAGACATGCCTAACGAATGAGCCTCTCATTCGTCTCCTATACGTTAAGTCATTCGTTATGAAAACCTTAACGAATGATACTACATACGTTATCCTCATTCGTTAACATCCTCTAACGAATGAGATACAAAAGACATGAACTCATTTATTAACATTCACTAAGAAACGAGTCGTTACATTAATACCAAAGCTACCCCTATACATTACCTGTTCCCATAAAACGTTAAACAAATACCGAGACACAAAATGATGCATTAACACTTATACGTTATAAACATGACAAAACATTCCGATACTATTATCAAATACATGCAGAAAGACCAGTTGCCGTATCATATGATGTCATCGTATACATGTAAGTGCAATACGATACGGACCGAATACGTTGTGTCACTATACTAAGCTATAAGGCGGAAACAAATAGCAAAGGAATCAAATACATATCAACTCAAAGTAATTATCACTTTTGAATATAACAATGTCAGAGAGTACAAGTGATAAGTTTCTCATTAAAGATTACAAAATATGACAAAGTCTAGCATATGTATACAAGATAGCCTATGGGCGTGTAAGTCTTACAACGTATAAGACTTATACGCCCGTATAAGTCTTATGTGCTAGTAACCATGACTTGTACACCCTTAACAAACTATTTTGACAATCTCAGTTCGTTTAACCCTAAAAGACCTAGCATGAGACATTTTGCACTAACAAACTCCCCCTTGGATAGTGCTAGGTTCTTGCGAATTTAATCAATGACAAAATGCTTCTTGCGGTACACTTTCCTTGACTCTTCAAACGATGGCTTCTTTGTTTGTGATGACGGACAAGTTACTCAGCTTGGCATATATTGAAAACGATTCCATGAAACCCAAGTAGATCTCTCCTTACGTTCTGCCTCAAAATCCGCCTCAATACGATCTTGTTCTTCACTTACCTCTCTCCAAATTGTTTCCCAAGCACATCTAGAATGTATATTTTTCTCGAAAAATAAATCAACTACCTTCTGGAATTGATTTTCTTGAGTTTTAAATTTGACGTCCGAAAACTGTATCCTGCTCGAATGTAACACTTCAATGTCTTTCTTTGAGAAATTCACCAGCCACATTGGATCATAAACCCGTATTATATCATATTTCTTATATCCACGATCCAGATAGATACTAGCATCACCTGTTAACGACAAGTACGACAAATAAAGGAAGTAAGGATGAAAATCCTGTTCCATCGGGTATAAAGGTATGACTCGTAAAGAATCTGGTCGAGAGTATCTCAATGTGCGAATCAATTATCCTTCAGGATTCTTTCTTGATCTTGACATGAAAACTCGAGGAACCTGAGGTATCTCTTCACCAGTTTTTACAACCTTTGGAAATTGATGTTCAACTATCAACTATATGAAGCGCGGGTACATCAGCCACTTATTCTCAAAATACATCTTCATGTGTTCGAATATAACCTTAGAAAAGTTATATTTCAAATTCAAGCAAAGTGCGGTCATCATGAACATCTGATAATCCAAGATTTCCTCGTAACCTCCTTTACAATATCCTAAGGAGTGAACGATTACATGAACCAAAAAATTAAACAGCCTCAAAAGTCCACTCTTCAAAAAAGCTACCTTGTTTAAGTCATTTTGGTAACCCATGTGTAACAAGCAACCCTTCACCATCCGTTCATCTAACGCTGTCGGATCCATCGATTCATCTCTAATCTCCAACACGTCACGTAATATTTGTTCTGACATGATGATTTCCTTGTTTTGCAAAATAGACTTTATACATTCCTCCTCTAACTTTGCATTTTTCCAAAATTCCTCCACAATCTCCTTTATAACAATTGTGTTTGCCGTAATCGCCTTTAAAATTCTTGATCTTTGAAAGAACGGAAATATTGGTCTGAAATGCTCCATCTTCTTACTTGTTCTGTCCAAGAATGCACATATATTATGATTCAAATCATAATCTTTTCCAGCTTTCACCATCTGTACACATAAATAAACAGTCAACATGTTAGAAATTTTTAGAAAGAGTTTAACAGTTTAGAATGAAAAATTCAAAGTATAACAATTCATAAAATCATACTGTCTGTATAAGTATCTAATACAACGGATAAGTCATTTACAATGGATAAGTGTTTAACATCGTGTATGTTTTATCAAAGTATATGTCCGTGTAAGTGTTTTAAACGTATATGTATATTTTAATGTGTAAGTCCTTAACAACGTATATGGTAAACGGATAAGTCAACAAGACGTATAAGATCTGCAAACTTATAAGTTTTAGAAGTTATACGTCGTATAATCCATATGACTTATACGTCGTATAAGTTTCTAACAACTTATGTGGTTGAACGAAATTAGGTCAAAATCAATTTGACAAAATCAGACACCAAATGAATATCAAACATGGAAAACAAGTTTCGTTAACCATCGATAAGGTTTTTAGATCAAAAACCCTATGATCTATGTCCAAACACAAGTCCAATTTTGAAACCTTGGTCTGTCACTGTTCATCGGCTGCAAAACAATCAGATTTAACACATTAGAAACAACTTTTTACATTCAATAACTCAGGTGGCGTGAAAATCAACCACAAGAGTCAATCATCTCAATTATACAGTGAATATAACAAGTTATACATTGTAAAAGATCAAGAATAGTGTTCAGCGTATAAGTTTCTTTGAAACACGTATAAGATTTGAAAATGAACAGACGACATATAAGACAAGGTATATATACAAGTGACTTATACGCCCATATAAGTCTTAAAACTTATATGTACGTATAAGTTGAAGACTTATATGCTGTTAACTTCAAACAACGTTTAAACCGACAAATTTCACACTTTCGAACCCAATCAAGTCCAAATTAATGACCTTGAATAATACATTTGGTTTTTAAAAAGAAAACAACCGCTCGTTTCAGGTTCTTGGATATCCAAACCCGATTAACCATTCACCAAAATAGAAAATAATACAGAATAGTAAAATCTTTTTGGTTTTTAAAAAAAAATTGTAATCAAAATAAAAATTTTTAAAAATAAAACAATTTACAAACAGTAATACATGAACAGTAAGAAACATATTTTTGTGAGTTGAGCAAGGAATCATATTGATCTATCTGTTCTTCCATCACGGTTTTATATTTCAGCTTTATTATGTCTAATGCTAAGTCAGTCATTGGTATTGTTGTCCACTTAAACTTTTAAACAAAAGATTCAAAGACATCAGTGATACGATTAAGGTTCAATTAAGCACACAATATCAGATAGTGATCAGATTGAAATCTTGATTCAGGCTTAATTTGATTGTTACCATGTCACCCCAACTAGACTTGAAACTTAGAATCAGCAGATTAAAACATTTTTTTTAAAATTTTGATTTTTGCAATCTTAGCAACAATGTTTTACAAGAAATACCACCGTTATCAAGCAATACCTTAAGTTTCCTTTACCATGGATGAGTATGCACAATTTCATCTGTCAGCTTGCAGACATTGTGACCCTTGTGGTCTATTTCTTAATGGTAATAGGTAATAAGACGCGAGCAAGGGGACAATGTAAATCTAACAACGTGTTTGATCAAGTCAGTAGTGTAGATTGTACAAAGTAGAAAGTGATCATGTTTAATGACTTTTCAGGGTTCACACTTTGAGCACATTTTTAAATATTCACCGAAATAAATACCCAGATGATAAACCACATGAAGACCCGATGGTTCAAGAAACCTAAAGCATCCCATCAATACAGGATTTAAGGTTATAAAACCATACACCGTTGAAATGTAGATATATACTAGATGCTTAAAACACTTTTATTAATTCTTTATTTTTGATGATCTAACGAAACATAAGGCTTGAGTATGACATGCCATTACATTTCTGAATTAATTACCAAGACTTTATGCTAGAATTCTAACCTATATTTCAATATTGCTAGTTAGGTTTATATAACTTATTCTCTTATTTGTTTGTTTTAAAGCCTACCAATGCACTGAACATTAAACAATAGACTTTTATACCTAATTTTACCGGTACTTGGAACAAGATAATCAATGTACTATCATCTTCGTTTTATGCTTCAAAACTCTTTTTGAGGAGCATTTTCTATTGTTTTTTTTTTATTTTTCTCCGTTTTCAATATTTTTAAATTTTAAGTTTTTTTAAATGTTTTTGTATTTTCCCAAAAAATACCCCCTAAAATAAAAAAACTATTTACAAAATGTTGATAGAATATGTACAAAGAAACATGACATTGATCAATGGTTACACAAGGTCGGAATCCATAACCTCGAGATCACTCTCTTTCCCACCTCCCAAATTCTTAATACCATTAAGCCGCAACAAATACAAAAATCTGTTTTTATCGAAAGGTTTAGTAAAAAGGCCGACTTTTTGTTCATCTGTGTGAATTTTGTAAATGGTTATCAACTTCTTTTCATATCAATCACGAATGAAGTGATACCGTATATTTATATGTTTAGTTTTAGAGTGATTTCCCCTGGTTTTTTTGTTATGGAGATTGCAACAGTGTTATCTACGTAAATGGCAGTAATATGAAATTTCAAACCGTAATCGCGCATCTGCTGTTGAATCCATACAACAACTCGATGCAGCCATGTAGTCAGCTTCACAGGTAGAGAGCGATACAGTTGGTTGCTTCTTACACTGCCATGTCACCAACCTGCTACCAAAAAATTGATAACCGGCGGTTGTAGACTTAACATTTAGCTTGCAACTTCCATAATCTGAATCAGAATAGGCTCTTAGCACAAAAACATCGTCTCTTGGATACCAAAGACCGACCCCTGGACATCCCTTCAGATCCCGAAGTATCTGCTTCACTAACATCAAGTGAGTGACTTTTGGATTGGATTGATATTGGGCACACAAAAAGGTAGGATACATGATGTCTGGCCTGGATGCGGTGAGATACATTAGAGAGTCAATCATAGAAAGGTAAAGTGTCTCGTCAACCTTCTCCCTGGTGGGATCAGGACCGATTCCATGATTAAGAGGAATAGGAGTGCTGATCGACGTTGAGTAAGCCATATTGAACTTCTCTAAGGTATCTTTGACATACTTTGTCTGGTGAATAAAGATACCATCAGCCAACTGTTCGACTTGTAAACCCAAGAAAAACTTCAATTCTCCCATTGCGCTCATCTCAAACTTCAATTTCATTACGTCCTAAAATTCCTTGCACATAATATCATTTGTCGACCCAAATATGATATCGTCGACGTAGACCTGGACTATCAGTAAATGTCCATCTACTTCCTTTGTGAAGAGTGTACAATCGACGATGCCACGAGCAACGCTATTGTCCAACAGGTGTTGAGACAATGTTTCATACCAAGCTCTCGGGGCTTGATGTAATCCGTAAAGAGCTTTGTCAAGCAATTACACCTTGTCTTTGTGGATCGGATCGACAAACTCTGGTGATTGTCACACACAGACTTCTTCACCCAATTTGCCACTAAGCAAGGCAGACTTCACATCTCGCTAATAAACCTTGTATCCTTTCTAAGATGCAAAAGACAAGAATATTTTGATTGCTTCAAGTCTAGCCACGGGAGCATAGACTTCATTATAGTCGATTCCTTATCGTTGATTATGTAAGTCCTTGAGAACGGATCTTTCAATGTGATATCAACTATCTCGTTGTTAAGCGGAAATTAACAAGAGATGATTCAATGAAAACCAGTTAAACACGTAAAGAACACACGAGGAATGCTTCAAAACACACATATATTACGTCTGGTGCTTAAGCACTTTGTTACACAGAAATCTCATTCAACACAACTATGAACGGCCAAACTTTAACCTAGATACAATACATGTATATATAGGTACTACACCCTAGCCCAACATAAGCCCAAAGCCTACCGAGATCATATAGATCTTGATCTACATGCGAGCCCAAAACATAGTATAAACAAGCCCAAAACTAAAGTACAAAAACAAACTAATATAGGCCCAACAATCTCCCCTTGGTTTGTATCTTCATCTTCAATCATGCTCCAAAATGTTAGCATCTGCTTCTCTATATCCTCCAAACCACAAGCCCATTCTGATAATCGATCCCACCATATTTCTATACTCTTTAGCGGCAGGCTCAAATAGTTGTTCAACCACAATCTGAAAGTTGCTTAGAGTCTTGATGTCTCATTCATGGAATTTCAGCAAATCACGTGGATCGACGAACCAAAACTTTCCCTTTCGTAGACGAATGACAACTGTAGAAGTTTCACTGTCGTACGTCCATAACTTCATTTCATCAAGTGACCCCTCTAGAATAGAAGTAGATAGAGGAATTTGAGTGGCTTTGTTGGTTGTGGGCCACATCACATTGACCATCGTCTTTCTGGTCTTTAGGTCTCGAACTCCCTTAGCCTTCTTCAAGAATGACTCAGCTGTTGACATGTTTAGGAATCCCGTATCAACTTGTCTCATCAAGAAATTCCAAAATTCGATAGCCCTCTTGTCATTGTTGGGGTTGTGAAATGGAGCGTTGATGAGGTCGCTAAGATCCACCTTCGTCCAGGATCCAAAATCCTTCATTTTCTTATAATACTCAGTGGTCCCGGACTTTCGTTTTACCTACCACATGGACTTATCAACATCTAACCCCCATGACATAACGCCAAACCTATCACCATACTTGTCTGAGAACCCTTTCATGAATTCAACGATAAACTTATCTGGATGATCAGAAGATTCCGCGTTTTGATTTGAGTTCTTCATGATAAGAATCTTCTTTTGAAGTCTGTCAGATTGCTCGATTGTCCTTGAAGGTGCAGAAAGATACTGTTCTAGTGGATCAGATGCATCGATATTTGAAGTCGGGCGTCCACTGGAACTGCCACCTTGATTATCAACAGGTGTCTTTGAAGCAATGTCTTCAACTCTTTTGAATTCATCTCCAAATTTTTGAATAAGTTTATGTTGGAGATCTAGGTACATAGCAGTGAGACCACCCATGTTATATTGAAGCTCTTTAATCTTCGAATTTTTATCTGTGTTGCTGGCTTCAAGCTCTTGGATACGCACATCCTTCACAACTTAGTCTTGTTCGAGTTCAAAGACTCGTCCTTGTAAGGCCTGTACATCCATAGGTTCAGCATCAAGTGTAATCCCCTTGCCCTTATCCCGCATAAATTTATCTTGCATAGAAAGAATGTGAGCAATCTTTTCAGCAGCGCTTGAGCTTGACTGACTAATTGGGTTAGATGATTCAGATGGCTCGTCAGCGAATGGAATATTAGCCTCAAAATCAAACTCATGTGCAATATCATAGAAAATATGTTCTTGAGTTTGAGGTTCAGCAGTAGGTGAGCTTGTATCAACATGAGTCTTAGCAGGTTTCGACTCTCGTTCTAGTTGTTGGCTTGTTGGTGTAGTTTCAGTAACCAGCACACCAGGTCTTGGATCTTTCTTTCTTCGCTTTCGTGGAATAAGATCGACGGCTGGTTCTTCAGGAATCTCTTCATCTTGTGTCGTAGTGACTGATTGAGGAGGTTTCAATGCAGTCGACTGAGTTGATATTTGAATTTATCAAAATCTTCTAGTTGATCAGCCGTAAGTACTGTTTCTTGTTCTTGGTGTTCTATCTTCATGTGTTGTACTCGAGAGCTTTCTGGCTTATCACCATCCGAGATGGTTTCAAACGAAGCAGTGAACCTTCGAGAAAGTGTCACATGCTCTTTAGCAATCGAGGCACTAGCAGGAGCAGCCTCAGTCTCAGTCTCAGCAAAATTTCCGAACTTAACCAATTCGTGAAGGCCTTTGTACAGAACTTCGATCCCTTCCTTGATTGCTTCATTATCCCAAAGGTATTGGGACCCATGGCTTTCAGATCGGGTGTCTCTATAGATTTGACAAGATCAGGGTAGTGTTAGTTAAAGATCATCTGTAGAAACCTCGGGTACATAAGAAACATCTCCTTCTTTTTCCCTTTTAGATTGCTCATCATCTCATCGAACATAAACTTAGAGTAGTTATAGTTCCAGTCCATGATCAGAGCAACCACAACCAACATCTGAATATGGCTTATCTCATACGAACCCCTTTTGCGTCCTGACACACACGTGAAGAATGTGTGAATCAAGAACCTCCAGTAAGGATGAAACAATTTCTTGATTGCTGGAGGGTAGGATCCTTCATATCTTATCCTGAGTGCAACTTCAATGACGAAAACAGTTGAGTATTCAGTTGGAGAGTCTGGTTGATCGTCGAATAGAAACACTTCACGAATAATGGCCTCTGAGATGACGACCAGCTTCTTTTGAATCTTGGAGTCAATGGTAACGACTCCCCCAGCACCCTGTTGATTGATGGAGGTGTTGTTCCAGATCTCCATCACCATATTCTTGCATATAACATGAGTTTCTCATATAGCGTGAGAAATCCTGCACGAGTTTAGCCCTACTATCATGGATTTGAATTCTTTGTGCACCAAGGGTGGATCATATAAGCATCCGGCTATATTGTGAGTATCTACAAACTTCAATGGTGCTTGATCAGCCATTATTACAACAAACGAGTCAAGTTAATAAATCATTCACTTAATTTAACAATAACTCAATATTATAAGGACACATATTTAATTCACAAAACAGTAGGGACCAAGAATGATAAAATCAGATAATATTGGTCATTAATGTAAGTTAATGTTAATTTAATATTAGATTTCGGTCCTGGTAAGAGTTTTCTGTCCAAATGAAAGGATTTCGGTCCAAGTAAGAGTTATCGGTCCAGAGTTTGAGTTCTCTGTCCAGGTCCACCGAGAACCAAAGTTCTCGGTCACTCAGAATAGGTTCTCGGTCAACAAGTGAACCAAGAACCCTTTGTTTGACCACACATTTTCGGTCAAACTTCCTAAGAAAAACCCTTTGAGTTCCTTTCAAAATCCGGGTAATCTTCTCCAAAACAACACAATCTGCCATGGAATGAAAACCTGCAACTCCACATACTTATCACCCGTCAAACACAAAACTCACAACCATTTTAATCTCTATCCTAAGCAATTAATATCATAGGAGTGACATTCAACCATCAATATCAACCATACACCTTACACGATAGACCGAAAGAAGGTTCCCCTTTTCATTCACAGATTTACCAGTTGATTAAGAAAGATCACGAGATATCTTGAACAAAGAGATCTGAATGGCTTAAGAACGAGAGCACCAAGGGTTTTCGTCTTGGAGATAGTTTGAGAATATGAGATTTTTAAAAGTGTGAACCCAATAATGCAGATCAAATCTTTTATATATCAAAATAATTGAGTTGATGGGCCGAGAACTTAAAGAAGCCAGGCCCAAGTTATTTTGTTCAAACAAATTGATTATGGGTCACATGGGCTGTAAGCAGATTTAAACCCAACACGGACGTGATCCATGGTTTAAAAAACCGATTCTTTATAGCATCCGTTTTGACGAGAGTAATTAAAAGGTAAAAATAAATAAAATAAAGATTAAAAACAACAAATAAAACAAAATTTAATCACTCGGTCTTCTTATAATTTTAACAAACTCTTGGGATCAGATTTTAGTTTCGATAATAACACAACCTCTAAAAAAAATATCCGAACATGGAATCACATTGATTAAGATGCTTTCACAAAGATTCATGTTCAGCGTTATTATGACATAAAAGAGACAGGTTGATAGCAAGTATAATAGACTTAACATGATTTTCATTGCATCAGTGATACGAGTTAGGTTCAATTTGGCATAAATCTTAGATGGACATCACTCATGGACCTGTGATGCCTTCTATCTCTTCTCAAAGCGTATTTGGATTTCCCCAGATCACCCTAATTTGACTTCAACCCCCTAGTGCTTGACCAAAAGATTTTCTTTATACAAGTAAAAATATAAGCTTTAAGGTTGAACGTTGGACTTACAAGCCATTTGGACTTACTTGCCTTCATTCAGAGTGTTTAGGACTTATTTGAATGCCCCATACTTGCAGTTATAGTTTGAACCTTTAATCTTTAAAAACAAACGAAATTTTGCAACTCAATATTATATATACTAACAAATATTTTTTTTAACAAAACAAAGACATAATATTTTTGGAGATCAAGACACTAACGGGCTCGTGTATGACTAGGTAATTACTTTTCTGCCTTTCATTCGAAGAGATGTATATGGATACATGCACATTTCTTCAAAATGACTCTCCACAGTAAGTTTAACATATCTAGTTTATATCACTTCAACTTTTACACATCATGGAAAGCTACCATGCAAATCAATGACTATTCTAGAGCCTTTTAAGCCTAGTAACTTCACTCGTTAGGCACACAAAATCAATTTTCCTATCATTTTCCAAAGGTTGGATAAATTTTCATTTAAAACTATTTAAAGCTTCTAACAAGCTCATAACTGAATAATCATATCACTTCCCATAAACGTACAAAAGACAATTTTTAAACTCAGTCGCCCAGTCACTTTAGCTCTCAGGTAAATGGCTATCCCGTATGTCTAAAGATAGATAGCAGGACCAAATACATATATAATCATGTCCCTCAAACTTAGAGTATCCGACATAATTTTAAGCGAAAGAATTAAAAAAAAACACATCACAATCGCCCCAGATGCTTTCAGTCTTTAGGTGAATTACATGCCCCTCAAATTTATAGTAACCGGCATAATTTTAAGCGAAAGAATTAAAACAAAATAATAAACCACATCACAATTGTCCCAGATGATTTCAGTCTTTAGGTGAATGGCTATCCTGTATGTCTACAAGTAGATAACAGGGCCAAACATATACAAGTATATGTCCTTCAAACATGAGTAATCGACATAATTTTAAGCGAGAGTGTTTAAAACAAAATTGTTTTTTAATAATAACACACACACTCTCTCTCTCTCTCTCTCTTTATTTTTTTTTTTAATTTTTTTAATTCCCCCTCCCCCTAAATTTGTGCAAAATTTAAAAAATATATACAAATTTAACCTCAAAAAGACTCAATCATCGAAATGAAGCATTTTAAGAAACCCAACAAGCACATTAAATCTGGCTGTTCTGACCGGTTTTGTAAATAACTCCGCCACATTATTATCAGTGTGAACTTGCTCTAGATGAATCAATTTACGATCGTAACAGTCACGAATAAAATGAATTTTAATATCGATGTTCTTGGCTTTTGAATGCCGAACATGATTTTTAATAATAGCAATAGCATCATCATTATCACAGAAGATTGGGGTGTCAAGAACTTCCAAACCGTAATACAACAATTGATGTTACATCTAGATAACCTGTGAGTAGCAAGCTAACGCAGCAACATATTCAGCCTCCGCAGTGGATGTGGACACCGTTTGTTGTTTCTTGCACTGCCATGAAATGAGTTGATCGCCCAAGAATTGACAACCAGCAGATGTGGATTTCCTTTCAATATAATCTCTACCATAATTTCTATCAGCAAAAGCATATAAATCAAAATCTATGTTTTTGGGGGTACCAAAGACCTAGCTTCGATTGCCCTTTCAGATATCTAAAAATACGTTAAACATCAATTAAATGAGAGAGATTAGGGTTAGCCTGGAAGTGGGCGCATTGGCTGACAACAAACATGATGTCAGGTTGACTGGCGGTAAGATATATCAAGGATCAGATCATTGACCGATAGTACGTTTGATCTACGAGATTCCCTTCTGAATCAGACGGCAGAAGAGGTCTTTCCGCCATAGGAGTTGCTACGCTCTTGGAAACTTGAAATTCGAACTTTTCTAACATGTCTTCAACATACTTTCCTTGATGCAGCAAAATTCCCATCGAGCTCTGATGAACCTGTAACCCCATAAACATTGTCATCTCCCCCAATGAACTCATTTCAAATCTCTTCTTCATCACCTCTTCAAATTCATAACATAGTGAAGCACTTCTAGATCCAAAGATGATATCATCCACATATATCTGAACGAGAATCAAATCTTTCCCTACAATTTTAAGGAACAGAGTCTGATTGATGGTTCACCTCTTGTAACCATGCCCCAGAAGATGAGACGCCAAAGTTGCATACCATGCCCGAGGCACTTGATAAAGACCATACAGTGCTTTATCTAACTTGTAGACATGATTTGGATTCTTTGCATCAACAAACCCCGTTGGCTGATCTACATAGATCTCCTCCTTGACTTCTACATACAGAAACACTTTTTGACATCCATCTGATACACTATAAATCCCATGTAGGAGGCATATGCCATGAAAATCCAAATAGCCTCAAGTCGAGCTACACGAATGACGAGCCATGCTTTATTTCGAACTATATCCCCCATATCATCTTGCTTTTGCGAAAAACCCATCTTGTATCTAACGCCTTCTTTCCAACTGGCAGTTCGACCAATCTCCAAACTTTGAGCTTATCAAACTGATTTAATACCTCATGTATAGCATCCACCTAGCTTGGTTCTTGTAGTACCTTTTCCATTAATTTAGGCTCTATTTAAGAGATGAAAGAAGAAAACAAACAAATGTTAATGTGTCCGGTCTGGCTTCTAGTGGATACGCCTATTTCAAGAGGACCTATAACATTGTCAATTGGATGATCTCATTGAATTCTTGATGGAATTGAATGCCCGGGAACAGAACTAGTGGATGGTAAGTTTGATAGATCTTCAAAGATTTCACTGAGAGGGTTCTTCCATCTAGATGTCGCCGTACTATGTGAGTACGAGGTACTGGCATGTATTCATTAGGAATGTCATATGGGAATAGGTTACTTTCGAAAATTTGACGAATCGGACTCTCCCACTCAACTAATAGAGTGTTGACAACAGGTGTTGGTCAAGACACATTTCTGTAACCTTTTTTTTAATTATCTGACAATGGCTGAGTGGTATCTAGTGACTCTGAAGGATCAATACCCAGCACGAGAGACATGAGAGAGTCATCAGGTACATCTTCTTCATCATTAACAGAATTTGAGACTCCGGCACCCGAAATTTCTGTATCGACAACTGGAAATAAGTTGAAAGGTCTAAAAAATTCATTATATTCGAATAACCAGTCACGACCGACACGAGCATCAGTCTCATTTTCTTCCAGCCAGCGCACATCATACGATTCCACTATCTGCTTAGTTGACTTGTTGTAGACTCTATAGGCTGTACGACCAACATATCCAACAAAGTAACAGTCATCAGCTTTGGCCCCAATCTTTGGAGTCGATTCAAGATTTAGCAGAGTACATGGACAGCCAAATGCCCGAAAGTGTGAAATTGTAGGCTTATGATCATAGACAATCTCATATGGAGTCTTCATTTGAGACTTGTTGATCAGCACTTGATTTGGAACATAACATGCCGTGTTAACAGCCTCTGCCTAGAAAAACAATGGCAACTTTGAATCACACAACATAGTTCTTGCTGCCTCAATGAGAGTTATGTTCCTCCATTCAGCAACACCATTTTGTTGCGGTGTTCGAGCTGAGCTGTACTGATGAAACACCCCTTTTTTGGCACAAAAGTAATTTAATGTAGAATTCTTGAATTTCGTGCCATTGTCACATCGAATACCTTTTAGCCTTAAGTTGAGCTGATTCTCCATAAGCACCACAAAGCATTTAATCCATTCTGCAGTTTCACTCTTATTTGACAAGAAAAATACCCAAGTAAAACGTGAGTAATCATCAGTAATAACAAGACAATAATAGCTGCGAGAAAGACTCAAGACATAAACGGGACCGAACATACCCATATGCAACCATTGAAAACTGATGAAATGGTGTTAACGAGTTTTGGTTTATGAGATTTACGATTATGTTTACCCAAAGCACAGGCCACACATTTTTCAATAGTAACAAAATATTTGCCAGGTAAACCACACACCAAGTCGTTTTTAGCAAGATGATTTAGATTTTTAATATTTGCATGATCAACACGACGATGCCAAAGCATGGCATTATGTTCTAACACTTTTGAAAACAAGCATGTTATTTCATCAGGAACATTTTTGTTCATGTCGATCACATAAGCATTATCTTTTCTTTGTGATCTAACAGGACCCAATCCTCTGGTATGATGATACCAGGTTTTAAGATCAAACACTCTTTGTTGGTAATATGGATTGAAAAACCGTTATCACATATCTGAGAGATGCTCAGCAAACTGTGTTTCAACTCAGGAACAAATTTAACATTTTCAAACTTTAGAACACCATTACTTACAGTACGCTTTTGCGTAATCTTCCCTTTCTCTCCTCCCGTAAAGAAAACATACCCATAGTTAAAAATCTGAATGTCGTGTAATTGGGAAATGTCTCCTGACATGTGCTTGGAATAGCCAGTATCAACAAGGTCTGATGATATTCCTCCATAGTTGTTCCTGCACGATGTGCGAGATTAATTAGTTTTTGGTACCCAGTCCATAGTAACACTGGGTAAGCTTGATTCATCTAAACTTGTCATGGGTTGCCATGACATGTCTTTCCGATCATCTAATATAGAACTTGATGACTTGATCACCGGAGATTTTGGCAGCCATTCATATTTATTTTTAAAAGATTTACTGCCGTTTGTATGAATGGATGACTTAGTCTCTGGTTTACGAGTAGGAGACACAGATGACTTTGTCTTCCTAACTCATTTCGATCCAGAAACTGAGTTGGT
Organism: Bidens hawaiensis; assembly: GCF_021521415.1. NCBI lineage: Eukaryota > Viridiplantae > Streptophyta > Magnoliopsida > Asterales > Asteraceae > Bidens > Bidens hawaiensis. The sequence goes on from NW_027491355.1 coordinate 310,129, forward strand.
TCTTGTGACCGAAGCATAGTTTCTATAATCTCTCCGAAACGTGTTAGGCTTGGTATGATGAAGACTAAACCTACCAACTTTGTTTCTCTTCCAGTCACCGTCAGAGGGATTTGCCTTATAATAACTTGATTCTCTTTGATAGGTATTTCGAGGCATATTCCTATGATAGTATCCATAATATGGAACATATGGACGGTGTGGAAAATTTCTAGCAATATGACCTGGAGTGCCACAATTAAAACATGTTTGATGTTTTATGTGAAATTCATTGTGGTCAACTCCTTGTCTGGACTTGTTGTGTGAGCTAGTTTGCTTTATTTGGCGTTTACCACCTGACTCATTGTCAGGTTTATCACAACTTTGATCACTTGAACTTCCTTCTTTAACAAACTTAAATGATATATGTTTATGAGGTTTCTTATTTTTATCAAGTTTATTCAAAAACACATCACCAGATTTCAAAGTTTTAAAGGAATCAACCTCATAATTGTCTTTGCTCTTAAAAAGAGAGCCCACACAAACATCCAAAGTCATAGAATTCTAAACACGTAAATTTAAAGAAACATGAGAATCAAAGTCTTTATTATTCAAAACAGGCAAATCATCATCCTCATCAATCCAATCCTCGATAATTACTTCATCTGCACGTGAAGTAAACACATTAGTATCATTCACCACTGAGGTTGACTCAGTAGCTTTTACTGAACCAGGAGCATATTTTCCATTCTCATTGTTTTTACCATTTTTCATGGTTTTTAGCCTTTCTTCCTACTTTTTGGTAAGAGGAAGACTGGTGTAATTTTCGTTGTATGGAGGGGCTACAGTACTGTACCCTATTCCCTCACCAACATTTTCTTTCCACCATAATTGATTCTCAATCATGGAGATAACAACAATACTTGAGCCTTCGAATTTTTTAAAATCTAGTTCAGCTCTTTTAAATTTATCAGTTAAATTTATAATCACTAACCTCGAGGCTTCTAGTTCAGCAGTTAGCTTAGCAGTTTTCAATTTTGCATCCAGATGGTGACAACATTTTATGCTAAAATCTGATTGAAGTTTAAAACATCCTTTTTTTTATGCCTCAGTTTTATCTCTGAAAGCTTTTTCATTCTTCTTAAGAGTAAAATCTTTAGATTTTATTCATTCCATTTCTCTAAGCAGGTTACCATTATGAGATTTGTAAAGATCTACTTTATTAATACAAGCTTGAGAACATAATTGGGAACTTACCTTAGATGAGTTAGAGGGAGTGAAGACCGTGAAAGAAAATTGAAGCTCGTTAACTTGTTCCTCAGCAACATTCTCTTCTTCAGCAATTTCAACACGAGCAAAGTTTGCAGTCTGATTATCTAGGCTGAGGGCTGCCATATGATCATTCCAGGAGAACTGTTGAGCTACCATACCTCGCTCACCTTCAGTCGTACCTACCCCATTTTTTCCTCTAGCATTTCCCACTGGTACCAGCGCCCTTTCTCTGTTTCCTTCCTTTGCTGGATTAGTGCATTCACAAGCAAAGTGACCCGGCTCATGACAGTTGTAGCACCTCATAGTATCCTTGTTAAAACCCACCTTCTAATTTGCTGGCACGTTCCAGTTGTTTCCACCTATTCTTTTAGTAAACTTCTTTGCACGAAACACTGCCAAGAGATATCCATTTCTTCTACATCATCAGGATGAATTTGATCTAGCTCAGCTGCTACTACTGGTTGAACGAGATTTCCAGCAAGAAACACGTTGTAGCAATTCATGAACCCCGCCATTAAAGCGATGTTTTCTTGAATTTCCTTTGAAATGGAGGTAACCTGACTGGAACCCTGACTGGAAGAGGCAACAGATGTCTGAGGTTTAACAATAACAACAGATGGTTGAGCAGATTTCAGAAAGAACACAGGAGCTGGTTGTGGTGGAGCTTAAGAGAATTGACCCTGAGCAGATTTAAACATAGAAAACTTGTTCTGAGGCTGATACTGCTGAGTGTGTTGCCCTTGAGAAGCTTTAAACATTGAGAAGTTGTCTTGTGAAATGAGTGCATTGTTGGAAGCAGCACTGTAGCCAGCTGCATTGTAAGAGTTTGCATGGTTTATAGCACGCTTCTTGACATCCATATAACAAGCCTTGATGATTGCCGTAACTTCTAACAAAGTTAGCCTGTTGAGATCTATCGTCTTATTAATCACCTCGACATTCATATCCCAAATTTGAGGCATGAAATTTACCAGTTTATTGTTTGTTTTAGCGGCTATTAGATTGATATTCGTAGATCTCATCTCAGTCACAAGAGTTATGAACCTGTGCAGCTAAGTTTCCAACGACTCTCATAGAACGTGATTGAACATGTTGAACTTCTGTCACAAGATATCTTGACGACTACTCCTCATGTCCTCATTACCCTCATATACTTCAATCAGGGATTCCCATAGTGCCTTAGCAGACTGTAATTCTCTAAATCCTAATGCAATCTCAGGGGAGAGTGCCATGGTTAAAGTAGAAAGAGCCTTGTCATCCTCCTCAACCTTTTCAAAATAAGCATCATCATATAGTTCAATAGGTTTCATAGCAACTTCCTCAGAGTTTTCACGTTGATACGTGATAACTTGTGGACCTGTTAGTGCACGGTTTTGCGTCATGAGTCTTTGTAATTATCGTTAACATATTTGTTTTATGTTTAATTTAATAAACAATTAAGTTATTCTCTAGTTCTCTAAATGTAATATCTAGTTCGCTATAGTTGTGTAGCGAACTAAGACTTAAGGTTATTCTCTCCTGATTCGTTAGGGGATGTTAACGAATCAGGGGGTGATTCGCTAGTTTATTTCGTTTAATTGTATGTAATGAAGCGAACTCTAGTTCGTTAGGGGATGTTAACGAACTAGGTTCGTCTTCTATTTATAGTGAACCTCTGTTCACGTTTAATTTAAGTTTTTGGGAGATATTTAACGAAGTTCTATTCAAACTCTCTCTCGATCTTCATCCTTATTATCATATAACTACTAATATATATTGATAATACATAATACACATATAACACTTAATCATACGTAATTATGAGCTAGATCTATATTAAGGTTTTAATCTATTACATTTAGATCTGAGATCTGTTATTGTTATTGGATTGATAATACACAGGGATCCAACAAGTGGTATATGAGCATTTGGGGCTCAAATTACACTTGATTTGGTGTTTATTTAGAGTATTGGTTTGATACTGTTCTGTTTGAGTGAATTTGAATCAATTTGATGTGAATTGGTTGAATTATGGTAGGTTTGGATTGGATTTGAGTTGATATGAGTATTGGTAAGGTATTGTGAGTTGGAATTGATACTTGGATTGGTTTTGAGGTGAATCGGTATTGGTTTGGTTTGTGGCCGAAACAGGGTTCGTGTTTTGGCATAATTGAACTGATAGTCGGAGATAATTTGTTACGAGTTTGGTTGGATTAAATTAGCAATCGAGTTACGAGTGTTTTGGTAGTTTATTTGTGTGATTTGGTTTAGAATCGTGATAGTATTACAAATTTAAGGTTCTGGGTTGGTGTTCATCATTTCCAGATTTCTAGATTTCTGGAAATCTTTTGTTGAAGATTTGAAGATTCAAAGATGAACATGATTCGCTATCATCTTTATGTTGATTCGCTATCCTGTTCCCTTTGATTCGTTATAAACTTCAAGAGATTTGCTAGCCAGTTCGCAACAATTTGTGATTCGTGTTATCTAATTCGTTATTTGGATTAACTGATTCGTGTGACACGCGTCCACTTTGGGATTTGTGTTATAACAACCTTTTCCATGTGGCATAAGGTGTCAGAGTTTGTTACAAACTGTTGTAACAACCTGATTCGTTATAGTTGATTCGCTAATTAACTGTAGCTAGTTCGTTATCTATTTCGCTAAGTCTTTCTTAGTGATTCGCTACTGAATACTTTCCAATTTGTTAAGGTTCTCTTATCAATTCGCTAGCTAATTCGTTAGTCAATTCGTTAGTTTGACTTTCTGTTAAATCTGATTCGTTTGACTTTCTGATTCGCTAATTTGATTCGTTAAACTCAATCCTGATTCGCTATCAAATCAATCTTAGCTTTGTTAAGGTTTGATTCGTCAATCTACTGTTCAAAGTTCGCTACAACTGTTTACAGTTCGTTAATCTTGTTCGCTGGTTGATTCGTTACACCCTTAAATTTTTGAAATTTGTCAAAAATGGCTGGTATGTATGCATTGGCTTCTCAAAACATGTTGATGCAACAAATGTTACAACTTGATACCGAGATAGGTTCACATTCGAAATGTCCAAGATTGATGAAGTTTAGTGACTTGGCCAAGTGGGAACCTCGGTTTCGTGCTCATTTGGGGTCTGTTCACCCTGATTGCTCATATTGTCTAGATGAAGTTTATATGGCACCAATGATTGGTGATGATACTATTGGGTATACTCCTAAAGCTGTTTCTCAGTACTCACAAGAAGAGAAGAAAGCTTTAGAAATCGAGATAAAATCCTATTCCACTCTTACTATGGCATTTCCCGAAAATATCTTTCATCAAGTGGGTAGTATCAAGAGATGTGCTTCTTTATTTCAACATCTGCGTATGAGAAGTATGGGGAACACAGCTGAGAGTAAGAAAGTGATGCTTAAGTTTCAGTTTCGAAACTTTAATCTATTGAAGTGAGAAACAGTTGAAGAGATGATTACACGATTTAATCATTTAATTGCTGGAATGGACAAGATGAAATTGGAAATTTCTAAGACTGATAAAATTGACACTATTAAGAGTGTGCTTCCAAGTTCTTACTCGACATTTCTAATGGTTTTGAAAGAGAATGACTATTTCTTGAATGAAGACTTGACTGCACTTGAATTTTTACAAAAGATTGAAGCCAGAGAATATGATCTTAAGTGTTAAAAATCCTCCAAGGAAAGTCAAGATCCAGCTTTCTATGGTGGAAGTATGCCTCTTAGTTCAACGATCTCTCCAATAAATGCTTTTCTTACTCAAGCTGCAAGTGAAAAAGACTCAACTATGTTTAATGATCCAAAAGTATGTTTTTACTCTGCTGGTAATTCTGGTGGTTCTGGAAGTTCAACTACTACTAATCCATTTGCTTCACCACCTAGTGTTAATATGAAGGAAGCTGAGCAAAACTTTGCTTTTCTGACAGCTTTCATGTCTTCATATGAAAACTTAGTAAGTAGTAAAATTGCCATAAGTGATTTAACTGATGAGGACTATGATCAAATAGATCCAGATGATTTGGAAATCATGGATTTAAAGTGGAACATGGCTATGATCGTCCGCAAAGTTAAAAGATTCATAAAGAGAACTGGAAAATTTCTTCCGGCTTTAAACAAGAAATTGGGTTTTGACAAGTTGAAAGTAAAATGCTATAATTGTCAAGAATTTGGGCATTTTGCAAAGGAGTGTGACAAACCAAAGAAAGAATACACTGGTTCTCGTAGTCAATATCAAAATTCTTCTACACCACGAGGTAGTGATGCTGAAAAGAAACCATCTTCTTCTACAACACAAGCAATGTTCGCAGATGGAAATGATTGGTCACAATGGTTACTATGTAATGATGCTCAAGCAAATTTGGCTATGTTTGGGTTACATAAAAATTGTCAAGATGCAAGTGGGAGTGAGATGTCTTCTGATAATGATTCTGGATCTGATTCTGACGACTCTTGCGACAAGCCTCCAACAGTATTTGCTTGCACGGCCAAGATCAATGAGGTTAGTCATTCTATTTCTGCTACTTCATCTGTTAAAGTATCATGTGTTGATTGTGAATCTAACAAACCTAAGTTAGAAGCTTTGAAAAATCACACTGATAATCTTGTAGGAGAAATTATTTCTCTGAAGGATACTTATCGACAATCTCTTGAATCTCAAATGAGATCTCGAGAAAAGATTGAAGCATTGTCGACAAGTAACCACGATCTCAAAGCTGAGTTATCTGTAAAAATGACGATTAATGATCAAAAGTTTCAAGAAATTCTGAAACATAGTTCAAAGATAACCGAACTTGAGAATGAGGTTCTTGAGTTGAAGAACAAACTGGGAAAATTTAGAAATTCTTCTTTTCTGTTGAATGAAATTATCGAAGTATCTAGTAAACAAAAGGATTCAAAGAAAGGAATCGGTTTTGTTGAAATTCCGCCACCTTTTCACAATGATTACAAAATTAATCCTCTTGCTAGAAAAGAAGAGGATTTGATTGAAAAAGAATCTGTGATTTCTGAAAAATCTAAACCAGTTAAAACTGAAAAAGAAACTGTTAAGCCCCAAGTTGTTCCTCAAAAACCTCATGTTCAAAGTAACAAAGTCTTTGTTGAGAATGTCGACAAAGTAATTATCGAGGACGTGTTTGAACCTGAGATAATACACAAGAATAAGAATATCCCTAGTTCTAATCATATTCTTTGCGAACCTCAAGAATTTGAGGAAGCTATGTATGGTTCATTCAAGTCTCACATGAAAAAGGAAGAACCGGTGAAAACTAAACCAGAAAAGGCAAATAAGTCAGATAAACCAAAGATTCCTGATGAGGACTTAATGCGATTTAATAATCCTCCTAGTTCTAAGCCTTCATCTGTTAGAGTTTTTAAGTTAAAAGGGATGGAAACGATGTTCACAGAAAAAGATATTCCAGTAAGTATCATTAAACCTGAACTTATTGAGAGTGTCTTTATCAATGAAACTTCACAAATTCAAGATCTTGAACGTCGATATGCTCAAGTGAAAACATCAGTTCCATCTAACCCATTGACTAAAGCAAAGCAAGTTTTAAGACAAGCTAATAAAATTAAATTTGTGAAGTCAACTGGGACAGATACGTTGAAAAGTTTCTCGAACTGTTCTAAGTTATATTTTTACTTGAATAAGAAGAAGTCTGAATTATCTGATGAGTTTGCTAAGAGCATGACCAAAAATGTGAGTCATCATCAAACTTTTGCGTCATTCGTTCCAACTACCTCTCAACATCATCGTGTAGACATGCGAAGCTATTTTCTTTGCGGTCAACATGGTCATGTAGTGAGGAATTGTAGTCAGAAGAGCTATTAGAATCTTCATCCTTTTATCAAAGACCATTCTAAGCTGGTTCCTTTGGTAAAAGAGATTCTGAAACGACCTGTGTTGTATGCTGATGATACTCATATTATGTTCTCTAATGTGAATCCTCGAAAGGTGATTCATGTTAATGAGACTCATGGTCAAGTGCAACCCAAGTTTATTCCAACTGCACCGTTATGAAAGAATGAGAATTCAAATGTGGTTCAAGCAGCTTACTTAAGACGAATGTCTAGAAAGCCGGTAACTTATTCACAAGTGGCTGAATAACAGTTGAAGTCTGTTAAAGTTAATGATCAAAGAGAAAACCAAAAGGTGCCCAAGACTGAGGCATGGGCTGCCTTTTTGAACCTGAACTTCCACTCGCTAAACCCCTCATGAGACAACAAACAAGGTACACGAATAGTAGTTCCCATTATGGAGTCCAGCTCTTGATGCAGTGTAGCCTTAGTTGACCCATTTGTTATTTGATCCATTTTAAATAAGAATAAGAATTGGTACAATGAGTAAGTCCAACCAAAAACGATTTGATCAGGCCCAAACATGATTTCAACCCTAAACAGTTTCTTATTTTACTTAAGGCCCGATAAGATCAGGTCCAAATATATAGTCCAACCGAAAACGACAATTGACCGAGAACTAAGACGACCGAGAACTAATGTTGACCAAGAACAACCAAAGTCAACAGAAAATACTCAAATATGACCAAGAACCATGAGAATTGACCGAGAATGCCCAAATTTTTCCAAATCTTCCCGAGAACACTAAATATTTGACCAAAAACGGTCAAATTTTCCCGAGAACCCTTGAGGATCAACCGAGAACGTCCAAATCTTTCCGAAAACAATCACAAAAGTCTGAAAACGTCTTGATCAGTTAAGTTTGGTAACAAACTAAATCCTGAAGTTAATGGGATTTGAATTTTCACCAAGAATAATTCAATCTTTGACCAAAAGTTTTCTCTTTCCTTCTCTGACGAATGGTTCACCGGAAAAACAAACACCAGAATCACCAAGATGATCAACACACCACAATCCTTTAATCTATGATATCACAACCGAGCCTAGAATACGTCAATAGGCTCTGTAACATCACGAAATTATCGGGTCAAAAATACCAAGTTCAAAAAAATAAAGGACCAAAAATGACAAGTTTTAAACTTAAAAATCAAAAATTGAAAATTCTGTCTCCAGGCCGGATCACGATATGTGACAATCATAGACCAAACGTCATCGCGTATCGCGATGACGAGGTCTGACACGGTGACACGTGTCCTTCCATGTGTCACCACGTGGCATAAAGTCATGACAATGTGACACGTGTCATGCCATGTGTGACAACATGGCATAAAGCCATGACACAGTGACACGTGTCATGCCACGTGTCAAAATGTGGCATAAAGCTCACCATGTGTCACCACGTGGCACCGCGTCTGCCACGTGGCAAACCTACCTTTGACTCACCACGCCTACATCGCGATACACGATGGCATGATCAAGGACCATCGCGTATCGCGATGCGTCCCGGGAAAAAGTATATAAATAGCAACACCACCCATTCATTTCTCACACAATTTTTTCACACATATTTCTCTCTCTAGAATACACACACTCTCTTTCCAAAAATACCTCGATAAACGTGTACCAACCACCTCGTTTTCCGTGACCATAAAACCCCATACGACCCGACGTTCCGCCTCGAAGTACGTGCCGACCCGAGATGACCCGACGTTCCGCCTTGAAGTACGTGGCGACCCGACGACCCGCCCCTTAGTGCGTGCCGACGAGATTTGAAGACCGACGTGCCTCGATTTGCTTGCCAAGGAGGTGTTGTCGATATACGTGCCAACATCGAAGTGCTGCCTGTAAGTTTAGAAAATAATAAGCCAAACAAGGTAGGCATAATGTTCGAATAAAATATTAATAAAATAATAAAGGCTTAGACCTTAGTCAAGGGTATAGTCAATACCTCGAAAATATACAAAAGAAAGGAATTATATAAAGAGAAGATATAAATATAACTATTATTATTTTAACAAATTTTAAATAATAATAAAAAAAGAAAGAATAAAGAAACAATAAAAATAATCTTTATTAATAAATAAAGATAAAAATATTAATTGAAGATACTTTAAATAACAATAAGTAAATGAAAATAAATATATTGTTTATATTATTAATATAAACTAAATAATATATATATATATATATATATATATATATATATATATATATATATATATATATATATATAGTATATGTTTTGGAAAACGTAGATTTTAGAAAAGAAAACATGACGGACTAAAGGTCCGAATATGAGAATAAGAGATATATGATTTGGAGTATAGGTTCAAACATATTATAAAAGAAAAGGAAAAGATAAAGTAGAAAATAGTTATAGTTGATAATATTATTTAAGTTATTATTCTTAAGTAATAAGAGAAGTAAAGGATACGTTTCTTAATGAAGAAGAAACGTAGAGTTTAAGAAAAAGAAAAACAAGTTAAACTAGAAGTTTATCTTGTAAAAGAAAAGAAAAGTAAATAAGTTAAAAGAAGGAGTTTTAACTTGAAAAAGAAAAGAAAGAAATAATATTTTGAACTAAAGGTTCATAAAGAAATTAAAATCGAGGTAAAGATTTTACAAAAGAGACTAGAGGTCTTAAGCCGGATTGTATATCCGACTAACAAAAAGTTATACTCGTACTATAGGTGCGAGATAACAAAGAAGAGGGAAAGACCATCGGACATTGTATTGAAGCTGATCCAAAAGAAAAGGTTATACTCGTACTAAAGGTGCGGGATAGCAACGGGAAAGACCCTCGGACGGTGTATTGAAGCTGATCCAAATCAAAAGGTGAATACGCCCCAACTTTACAAACTTGTTTTCAAACGAGTCAAACGTGTTATATGAAAAACTTTACATGAGACTAAGTGTCTCTAAAACATTTATAAACAAGGGTATAAACACTGGCCTCAGGCTATCGTGTACGTTTGTCTGGATCCTTACATATGTGATGGGCACATCACACCTGGTCACAATTACACTCACCTGCGGAGAGTATGACCTTGTGTATAAGAATAGGCACTCAACTAGTCGAACGATTCGGTGTTTGCTGGGGGAAACCGAGTGTAGAGACTTGAGTTTATGAATTGTGTTGTTTTTACTTGATTATTCCTAAGCCACGTTGGGCCGGGACCTACGTAGGCTCGAGGGGTGATTAAGTAAAATGAAATATTTTTAGCGTCAGCGTATTCACCAGCATATCACTAACGTATTTTTTTTACATTTCATGAAATTACAGTATCAAGAATTGGAGCCATTCATGAAGTGGATGTTCGCAAGGTAGAGATGGCTCATTGTTTTAAATTATTGAAAGAACGTAAACAATATGCTTTGTAAGAATCAAACGAGGTTTATGAATAAAACACTCGGGAATTATTATCCAATACGCTTTCTAAATAAACTAAATAATCTTATTTATGAATAAAGGTTTACAATTAAATTGTCATTTCTAAAATATATTAATATTTATTATAAATTAAAAGACTTCCCCGAGAAGTTTTTTTTCAAACAAAAGAAATCATATTTTATTAAATAATGGTTTTCAAAAGTATTAAAAGTCTTCCGCTAAAAAAAACAAACTCTGATACATTTACAAAACCGGTACCAACTATTGGTCACACGCCCAGGCCATAAGTCGGGGTGTGATAGGCTCTGATACCAATTGTAAGTCCTTGAGAACGGATCTTTCAATGTGATATCAACGATCTCGTTGTTAAGCGGAAATTAACGAAAGATGAATCAATGAAAAACAGTTAAACACTTAATGAACACACGAGGAATGCTTCAATACACCCGTATATTACGTCTGGTGCTTAAGCACCTTGTTACACAGAAATCTCGTTCAACACAACTATGAACAGCCAACCTTTAACCTAGATACAATGCATGTATATATAGGTACTACTCCCTAGCCCAACATAAGCCCAAAGCCCACCGAGATCATATAGATCTCGGTTTACATGCAGGCCCAAAACATAGTGTAAACAAGCCAAAAACTAAAGTACAAACCAAACTAATATAGGCCCAACATGTTAAATCCAAGAACCACCAGTCACGCTTTGTTTCTGACAATGATTCCATTTTCATCTCGTTTACACTTGAAAACCCACTTGGTATTTATACACCTTTTGTCGTCAGGTAGATCAACAAGTTTCCACACACCTAGTTTTTCAAACTCTAATAACTCCTCCTGCATAGCATTGACCCAACTTTCTTCTGTCAACTCTTGCTTATAGGTTTTTGGTTCGATTTGCGAGATAAAACATTTAAACGCGAACCGATTTTGAGGAGGAGTAACTTTTGTATAGTAACAACGAAGGCTCTAAGCGGTTTGACTTCGAGCTTGTACTCCCGTATTAAGTTCATCAATGATATTCTCCTCCTGGTGATATGAAAATGTTCGAGGAGTAACATCAGCAGGAACCACCACGTCAGTTGGAACCAAGCAATAGAGTTCGCTGGTGATACTTTTAACATTCACAGGACCAAATAAATCCATGTGGAGCCTCTCGAAAGGTAAGCTGATTGAGTTGAGAGACTTCTTTCGGTGAGACTTCTTCTTTCGTTTTCCATTATTACAACTCAAACAATCGTTACTCAAGTGAAACCTTTTGACGTTCACTCATTCAACAAGCTGGTTGTGAACTAGATAGTTCATCTTACGAATGTTGATGTGACCCATCCGTCGATGCCATAACACAGATTCCTTTTCTGATACCTTGGTGACAAATCACTGAACAGTATCCTGAGTAGATGATGTCACACCCATATTTAGAAAATATAGATCGTTCTCCCGTGGTGCCTTCATCAGTACCCACTTGAAAGACCGGTTTCCGGATCATATGATGTCATCGTATACATGTAAGTTCAATACGACACAGACCGAATACATTGTGTCACTATACTAAGATATAAGGAGGAAACAAATAGCAAAGGAATCAAACACATATCAACTCAAAGTAATTATCACTTTTGAATATAACAATTTTAGAGAGTACAAGTGATAAGTTTCTCATCAAAGATTACCAAATATGACAAAGTCTAGCATATATATACAAGATAGCCTATGGGCGTGTAATTCTTACAACATATAAGACAATTTCGACAATCTCAGCTTGTTTAACCCTACAAGACCTAGAATTAGACATTTTGCACTAACACATACAGGAACTAAGCAATAGACATTATGCACTAAAAAACTCCCCCATGGATGTTGCTTAGTCTTGGTCTTCTAAAAATCTTCAACATCTTCAATTATCTTGTCCAAAGACCATTTTACGATATTCCCTTCGAAATTCTTCAAAAGATTTGGCCTTCGAATTTTCTTGCGATGTCTTGACTGATCACCCAAAGCTACTTCCTTTTCTTTCTTTTAGTACTTTAAAGGCTTTAGAAATTGCTTCACACGCTTAATCATGTATTCTTTGAACCAATCCCTTCTTTTCTTTGTTAACGTCCTCATCATTTACCACCATAGCACCTTGATCATCTCAATCTCCTCATCAAACTCTTCATCAAATTCAAGAATTTCTTGATTACTTTCATTAACATATCAAACCTGCCCCTTTTCAATTTCTTCTTCTAACGCAACATCATCAGTATGAATAAGCTCCTGTTTGTCATCTCTTGTAAGATCAGCAACATATTCAGTTTCAAAATCAAAACGGAACTCTTCTTTAGTAACATTTAACATTATAGGTAGTTCAACTCGATCAATTATAATCTCTCCTTTTTCAAGCTCATAGCTTGACTCTTTGAATTGAGATAAACCATGAGGACCAACACATAAAACCTCCATATCATCAACATTCTCAAGACCAAATCCTTCAGTTTGTTGTGGTTGTTGATCAAGATTAACTTGTTGTTCTGGTTGAGTTTCAGGCACTTCTTGAGTTGAACCAAAAGCAACAAGTATGCCAATATTACCCCCCAATACTAGGATCATCACCATCATCATCTTGATCATGATTATCATAAGCAAGTGAATCCTCATCATTTACTTCTTCCTCTTCAATCACCTTATCCTCAACCACCTTTTCAAGCACAGTTTCTTCAACAAATTTAGAAGTAGAAGTACCAACAATCTCAGGCACGACAATATCAGGCATCACATGATCCACAGACAGAATAACAAGTTCAACTACTTTACGCTTGCCTTTAGCTTCAAATTTATCCTTTTCAAATACTATCTTGAAAGCTAGTTCTTATTGAGATACACCTCCTTGGTTAAACTCTTCAAACAATCTTTCTTCAACACTCTCAGATTTCTTAACAGAATCGCTACGCAACTTATCTTCAATCACTAAAAAGTACTTCATGTATTCATTGATCACATCAGCTTGAGCTTTCTTCCTAACTTCACTTTCCTATATTTTCTTTTGTTGTTCCACATTCTCTTTCCTCAAACGTTCATTCTCCATGATAATACTATTAAAAATCACATTATGATCCTCTACTTTCTTCTTCAACTCATCAAAGTCTTTCTTTGTAGGAACATCTTCAAACAAATCGAAATCAGGAATACTACCAAACAATGGTGACTTTTGTGGTATATCTTTTGGTTGTTGAGGTTGTTGTGTAACTTAAACAGTAGGAGTCTTCAACACATTATCATCTCTGCTCAGATCAACAACTGGTTCTTGAACGATGTCCATCTCTTGTACAAATGGAGTAACAACCATTTCAGCTTCTTATACAGGTATAATTTCCCCCTCAACTTGTATTGTATCATCTTCATCAATTAACCTCAACACAGGAGACTCTTTCCTCTTGGCCATATGTTTCTTTCTACCAGTAGATTTCTTTTATGTTGGCACCTTCTTTGTTACATCCTCCAGTACATAAGTCTCATCAACATCACTTCAAACCGTACGATAATATGTAATATGCTTACAAAATAGAATATATTTATCAACACAAGGTTGAGCAAGTAATCACCAGTTTTGGTGTGAGTGTCAACAATTAAACAAATGTAAGTATTTAGTGTCAGTTGACCATTGACTAAAGAATCGGGCTGTGGCTACTATGAAGATATCAACAAGTATTCTAGATGGATATGCTAGAATCAATGATGAACCTCTCCGAATGCTAGAATTAAACAAATAAGCAAGCAAGTAAATAGAAAGTAATCATTTAATTTATCAACACATAATATTCATAGTTTTCTAGTTGCGTATAATATGTAATATGTAAAGTATGAATAGGTATGTATAAGTCCCCAAAAGGTTTAAAAAGTAGTAAAATAAGTGAGTGATTACTCACCTTAATGATTGGGAAGCTAAAACAAATAAATTAAGAATAATAAACCAAAGTTTGAACTTTAGCGGGCTGACTGATCTGACACACATTGAACTGGAACCTTGATACAATAATTTAAAATTAAAAAAGAAAATATTGCATTTGGAATTAGATGAAACGGGCATGTAAAACTTTAGTTATGAGATTTTTAAGAATTAAACGAGCCGCAACTGTTCAGAATCTGAACTTTGAGTCGAGAGTCGGGTTCTGACCAGTACACTCAAAATTTAATGGTGAACAAAAAAGTCTTCTAGCCCGAACTCTAGTTTTGACAAGATAATAGAGATATTGATTAATAAAATATATTTTTCTATTATGCCCTTAACGGGCAGGGATCAGACTGACCTCCGAGACTCCCTCAGTCTCAGAAATTTATTGAGGCTTTTATTAAAGAGATAAAAACCTATGAAACTCCGAAGTAACTTACTGGGAAAGTTATTAGAACTAGGAGAGATTCATGGTCAAACGTTTCTTGAATACCAAAGTAAAACTGGGATATGAAACTAGACGAAGAACACCAAAAAAATCAAAGGAATCAGCTTGACGACGATGAAGACCGGTGTTTGTAGATTGTTGTAAGGTTTTGGAATAAATTTTGAATATGTATTAGGTTTATGATTCGTTTATGAAGGAAACAACTCGTATAAGGAATGAAATAAACTATTGATGACAAAATCGAGTCTATTAGCTTCAAGATTTAGGTTTTATCAACAAATAAATGAATGTAGACGTTCTATAACACCTGACTACAAAGCTTGGGCCTTAATTTTCAAGTTTGGGGTCGTTTAAGGAAGGATTATGCGTAAACAACGAATAAACTAGTTGAAATGAACCTACAGATGAGATTTTAACGATATCTCGCAAGAAATTCCGATATCTCGCGGAGAAATTCTTTAGATTTTAGAAAATGTTACTTTTAGTCCCTGAACTTCTGTAAACGCGTTTTTAAGCGATTTTTAAGATTATCTACGGGTTGTTAACAAGTTTGAAAGTTATGAAAATATAAATAAGTTAAACCAAGTTAAATACAAATAAATACAATTTTTATTAATACGAAAGATCCGAAATACATTCCCGATTCGGGTAAACAAATACGAATACGGAAAATTTGAAATGTTACACTTTCTTCACATCAGGAAAACGATAATCAATAATCATCTGTAAGAATCTCGGGTACATCAACCATTTGTATTTCTCAAAGTTGAGTATCAAATCATCCGAGAAAACTTGTACTTCAAATTCAAGCACAAAGCAACTATGGTACTCATATGATAATCCAATATCTCTTTATAACCACCTTTCCTGTGTCCCAAGCAGTGAACGACCACATGAATAAGAAATTGTATGGCCTGGATAAACTAGCCTTCAAATAAGAAATGGGATTCACTAGTCCTTTATACCCCATCCTCATGAAGCAACCTTTCACCATGTTTTCATCAAGTGCTACTAGATCAGTCTTTGTATCTCCAAAACCCAACATTTTTCTAACCATGCTTTCAGATATCACAATCTTCTTCCCTTAAACTGTATACTGAATCTCATTTACTTCCACCTTAGCATTCTTCCAAAATCCATCAATAATAGACTCATATGATCACAATGCTCAATAAATGCCTTGAAAATCCTTGAACACTTCAAAAATGGCATCATCACCTAAACTGTTCCACTTTAGGATCTTCCTCATTCAGATACGCCACAATATTATGCTTTGGATCTGTATTCTTCACCATCTGTAAATACATAAGATACAACAGTTAGAAAGTGATCATAAAAATAGCATACAAGTAGAATTGTAATTTGCAACGCGTAAGTCAGCCAGTGTATGAGTATAATATGTAAAGACACCGTATAATACTCAACTTATATGTCATTTTGAGTTATCGGTATAAGACACTATAGTTATCTGGCGTACAAGTTAATGACCTTGGTAAAACATAAATATTTAACTTTAACCATTTTTAGAATAGATATTGTTCAACAAGTCCAAATTTATAACCTTGCATAAAGGCCCCGAATTCACAAAACCTATTTTTGAGAGCTCAGGCGATTAAAGGAGATGTCGTTCGTAAATTAATAAATCAAGTTGCATGCAATGAAACTAGGAGGGGAAATATAATAATTTGTTGTATCTACTTTGGGAACAAGTTATATTAAAAGCAAACTAGAGGGACCTTTTTGCAAATATCTAACCTCATGCATCTTTGTAAACCAACTCCCGTGAGATTAGAAGCTATTGTTACTTGCTTCTTACTTTTCTCCTAGATATCAAAACTAAAGTCCACCGACCTCAGGTCATTCCGTAGCGTTTCGTATCGTCGCATCATCCGGTAATTCCCTCTCGATCGGTTGGATATTCTTCAATTGCTTTGTTATATTCGGGTTAGCTAATGAACTTGGGTTTTCGTCAAAGGTTTTGAGGCTTGATTCTTGTTTTTCCAGTGGCCTCTGCAACCCACGTCAATAGCTGGATTCTCACTTAAGCCATACACTCAATGATGGCGATTAGGCGGTTTCTCTTGATCATATTTTCTGTTTTGGTTTTGTAAGTTCTTATTTAGGTGTTGCGCTATTTTCTTTACCATAGAACATGATATGTTACCCAGTGTTTTGAAACCTGGACCGGACCGGCCGGTCGGACCGGGACCCGGTACACAAACCGGTCTGGGCTGCAGTAATTACCCGTTTTCTAAATACCCGGCCAGTTTTGCCGGACGGCGGTAGGACCGGACCCGGTGAACCAGTAAAAGCATTTTTTTAACCATTTTTAAAAGTTTTAATTAAAAAAAATCAAAACTCAAAGCCTAAATGGCGGCTTCATATCATCGTCGATCTCTTAAATCCCAATCATCGATCGGAATGGCAGTAGAAGATGCTCAGATCTATTAATTGAGAACAAAATAGAAGAAAAAGAAGATGTTGGGAGCTATTATAATGGCAGATCTTAGATTGTTATTATCATCACTGATGGTGAACAGTGGTGGATGTGAGCGGCGGTGGTCGTACAAGCAGCGGCGGCCGGCGGGTTTTGTTATAGAGGCTGTTAGAGACTTTGAGATGTAGAAGAGCATATTTTAGGGTTAGGGGAAAATAATTAGAGAGAGAGAACGTGTGTAGTTGAGTTAGTTTCAATAAAACTTAAATAGTCCATTAATATAAACTCTATTATATATAAAAATGTAAATATGTTATTTATGACGTCATCCGGGTCAAACACCGGTCCGCCCTCCCGGGTCGGTCCGACCTTTGACCCGGTAAGATGTCCGGGTCAACCTCTGGGCCGGGTCTGAAAACATCGATGTTACCATAAATCATGCGCATCACATGCATAAACTTCAACAATTGATGGTTTGGTTAGATCTCAAGAACGGAAGACATTGCATGATCCTTGCTCAGGGTTTAAAACAGCTATCATGATCGTTGTTTATTTGATGAGCCTAGTCGCGTAGGGTTCGTCATACTCAACGTCGTTGAACCGGGGTGAGGCGTTCATGAGCTAAATGATCTTGGTTGGGTTACGGTTTGGGTACATTTACACGCATGTATAATTGTCGACCTAACTAGCGATGGTATTTATAATGATATGAGTTATTTATTAAATTATTAGTTAATCGTTAAGACCAAACAATTTATATATGTAAAGCTGATATATTAAAATTGTTTTCATACAAACAAGCCATACAAACTCAAAATATAAAATAATGACATTATTACAAAGAGTAAGTTAATAATCATTAATGTAGTGAGCCCCTTTACTCAATGAAAAGTAAGACAAGATTGCCATTTATTAAGGCTAAACTGGAGTCGACATGATGTTTGGGTACTGACCAACCAATTAATGTTAGAAGTTTGTCGAATATGGACTCTTTGAGACCTAGCTAACGCACGTGATAATGGTCGCTTTAGGTGTTGTTTGTAGTTCGTGTTTATATATACATATAGATACATCATTTGTGTAGGTTCGTGAACTCGGATTAGAGTTAGGCATTTCTTAAATTATCTAGCTTTTAGACTTCCCGAGTACTTCGTTAAGGTGAGTTCTAGACGCCCTTTCTTTTAAATGTTTTAATAAATTTAGGGTAAGGATCCTAAGCAGCCCTGCTTGCGGTGCGCACATATGATGTATATATGTGTGAACCCTCGGGTGGGCAAAAGTGAAATTGCACTAATTTTGACGTTATTTTACTAATCTCGTGAAAATAACGTTAAAAGTGACGGACGGTTAATCAGGCATCATGTGGTGGCGTTGATAGCCGAAAGACAAGGGTACATGCACCGATCAGCCGGTGTCCCGATGATTGAGTGCTAAGTGCCTTATGTCCAAGGCTTGATGCAAAACTACTATCGAGCCGGGGGTCTCACCGGAAGCAGCCTCTCTATCCCTATGGGGTAGAGGTAAGGCGGCCTACATCTTACCCTCCTCAGACCCTACCATAGCTTTGCTATTGGTGGGATATACTGAGTACGTTGATTGTTGATAGGGTAAGGATCCTAAGAGAACCCTTTGTAAATTGAGAACCATTTTAGACCACTAAAAACACCTTTAAAAAAATATTTAAAAAAATCATAAAACAAAAAATAATAAAAATTTTAAAAAAGTAAAAAAACCAAAATTCTTATATTTCATTCCGGTTTCATTAAAAAAATAAAAAATAAATAAAAAAAAAACGTCGTCTTATACACATATGTATATTTATATAATCTTTAGTTACGTAATATACACATATGTACAGTATCATTTATCTTAAATTATACACATGTGTACAAAAAACATGTAAATGTACATATATGTATATATTATACATATGTGTATATAATTTAGCTAAACCGAGTTTTTTTATGAAATCGGGATGATAAAATAAGAATTTTGTTTTTTTTTTTACTTTTTTGATTTTTGTGTTTTTTTATTTTATGATTCTTTTTTATTTTTTGAGTTTTTTGTTATCCAAAATGGTTCTCATAGTTCTCAATTTCAAAAAAGTTCTCTCATTATCCTGATCCTATATATATATATATATATATATATATAATTAAAAGTTTTACCAATACGATTACTATGCATGAACTTATAATGATAAACAAGCATGTAAACGGTTTACATACATACATATATTTGATTTATGTTTTATTATCTTTACACGCGAACACGTATGATTTACACACATGATTTTAAGATGATGAATATGTACGATGATTGTTTATAAACAACTATATGCTTCATGGATATGATTTGTACGCTTGAGGCTATGTTTGATGTTTATGATTTTAATGGTGGTGCATGGGTTGGGTCAACCAGAAGAAATCCTCTCACGGGGCAACTAGAAGAAGTCCCTTCATAGGGCAAACAGAAGAAGTCCTCTCACGGGTCAACTAGAAGAAGTCCTCTAATAGTGCTATGACTTTGTGTTTGGCATGTTCGGGGCAATTATGGACCCTTTATGACACGGTGCACAGACTATTTATATTTTATGTTTCGTATATTTTAATTTTGTTATGATGTTTAATGTTTAAGCCTTATTTATGACTTTAAAAACTAGAACTCACTCAGCAACACTGACGTTGTATATATATATATATATATATATATATATATATATATATATATATATATATACATATATATATATATATGGGGATGGATCTTGCGAGAAGTGCGAGAAGTGAATGCGTAACTCCAGTAATCCCTAATTTTTCACTCCATTGCTTTTGTCGTGACCTACATGTATGTAGGTTGGTTGTATTTATGTCTTAATAAACATTCAAACCTACCTATACACATACAAATGTACCGAGCCACATTGAAACCTACGTACCTACACACATACAAACATACATACACATATACAAACATACGTACCTACACACGTACATACGCACATACACACGTACATACGCACATACACAACACACCTACACATAAGAAATGGAGTGAAATTAGGGATTAATGGAGTTACACCTTCACTTTTCGCTGTAAAAAAACTTCTGAAATGATCCAGTACTTATATATATATATATATATATATATATATATATATATATATATATATATATATATATATATATCAGGGTTGTTTCAGGTTAGGTGTTGGAATGAGGATCTCTTGGCTGCTTACGAAGTTACCCGTATCAAGACTGGCATTCTGTTCACGATTATTTAGATTATTTAGATCCTTGTTTGATCTTGTTTCTTATTTGAACTATCATTATTGAATGTATTCTGCTGCATTGGTTTATATTTTTCATGTAACGAACTATTATTCTTTTGAGTGACCAACAGTAAGGCCTCCCAGGTTTGGGGTCTTACATAAACAAATGATGTTTTAGCATTAAAACACTTCTATGATTAAGAAACATCAGTCTATGATTCCCAACATATTTTAACATAGATCATATCCCAACATCAAGAGTCGAAAATAGATCAAAAACGTAAAATCTTTTGGTTTTAAACAACAAAGACTAAACTTGTAACGTATCAACAAACAATGAACTTTCAAACTATTTACAAACATGTAAATAACATCCTTTTGTGAGTTTGAGCAGGGAATCATATTGACCAATTATCCCTTTCATAACAGTTTTATATTTTGGCTTTATTATGACTAGTGTTAAGTTAGTCATTGGTATTGTTGTCCACTTAAACCTTTGTCACAATGTTTACTGAACTTTTCTGTGATACTGTTTAAGGTTCAATTAAGGCACAAAATATTTATATGGTTCCCAAAATATCAGGAACTATCACCCTCTAATCCAGATTCAGGCGTAGTTTGATTTTCACTATGTCACCCCAACTTGTCTTAAACCTGACAAGTCTAATCACAAATACTAACATATTTGGAACTTGTGCATTTTTCTTATTTTGTCTGAACTTTTAGCAATAGAAAAATAAAGAAGATGGTTCAAAATTCTTAAAAATCAGTTCGGATATCCCTATCACGTGGTTAAGGTCCAATATTTTCAAACGAAAAGACTAACAAACTAAATAAAGCATAAGGTTCAAAAACCTTAACCTTCAGGTCGAATATTCCTATCGCGCAGGGAAATTCCAAGGTGTTCAAACAAAGACTAACCAAGAAAATAAAGAAGTTTGTCTTTAATTTAAATGGCAGATCTTTTAGCATTTTTTTTCTTTTTGTGCAAACTTGACTCTCTGACAGACACAAAATTTTTATCAGAACTAACAAGGCCTGAGTATGAAAGGCTATTATATTTATGCCTTTGTTACAAAGACTTCGTTAGAGACTAATACCCCTTTCAATCATGTTACTCCACAAATATTTAGGAGTATTTTGAGTAATATCACATACTTTGCCTTATCTCTTGTAAGGCCTACCAACACACTAATACAGTTAAGAACACAACCTTTTTCGCTTAATTTATACTGGATTTGGGACACAGATAATCAGTGTACCATCATCTTCCCTTTATACTTCAAAAACTCATTTTGAGAAGCATTTTTAGTGTTTTTGGCTTTTAACATATTTGAATGTTTTTGGAATTTTCAAAATTTATCATGTTTTTGAATTTTCTCAAAAGATTTCTTCCTCCAAAATCATAAACATATTTTTGGATTTTGAAAACACAAAAATTAACCTAGTTAACTCTGATGTTGGTTTACGCGATATCAAAATCCATAATCTCGGGACCACTCTCTTTCCCCCCACCCAATTTCTTTATACCGTTAAGCTTTAACAAATATTGAAACCAGTTTTTATCAAAATCTTTTGTAAAAAGATCAGCTTTTAGTTCATCAGTGTGAATTTTCTCCATCATTATCAACTTCTACTTGTAGCAATTACGGATGAAGTGATACTGTATTTCTATGTATTTAGTTTATAGTGATTTACCGGATTTTTAGTTAATGAAATTGCAACATTGTTATCTACAAAAATAGGCGCAGTCAGAAAATGCAAACCATAGTCACACATTTTTTGTTGGATACAAAGGACATGAGAACAGCAGCTTGAAGCAGCAACATATTCCGCATCATAAGTTGACAACGACACAATTGTTTGGTTC
Organism: Bidens hawaiensis; assembly: GCF_021521415.1. Classification (NCBI taxonomy): domain Eukaryota; kingdom Viridiplantae; phylum Streptophyta; class Magnoliopsida; order Asterales; family Asteraceae; genus Bidens; species Bidens hawaiensis. The sequence continues at coordinate 332,568 of NW_027491355.1, forward strand.
TTGCGTTGCCATGTGACTAACCTGCTGTAGAAAAATTGACATCTAGCAGTTGTAGATTTAGCATTCAGCTTGCAGCTTCCATAATAGAATCCAAAAAATCTCTCAGCACGAACTCGTCATCCCTTGGATACCAAAGACCGACCCTACACATCCCTTCAAGTACTGTAGAATTCTTTTGATGATCATAAAGTGTGAGACTTTCGGGTTGGTCTGGTGTCGGGCACATAAACAAGTAGCATACATGATGTTTGGCTGTAAAGTAGTAAGATACATGAGAGAGCCAATCATAGAACAGTACAAAGTTTGATCAACTTTCTCCCCGGTGGGATCTGGACCAATTTCATGATTCAAAGGTAGAGGAGTACTGATTATCGTTGAATCAACCATGTTGAACTTTTCTAGGATATAGTTGACATACTTCATTTGGTGAATGAATATACCATCAGGTGAATGATCCACCTGAAGCCCCAGAAAGAACTTCATCTCCCCCATTGAAATCATCTCAAACTTTGATTTCATGACAACTTCAAAATCCTTGCATAGAGAATCTTTTGTGGACCAAAAAATGATATCATCCACATAGACTTGAACAATCAACAGATAACCAACCACTTCTTTGGTGAAAAGGGTACAGTCGACGGTTCCTCGAAGAAAGCCATTATCCAACAGATATCGGATCGACAAACCCCGACGGTTGTCTCACATAGACATCTTCACCAAGTCTATCGTTGAGAAAAGTATATTTAACATCTAACGGATAAAACTTGAACGCTTTCCAAGAAGCAAATTCTAGAAAATGTTTTGATCAATTCTAGTCTTGCAACAACTACGTAGACCTCATTGTAATCAATTCCTTTGTGTTGGTAATTAATACCTTCCCCTTTAACCTTCAGCTGATGGTATCCAGAGCGTAAGTCTATTTTAGAAAAGAAACTCACTCCTTGCAATTGATCGAATATGTGATCTATTCTAGGTAGCGGATATCGATTCTTAATAGTTACTTTATTTTAAGATCTATAGTCGATACATATCCTCATGGATCCGTCTTTCGTTTTGACGAATAATATCGGAGCTCCCCGAAGTGATGATCTAGGACGAATAAATCCAATTTCCAACAACTCATCAAATTATTTATTCAATTCCTTCATCTCCGTTGGAGATAATCAATATGGGGATTTGGCAATTGGAGCGGTTCCAGGCAGCAAGTCTATTCTAAACTCGACTTCTCAGTTAGGTGGTAGACCTGTAAGTTCATTAGAAAAGACGTCGGAGAATTCAGATACTATGGTACGTCTATGATTTCTTTGGGTTTAGATTTTTTAGTCACATACGTCATAAATGCTAAAAACACTTTGTTTAAGCATTTGTTAGCTTTAATCATGGAGATTATACTAACTTAGCTAGCATCTTTGTCACAGACAAATTTGAATTATTCGTTTATCAAGGGCTTGAAGTTCTAAGGTTTTCTTATTGTGAACGATATGAGCATGATTATCGGATAACCAATCCATACCTAGAACTATGTCAAAGCCAACAAATGTCATGGGTAATAACTGTATCGGTATGACATAGCCTGCTAACAAGATCTTTCCATTTTCTAAGGTTTCTAAGATTTTAACTATCTCACCATTGGTTGTTTCAACGTTTAAGGTTTTAATTAATTTCTTTAAAGGTTCGTTTAATAGACTACACAAATTATAATCTATAAAACTTTGATTTGCGCCTGAATCAAATAAAACTCTTGCATAAACATTATTAACTAAGAACGTACCAATGATGGTGTTCGATATATCTATAGCCTCTTTAGTGTCGGGCACTAAGACTCAAGAATTTACCTTCTTTGGCTTATTCTTGGTGTCGCTTCCTCCAACACCTCCTCCAGTTCCTCCTACCACAATATTCTTTTAAGGGCAATCAAAACTAAGATGCCCCATTTCCTTGCAATTAAATCAACTCATGTTTTTCTTCCAACAATCTGCCGCTAGATGAGCCGGTCATTTACATTAGTCGCAGACTTTTGTTGTTGAAGTAGAAGCTTCACATCTGCATCGGCCCAAATGGTGTCTTTTGCAAATCTTTCATAGAGGAAATGTTGGATTAAATCCTCCCTTCTTTCTTTCCACTTGTTTACCCTTAAAATGGGTGTCTTTCTTATCTTCTTAATCTCATTCTTATCTTCCTCCTTGTTCCAAATCAAACCGTTCATTAGGTTAGCGGCCAGTTCCATGGCGGAATCGGCGGTCTATGAAAAATGAGACCTCACCGTGTCTCAAATATCTCATGGTAATCCCCAGATGTAATGGATAACCTTACTTGACTCTTGTGTAACTAGTTGAAGTACAAGTCTACAATACTCTTGGAATTTCGTATTGTAGTCTTTTAGATTAATTCTGGCCACCTTGTGATTGAGAAACTTTGTTTGAATTAAGTCTGTCTCATGCATTGGACATAATTTTTGCAGCACCAAGTTTTTAAATTCTTCCCATGATAGCTGATTCATGGGTTCCATTCCTTTGGGCATTATTAGAGTGTTCCACCACTCTAACACTTCACCTTTAAACATTTGAGACGTGTATTGAATCTTCTCCTTCTTAGTACATTTGCTTATAATTACTATTAACTCGATCTCTTCTAAACGTTTTAGTGCGGCTATGGAGCCCTAGTCGCCATAAAATTCCTTTGATACATACGTCTTGAAATATTTAAAGAGGCATCCTTCAATTCTTGGTTGAAGTCTTCACCAGTATTCGATCCATGATTACTTTCTTCATCTTGGTGTGTATGGTCCATGCGATATTTGAATTTAACAGTTATGTTGGACTGTCGGGTTTCACTTTTATGAACTGAACCGTCTTTCATAGCTTGAATCAGTGGGTTCATTGCTTGAGTTATAATCTCTGGCATTTTTGTTATCAGTTTCTCAGGACTTTCTTAAGCAGGTTTAGTTCTGGTTCTATTGCTTCTTTGATTAAAAGCTTCCTTGTTTTACGAATGCTTGGTTCTTTCCGACATTCTACAATCACTGTAGGATTGATTTAGAAACACATATTTTATTTATATACTGATGGATATGTTATCTTACAAACAACCGAACAACAGACACACATACTACAGAAACTGACACCAAACAAACGATACAAACACAAAAGAACAGAGTACCTTATCTTTCAAGAAGTCCTTGATTAGCTTCTTCATTTTACTACACTTTTGTAGTAACTTTTTTCCAACTTTCTTTATCTTTTTACCCTCGATAGCTACCTTCTTCCTCAAATCGTCGGTTTCATGCAAGTCTCAGTCAAGATGTTCCTCCTGTGACTGTGGTATGAAACTGGGATATCCATACCGTGGTGGTGAATCTCTATAACCCATCATAACAATATCGTTATGATTTATTGGGTATGGTGGTGGGGGACATGATTCAGATGGTAAATTTTAAAAAGCTTCGGAAGCTTGCTCATGTTGCTTTATTTCAACTGCTTTTTTTATATGGTTGAAACAACACCCTTATAAAGTGGAAAACTCCCTAATGATCCATTATATGGCATGTGAAATGATGGATCTTGACAACCAGAATCTTCAGGACATTCACATCTCATGTTATTTCTAACATAAGGACATTTACTCTCATCACTTTTCTCCTCAAAGGTTTCCTCCTCTGGATCTTCCTCGAATTCTTTCTTAGAAACATTTTTTAACATCATTCATGTTTAGATCTAGTTGGAAAGTATTCTTCTCCTGGACTTGCATCACCTTCATCTTTGGCCTTCTAGATGGAACTACAACTGAATCTGTGTTGGAATCTGTTGGGTTGTAAGTTGGTGTTCCAATACGCCATCTATTTTGATCCGAGTGACAATGCATCCAATTGGATTTATCTTGTTCAGATTTAATTAGGTTTTCAACTTGTATCACTTTGGAAGGATGACAATCCAGAATATCGGAAGGATTATATACAAGATTTGGTGGATCACTCGGCATAATGATTGCCATTTGATCCGTGCCAAATAAATATATTGGTTGGCTTACGTAAGGTACTGCAGGTATGATTCGGCGATTTTGGCTAAAGAAGTCGGTATAGTAGCTGTCGCTTTCCTCTCCTATAGGAATAGCTAGTTCTGCACATTCGGCCATTCTACGTTCCTTGACATAAGGTATCAATATACTTTTTGAACGACATCTACTAGGATTAGAATAGTGATGGATAGGAAAGAGTACCAACCTATCTTATTCCTATATAATAAAATAAAATGTTGAAACTTATCCTGATCAAAGCTTTGGTACCTTTTATATACCTAATTCTCAATGAATCTAATACCAACATATCACATCCCAACTTAGGGCCTATGAGTTTTACCAATAGTTGATACATGTTTTATAAATATATCAGAGTTTAAGGTTGTAAAGCGGAAGTTTTGATTAAAATATTTCAAAAGTTGGAAATTAAACACCCAATGGTCGGTACAAAAGTATTTGAAACATAAAAAACATAATTTACATCATTTAAATAACAAACACTTCATCTAATCCATCAGATCTTCTAATGGCTATTCTTCATCTCCAACCACCTATTCCTGATTACCTGTAAAACAGTTTCTAAAATACGTCAGCAACACATGCTGGTGAACATGCTGACGCAAAAACATTTATGAAAACCTTTAGTTCATACTCGAAATAATATAGGGACCTTTAGATCAGAGTACCAATTATATAACATTAGTCTAGACCTCATAGCCCTATATATTGGCTCAATGAGACGGGGATCTGGTACCACTCATGGTGGGGTATGCCTACCCTCTGCCCACATATGTAATGATCCAAGCACAAGTATAACTAGCCCACATATGTAATGATCCATGGTTATAGTTACCCATTTCCAAACGGGGAGTTTGAGTTGTTGGAGCAAACTTGATGGTTTCTGATGCTCAGCCTTAACTTGTAAACAAGTTAAAAAATTACCTACATACAAAGCAATATCTCTTTTCATTCCATTCCACCAGTAATAGACTTAAGATTTTGATACATCTTATCACTACAAGGGTGCATCGTATACTTTGATTTATGAGCTTCATTCATAATTCTTTCACGCAGCTCACCCACAACTGGTACCCAGATTTTGTTTCCAACTCTAAGTATATTTCCATCTCCTTTGACTAGAGAATCGATTGTACCATTACGCTTTTCTTCGGAGATTTGATTTAATTTAATGGGTAGTTTCTGAGCCCTCTTGATTTTTTGATTAGATCTATATGTAGTTCTAATCTTAAGGCTCTAACTCTCTTCGGTTTCTTATGTTCTTTTAGACTTAATGCGTCAGCTACCACATTAGATTTACCATCATGATAAATTATTTCGCAATCATAATCATTAAGGTTTCCATCCATCTTCTTTGACGCATGTTAAGTTCTTTTTTTGTCAAAGGTGTGCTTTAAACTTTTATAATCAGAGTACACGATAAACTTAACTCCATAGAGATAGTGTCTCTATAATTTCAAGGCGAAAATTATGGCACCTAAGTCTATATTGTGAGTCATATATTTATTTCCGTGTACTTTTAATTAATGATAAACATAAGCTATTACCTTCTTTCTTTGCATTAGTACACATACCAAACCTGAATGGGATGCATCACTGAATACAACGAAATATTCCATACCTTGTTGCAAGGCCGGTGTAGGTGTGTTATTAAGCTTTTGTTTAAGTAAATCAAATGCTTCTTGTTACTTAGTTCCCCATTCATACTTGACATTTTTTGGAGTCAATGAAGTTAAGCGAACTGCTATTCGAGAGAATTTTTAATGAATCTTCAGTAGTATCCGACCAATCCTGGGAAACTTCTGACCTCGGTTGGTGATCTAGGAATTTCCTACTTAGCTATTGCTTCAATCTTGGTTGGGTCCACTTGAATTCCATTAACATTTACAAAATGACCGAGAAATTGTACTTCATGCAACCAAAATTCACACTTAGATAATTTAGCATACAATTTCTCGTACCTGAGTAATTCAAGTAAAATTCTAAGATGAACTTTATGATCTTATGATTTAGAATAAATGAGTATATCGTCAATAAATACGATTACATATTTATCTAAATAAGGTTAACAAATTACGTTCATCATATCCATGAAAGCAGCTGGAGCATTAGTAATTCCGAATGGCATAATGGTGCTCTCATAATGTCCATACCTTGTGCGAAAATCCGTCTTAAGAATACCTTCCTCTTGAACCTTCAACTGATGGTATCCAGAGCGTAAATCTATTGTAGAAAAGAAACTCGCTCCTTGCAATTGATCGAGTATGTCATCTATTCTAGGTAGCGGATATCGATTCTTAATAGTTACTTTATTTAAAGTTCTATAGTCGATACACACCCTCATGGATCCTTATTTCTTTTTGACGAATAATATCAGAGCTCCCCAAGGTGATGATCTAGGACGAATAAATCCATTTTCCAGTAACTCATCAAATTGTTTCTTCAATTCCTTCATTTTCGTTGGAGATACTCGATATGGGAATTTGGCTATTGGAGCGGTTCCAGGCAGAAAGTCTATTCTAAACTCGACTTCTCGGTTAGGTGGTATACCTGTAAGTTCATTAGAAAAGACGTCAGAGAATTCAGATACTATGGTATGTCGATGATTTCTTTGGGTTTAGATTATTTAGTCACGTACACCTTAAATGCTAAAAACCCTTGGTTTAAGCATTTGTTAGCTTTAATCATGGAGATTATACTAACTTGGCAAGCATCTTTGCCACTAAATTTGAATTATTCGCTTATCAGAGGCTTGACGTTCTATGGTTTTCTAAATATATTGGTTTTCTAAACCCCGTCTCTACTGAAAGTTGGTTTCGCACTATTGGCCATTCTACGTTCCTTGAAGACGGTATTAATATACTTTTTGAATGACATCTATTAGGATTAGAATAGTGAGGGATAGGAAAGAGTACCAACCTATCTTATTCCTATATAATAATATAAAATTTTGAAACTTATCCCTGTTCAAAGCTTATGTACCTTTTTATACCTAATTCGCTAAGATCGATGGCTCTGATACCAACATGTCACACCCCAACTTAGGGCATATGAGTTTGACCAACAGTTGATACATGTTTTATAAATATATCAGAGTTTAAGGTTGTAAAGCGGAAGTTTTGATTAAAATATTCCAATACTCATGAATTAAACACCCGATGGTCGGTACAAAAGTATTTGAAACATAAAAACCATAATTTAAATTATTTAAATAATAAAAACTTCATCTAAGCCATCAAATCATCTAAAGGCTATTCTTCATCTCCAAACACCTATTCCTGATTACCTGTACAACAGTTTATAAACTATGTCAACAACACATGCTTGTGAATATGCTGTTGAAAAAAATAATTACGAAAACATTTAGTTCATACTCAAAACAATCAAGGGACCTTTAGACCGGAGTACCAATTATATCACATTAGTCTAGCCCTCACAACCCTATAGACTAGCTCAATAAGACGGGGACCTGGTACCACGCGTGGTGGGGTATGCCTACCCTCTGCCCACATATGTATGGATCCAAACACAAGTATAACTATCCCAATTTTCAGTAGATACTAAAGTTTTAGGGATACAATATCCCATTTAAACTTTGGTTTTTGGGTAAATGACTTGATTAAAGAGTTTTATTGATATGAGCATATTTACCTTTTGCATTGATCAGTGTTTTCACTGATTAAGTTCTGAGGTTACCTCGGACCTATAGTACGAGAATAATATTGTATAGATATCTAAATCAAAATATCTAGCTTGCATAACCTTTACCTTGATGATTATTTCTTTATATAAAATATTTGGACATTTTGCCCCTTTTTGTTTATTATTCATATGCTACGTTTCTTCTCCATGAAGAAACGTATATACCAAGTTTCTTCGTCAATGAGAAACATTATAAAAAACTTTATATTTATAAAGAAACAATATTTTACTATACCCTTGAATTATGAAAACTATATTTAACTTATTATATGATCAAGATATGGGCTATATCCCTGACAAAGGTCAAAACCGTAGTAATAAATCATTTAAGCGGAACACCGGGTATTCGGGCATAATGTTTAAATACGATTGGGCAGTAGTTCTCCTACACGTCAGTTGTTGAGGGGATCAAACGTCATAACTCCACTCAACTATTCAAGGTTCGTGCTTACTGATGTGTGCCTAATTCATGAATCTTTGTCTATGAACTCACAGCTAAGCTTTAACTTTAAAAAGGGTTATCCTAATACTTCCACACACAATTGGCAAGTGTACCGATAGTAAGCAGTATAGAACTAAGAAGTCCGAGCATCGAACACAAGGACACGTGAGAACGCTTTCTAGACAAGATCTTCCTAAAAATAATATTTTGTTTGAACTTATTATTTTAATGTACTTGACTTAATTTACTTTAAACTAACTTAATTAATTAAACTTAACTAACTGGACTAACTGACAAAACTTACCAAACTTAGAAAACTTAACAACTCTTAACTAGATACGATGGAGAAAACGTCTACCTAGGTAAGAATCAAATTGACAGCCTAACAAGCAAATGGATTGAATGATCTCACGACACCGGTATCTAAAGATGATACAACGAAGGCTCGCTCAAGCTAGCTAGATCACCTCTCGGTCTCACTAACAAACCTAAACTACACTTAATTGATTAGAAAAGCAAACCGGAAAACGATATCTAAGGTGTTCTAATGTCGACTCTCCTCTCGGACTCACCGACACTCAACCCTAATGGATATGAATACTACACAACCAAGGATAGAGTAAGAAAAACAAAATCAACTAGCCGCTCAAAAACCCAAACCCGAAAAGAACCGAACTCGCTCTCGCGCAATTCTAACCCTAACATGCAAAGGCTTTGAGACAACCCTAACTTCTTATCACCTCTCGGTCTCTAACAAGGTGTATACCCGCTGATTTTTATCAAATACTTCACTTAACAAAACCCTACGGTTGTACCAACCGCAAAAAAACCCTAAACACAAAGTCTAGAATCAAACATGCAAGAATCAATCAATACAAAACCAACCAATCAAATCATGAGGTTTATGAAGTAATATTAATAATCCAGCAACTAAACACAACCTAATTCATATATAAATCAAACTTAATAGAAATTCAAGTCTTTTGATCAAACAATCTATAACACTCATCAAACTTGAACAATTATCATTAAACCTAGGTAGAACTAACAAGATTAGCCAATCATATTAAATGGACAACATCATATATTTATAAAAATATTCATATTACTCATCCAAATCATAAGTAAACTCATTCAACAATCAAGAATAATCAAACACAACTCAATCCTTAATTCAATTGTAAAAGAATTCAACTTTATAATTAAAAACAAGACAATATTGAAACTTAAACCAAACCAAAGTATATGTAGATGGATTATGAAGTTCTTGGTTGTCCTTTTGATACTTAAACACTTGATAATACTTGTAACCTTGGCTGCAAGCTCCTTTTCTTCCTTGCCTTGAAGCTGGCCGATTGAAACTATTACACCCAAGTTAGGGTTTATAATTTTTTTCTTCCTTTTCTTGTGAGCTGCTGCCGATCGGACCTCTCTATGGGGCTACCAGGACTTTTTTTCTTTTGTGTTATTTTATAATATAACATTCAAGGCTTCACACAAATGGACACGAGCCGAACCTTTAACTTGGTTCTTCAAGAATTAAGCGTAAAAGACCTCTAAATCTCTTGCAAAGCTCGATTCTTTTCTCTTTAAGCCCGCAGCCTACAAAATATATATTTATGTAATATCAAGCTAAAATAAGTTAACATTAATTATTACATAAATAAGCGTCTAAAACAATGATAACTAACACGAAAAACTATTGTGTTTTACAACAGATCACTTACCACTTTTTTTAATTTCATGATCGGGTTCATGAAAACTAACCAACTAGTGTCGTAAATACTACTACAGCCACTACTCTTTTCTTTGTTTGTCTCTCTATAAGTTATCTAGCTCTTAATTTCTTATACCATCGCACTATATGTTTTTTTTATGTAGAATTTGAAGACCAACTAAATTTGTATATATAGTAAAAGTGTGGTATATCGCTTAGATAGGTGTTGTGTTATGGTATCATGTAAGAAAACGTGTGGGATTGTATTAAAAGTAAAGAATATTACCAATGTTATGTCATGCTAATTGAGTTCAATTATCTGACAATCATTCTTAACATTCTACGTATATAACTGTAGTCATGATTATTTACCCATATTCAACATAGTTATCTATATTCATAGATGTTAGAGCATTCTCAGCCTATTCTTTATATATATGCGAGGGAGTTTTGTAAATTATATTGTATGGTTATGAGTGGCTGTGAGTAGAGAAAAGAGAAAATATTATATGTGAAAGTTAAATTTGGGGTTTCACTGTTCATACCGTATAATATTTTAATATTTTCTAAAAGTGATTGTGAGTGAAAGAGAGAAAATATAATGATAAAGGTATAAAAAATATTATTTAATTAAACAGGAGAGAGAAAATACAGTGATTTTAGTGTAATTATATGATATATATGAATATATGGTAAGGAATGAGCCGGGAATGCTCTTATCGTATGTCCATATTACCACATATATTTTTATAATTGTAATAAGATTTAATAAGAAGAAAATGGATTTAATTCTTTGATGCAAGAATCTCGCGGCCAATATAACACACTTATATATAAAATAATGAAAATTATATGCATGCATACACACATATATATATATATATATATATATAGGATCAGGATCATGAGATAACTTTTTTGAAATTGAGAACCATGAGAACTATCTTGGACCATAAAAAACCCAAAAATAAAATAAAAAATCATAAAATAAAAAAACACAAAAATGAAAAAAGTAAAAAAACCAAAATTCTTATTTTAACATCCCGGTTTCATAAAAAAAAACTCGGTTTAGCCAAATTATATACACATATGTATAATATATACATATATGTACATTTACATGATTTTTTTATACACGTGTATAATTTAAGATAAACGACACTGTACATATGTGTCTATTACGTAACTAAAGATTAAATAAAATTATACATATGTGTATAATACGACGTTTTTTTTGTTTTTTTTTATTTTTTTAATGAAACCGGAAAGAAATAAAAGAATTTTAGTTTCTTTACTTTTTTAAAATTTTTGTTTTATGATTTTTTTAAATATTTTTTTTAAATGTGTTTTTAGTGATTCAAAATAGTTATCAAAATTCTCAATTTGAAAAGGATTCTCTTAGGATACTTACCATATATATATATATATATATATATATATATATATATATATATATATATATAGTTAGTATCCTTTAAGAACTCTAAAAAAGTTAAAAACTCTTAGGAACTCTAAACAACCAAACTTTTTTTTTAATTTTTTTATATATTAACATTATTTAAGAGTAGTCTTATCATATTTTTTATAAAAATTACTGATTACATATATTAATCACAAGTTTACATATGTGTAAAATTTATGGACTAAAAAATTTACATAAGTGTAAAACAAAACATAGATATGTATAAAAACTAATTTTTAAAATTGTAATCGTAAATATAAATATAAAAAATTATAAAGCTACACTTAAATAACATTAACATACAAAAAATTTATAAAAAAACGTTAGTTTTCAAGGGTTCCTATAAGTTCTTAAATAATTTAACAGTTCTGTAATGATACTCATCCTATATAGTTTTTATGATGTTTAATTATGTTAATTTAAGTATTTTATATTTTTATGATGTTTGATTATGTTATTTAAGTATGTTATAACTCAAATGATTATTTCCACTGCTTAAACTTTTGAGTAACAATTTTTCGAATATAGAATGACATATTGTTTATAATCAGAGTAAGACCATAGAGTATATTTATAATGATTCATTTTATTTTTTTTTGTTAGTTATTATACTTTGGTCCTTCCAACTATTATACATTGACATTTTTGGTCCAAAATTTTAGAGATTTTACACACTGGACATGTTGGGTTTCGGTTTCTTTTGTTTTATTTTTGGTCGATTTCGGGTTCATTTTCGATTTTTTGTTTCATTTTTATTCGGTTTCAGTTTTTTTGTTTCGTTTTGATTGATTTTTTCGGTTTCGATCAATTTGGCACAGTTTTGACTTTTTATTTTGTTTTCGTTGACTTTTTGGTTTCGGTTCATTTCTCGTTTTTTTTAACGAGGACAGCTGAGAAACATTTTAGTTATTTTACTTTTTTTTTATTTATATTTCGAGTTATGATTTTTTATTATTTTTCTTGATTTTTTAGGGGTTGTTGATATTTATAAAAACCAGCTCCAGAAAAAAATCAAAACAATTTGTAAAAGTAAATAAATAAAAAATAAAACAAAAACGAAAAAAGTTAAAGAAAAAAAAAACTAAAACGATTTGCTCAAAAAAAAAACTGACCCGAAAGCCGTTTTGATCCGTTCCGACCTGGACCCATTTTGACCCGAACCTGTTGACCCTAACCCTTTCCGACTTAAACTAGAACAACTTTTTTTTAATTGACTCATTCCGACCCTAACTCGTGTTGACACAAATCAGTCCATTTGCCAACCCTAGTAAAAACACTAGCATGTTGTAAGCAAAGTGTACGCGACCACCACTGTCATGTCTTGAACTAATTATAAGTGGTGGTAACTAATTATAAGAGGCGTGGGAAAAATTTCAATATTCGTGTTATATATTTATTGATTGGGCAAGCTTTACAATATGCTTCATTCTTTATGCTACAAATTAAATACAAACAAATGCTCCCTAAATATCAACGCATGTCATATGTGTTTTCTGTCAATTTAATATTTGAATGATTTTCAAGAAAGCTAAGGCTTCTTGAAACTTATAAAAGTGTGGAGTCATTTATTACAAAACGTTGATGGGTAGTTGTTTGATTAGTGACAAGTAGCTAGTAGAATAAGTACTAATTTGATTGACAAGTTGATGTGGTGTTGAGAATAAGTACTAGTTTAATCAACAAGTTGAAGAATGATGTTAGAGAACATGAATTAGTTTGATCAACAACTTAATGGGTGGTGATCAACTGCAATGGATTAAGGGATGATAAACGCTAGGGGTGATTCCGATACTCGTGTTAGTTTGGTTATTGGCCAAGTCCGAATCTAACAAATGTTTTAGTTTTGTAGGTGATTTGTTTTTGGATTTCTCTTTCTTGTGTTAAAGATATGGTTTGCCTATATTACACCTCTTTATTAAATTTGCTATGGGTAAAATTTTATCGAGTATGATTGTTTGTAACTATGTAATTGTGATTCGATTTACTTATTGTTTATTTCGTTCGTTCACATCACAAAGCATAGAGTTACTAAGTGTCTGTGTGTATATATATAATGTTGCGACTACAATGATTATTTCATTACTTACACTTGTTAATAGCTATACTTTGTATCAACGTTTAATATTGATGTCGTGGGTACCTTTACCCACCTATAAACTTAATAATAGAAAAGAACTCACAAGCAGGGAAGCTTATGAACTAAAGAGTAGCAAGCAAAAGCTGCCAGATAGGGAAGCTTGACATTGCCCAGCAAGTCTCCCAAGTTGACTAAGAAGCTTATGCTACAGTAACTTCAGAAAAAGTCATTACTGTTTAAAAGCTAACACCTGTCATAATGTAAAAAACAACTACAAGAAAAATAAAAGCTGACTGCAGGTTACATGGAAATGGCATCTACCCGGTGTTCACAAGCTGAAAGGAGGGTTGACATTTTCTACTTAAGAAGCTTCAGCTTTCCTGGAAAAGCTTCCAAACTGCATAAAAATAGAACATTTCATCAAAGGTATTTCCTCATTCTCATTCACCATATTCTCTCTAAACTCTCTTTACATACTCCAACTATATCTCACGTATCATATAACCGATTCTCACGCCAGAAGTTGATCGTAGGAGGCCCCCTCCTATGGTGACACTAACGGTTGTGTTTTCTTTGACTCTATGTTAGGAAGCTTTGATAGGATCAAATTCTCGAACCGCCATACTTTCTTTGTATGTTATACCCGTTGTAGCAACAAGTGGCGCCCACCGTGGGGCTAGCGCTACTTAGAACAACAATTCCAGTAGTCTTAGCTCCACTGTTGTCACACCTCAACCTACGGCGGAAGTGCCGGGGCGTGAACTGATTGTCACAGCTTTCAAGGTTTCTATGATGCAACATTATAAATTTCAATATCTATTTAATAAATTCAAATAAAACAATTACAGTTAAGTACATCGAGTATAACGAAATCACAACAATGATTAATTAAGTCTGTATCCTAAAAAGCATCTCTAGGTGATCTTCATCTTGCTAAACAACCAAGCTGATAACCTGCAAATGCGTATAAAATATACTTTTATCAACAACACATGTTGAGTGAGTAAAACACCAGTTTAAGACACAACAGTAATAGTATATATAATATATAAAGAAAGATGCAAACTGTTCCTATGAGATAAACAGTTGAACCATAGCACATACACAAACAATCAAACACAAAAAAGGGCTAAACCGTTTCCATGCGAATGGGCATTGGTTACCAAAAATGAGGTGTCGGTGAAACCATTGTAAATACGTCGGAAACCGGCCACTACGACGGTCGTATGATCATACTAGATTGAGAATGTGTTGGACCTCTCCAAATGCGGTTCAAATAAAGCATGTAAGCAAATAGCAAGTTAGGCATAAACTGATATTCACACAAGGATTAACAGTTGCGGTTTTGAATACTAGATAACATATAAATATTGTAAATACGCATAAGTCCCCAAAACGGTTAAAAATGAGTTAAAAGGGGAGTGAGATACTCACGTGATCGGATGAACGAAATATAAGTGATGATGTGAGAGAGGTGAACCCTTCGGGATATACCGACAAGGATTCCTAATTAAATAATATAGTATTAAATTAATTATAAGAGATATAACATGATTTGATGAATTAAGATTTCGATGTGAATTGAGTTATGATTATGATTAGAATATTATTGATTGAACGATAGATCTTTATGGATTATTTGTTATTATGAAAACAATATGATTAGTCATTATTAGTTATATATAAATTCACCAATAATTGCCCACGATAAAATATATATATACGTAAATAATTTAAATAATTAAGATATAAGATATTCTTATAACAGTAATAATATCTAAATAAATATATAATATATAATTATAATAATGTGTACATAATTAAAAATAATTAAATACCAGTATAAAATACATGTTTATCATATAATATATAGCTTACAATCTTTAACGAACATCTAATTTTATAAATATAATTAATATGTTTAAAATACGCTTGTCATAATTGTTGTTTAAAGAAGAGTACATATATATATATATATATATCATATATAAGAAGGATAATAAGTTTATAAAAATGCTCAACGACAATAGAACGTGAATTTAAAGTGTCGGGTTTTAATTAGATTTATTAAAACAGTATATACTAATATTGTATAATATATATACATACATCTATATATATATATAAAGAAATCTATAACGAGCTTATTTGACTAGAAACATAATACTTAAAGGTGTCGGCTTGATAAAATAAAGTTTAGTTAATAATTAATATTAATCAAATCAAGCTAAAAAAAATAAAAAGGCGTAAGCGGGCTGTTGTGGATCGAACCCAGGTGGACGCCGGGTCACCTAACTCAACACACACGCACACCCATCAGATACAACCTATCAATTGGTTAGAGATTGGAAATTATAGATTGAATACTAAACCAGTTTACCCCCAATATTCAAGAACAAACTCTAGATATTCAAATCGATTAATCTGTGAATTGTTGGTGAATTAAACTTAGGGTTAAGGTAAAACAGATTATTGTGATTATGTTTCATGTATAAATTACTAGATATGGTTGCGAATTGATGGAGAAACACGAGCTGCATACGACGGCTGAAGGATGAACAAGAACACGCATCAGATATCAATGATAATCCAATTCGATCAGGGGTTTAATTAGCGTTAGGTCTCGGGGTGAGCAGACGAAAATAATTGAATTAATATCGTCTCTAAGGTATAATACCTAAAATCGATATATACGGCTTGATTATTTTTGTATAAGAGATCAGTTTTGATTAGTTTTCTATAATTATAACGTCGGTAAACACCGTAATACGAGTAACAACAATCATACCATATCGAATTCGATTATGGAACGAGAATTTAGGCACAAGAAAACTAAACGGGTACGGATTAGGGTTTGGATATGGGTCTTGGATATGGGTTAAGGTAATTGGGTGAAAGAATTATAAAATATTAATTATCCAGTTTTGCAAAAAGGTCCCTCAACAACTTGGGTGGAAACATAATGAGGTTAAAACTAAGTTTAGGGTGAAAATTGTATATAACCAAAGTTAAAATAATAAATAAAGATAAAGAAAAAAATATAAGATAAATAGTTAATTATTATTATTTTTTTTATTAAATAACCCAAAAACGAAAACGGATCGGGTATCGATTAATAAATAATATATGAAAAAACCGAGTTGTTACAGTCTCCCCTACTTTAGGGAATTTCGTCCCGAAATTAAAGAATACTATAACAACACCATTAACTTCTAAGAAAGAGAAAATTTTACATATATAACTTTTAAAATTTATCGTAACACAGAATTTTAAATAGTTAAAACAGCGCTCCAAATGAAATCCGATAAGGGCACTTATATATAGGATGTACCAGCGGCGTATCCACCATGTCCTTATCATTTTTACATTTGTACCGTTATCCCAACTACTTTCGATTATATATTATGACACACAATTGCACGCATTATGAATTCCATGCGAGGACTTCAATAATTACGTAGGCTTTCATAATTACTTAGATCGTCGGATGGTCTACATAACTCGTCCCATCATGTGGATTACAAAACATTTGAAAGGCATGATATTTAGAGAAAACAAGAATCTTAATACGTTTTGGTTGTAACTAGAAGATCGTGGTTGAACTCTTGAGTTGATTTAGTAACATATTAAAGTTTCTATAACGTTTTTTTTATATAAATTTTGGAATTTTGAAAAGGATAGGATTTCTAAGGGTTGAAAGTGAAACGAATCGGGATGAATGAGGTCAAGAGATAAACTAGGAGTACTGCATTATAGGAAGTTGTCTTTTGAAAGGATAGATCTTATTGTATGAGCTAAATTAAATTTGTTAAATTCAAAAAAAAATGATTAGAGATTTGTGATAATGTATAACTGAGAAAGATAAAATATGTTTAAATAAAAATGACTAAAACATTTTCTTTGATAATTTTAGTTATGATTGGTTTGACTTATCTGATTTAAAATAACTAAATTTAATTAGATCTATAAAAATAAATATGAATAATTGAAGTTGATTGAATTGAAATACTTTGATCAAGTTTCAAAGTAGGGTTTATATAGTAGGTTTGGAAAGTTTGAGCTTGTTGAACATGATTGAATCGGGAACAAACATGGCGTAGGTGATTAGGATTCCCATAGTTGTAACAATTACAGGTGGCAGGGTATAAAAATTGAGCAAACTTCGTAGCATGGGTTTAAAATTAGACGACATAGACCGTTGAGGAATGTCTTGTGGTAAGTGGCAAGTATTAACAAGATAACCGAACTATTATATGGGGTACAAAATGATATGAGGATTGAATTGAATAGTGATAGTGGCAAGTGAAACATAACAAGTGAATTTTGATATAGAGTTTCTTGCTCGAGACGTTATGATTTTTTTTGCGATTGATTGTTTATTTGCTTGACATCATATAGTTGATGTTTTAGACTTGTGTTTGTTACTGTTGTTATTATGATAATGAGTAGGTATAAATGAATTAAAGAAGCTAATGAACAAAATTGAATTGATTGTATTTATGTTATGGAAATGGAGTTTATATTTTAGAGATCGCAGGAGCTATCTCCTTGACTAAACATGTGGCCATGAGGCGGTTACAGAAAATAAATGATTGATGTTGTTTGATGTTGAGAAAACATTCTATGAGTAATAAGGATGTGATTTAATGAGAAGATTAGATAGTTATTGTAACACCCTACTTTTGATTATAATAAATAAATGAAGTTTCGTTTATTCAATTAAGTGTCGTGTGTCGGTTTAGATAAATAAACTATAAGATGATGGGCTTAGACCTTAAAGGATGGAAAGAGATGGAATGAGCCTTAGGTCTATGGGCTTAAGGGAGTATAAATACCCCTTAAACGCTAAACCTTTCCATTCTTATCCATCTCTACACCATAGCCTACACCATCAAAAAACACACAAGACTATCCTATAACCCGAGCCTAGATCGGAAGTTGAAAACCTGAGTGTTGGTGCTAGAACGTTGTGACGAACCGAACCTACATCAAATACCAACTCGTGTTCATAGTTCAACTCGTTAAAGGTACGTTTATAACGAAAATAGTTCATCTAGGTTCAGATTCGTTTAGATAGTCTTAGATCTGCTTGGGTATGATAAAAACGAAGTTAATGCAACAAATCTTACTGAAATTTGTTAACATATGTTAGGTTAATTAATCAAATATGAGCCGTATGCCTATATCAATCAATCGCACCTTAAAAACCCGATGTTTGTATGAATAAATGGTTAGGGTTTGTAGGCGCTATCATTACAAGCTCAATGATACCGAATTCATGATATTTCGTTGAGATTTGAAGGTTAATTGCAGATCTGGGGGTCTGTTGACAAGTTGTGTTCATATCAATTTTGACTTTGACCGTGAGTCAAAGTCTGGATAAGATTGGTGTAAGGTAACGAATCAACTAACCAATTCGTTAAGGCAAGATAACGAATTAGTTCGCCAATTCGTTATATCCAGACAACGAATCAGTTCACTCATTCGTTATGCCCAAATAACAAACTAGACAACGAACCATATAACGAATCAGGTGATTCGTTACTCGCCAATTCGTTAAGAATAAGGTAACGAATCAGGGCTTGTTCAGATAACGAACTGGAATGACGAATCAGATAATGATCAGATGACGAATCAGTTAACGAACTATATTATGAAAGTAACGAGTTAGTTAACGAATTAGGCTTAATTCGTTATAGAGAATGAGTTAGCGAATTAGAAAATAAATTAAAATCCTAATGGAAAAGTTGTTAAGACAGTTAAATTAAAATCTTAATGACGAATGTGATAGTTATGAATGTATGCCTGACGGTACGTGAACGACCTTCGGGTATTGAACGTATTGTTAAGGTAAGTATAGTGTAGTATGTATGATATGTGTATGTGAATAAGGAAGTATGTGCGACAACGATATGTATGATATTAAGTGTATGGATGTGATAATAGAGATGATAATGAAAGGTAAGGTAAGGTTAAAGGGTTGCATACCCTAATAATATATGCGAAGGTTAAAGGGTTGCATATCCTAATAATATATGCGAAGGCTAAAGGGTTGCATACCCTAATAATATATGCGAAGGTTAAAGGGTTGCATACTCTAATAATATATGCGAAGGCTAAAGGGTTGCATACCCTAATAATATATGCGAAGGCTAAAGGGTTTCATACCCTAATAATATATGCGAAGGTTATAGGGCGTAATGCTCTTTAAAATGTAAGGTATGGTTATGCAAGTATGAAAGTACGAAGTATTTACGAAAGTACGTAGTTATGAATATGTTGTATGTGGTATGATTAACTAGAACTCATTCAGCGTAGCTGACTTTTAGTATGCACGCATGTGAGTAGAATGAGACAGCTGGCTTGAGCGGGGGATCATGGCAGGAGAATAAGAGTCTGGCATCTGAAGACCTAAGACGTTTTTAATTAATGTTTTGATTTGAAAGACAATATGTTCATTAAAGACAAAGTTATGGATTTAATTGTAATGTTTATGAAAGTTTTTAATATTCCGCGAATGTTTTAATTAACTCTGATATTTAGAACTGTGTTTATGAGTAAATTCAACGTCAAAAGTAGGGAACCGGTAACGGGGCCTTACAGTTATGTAGATTTTATATGAATTGTTGTGTAAAACGAAACATAAATATGTTATTATGATGTTTATTCATAACTTAAGGATAAGTTAGAATCCAAATTGAAAATCAATGAGTTAATTTGATGAGCGAATGAGTTTTATCAAAGTCTGACATGTTTTAATAAATATAAAATTTGAGGTTGAATACTTGAAATATGCTTAATAAGTTATATATGTGATACCATGAGTATAAGAAAGCCATTTGATTCTTAAATTGTGCGATAATATTTAAATTAATTGAGGTATTGATATTATAATAATGTGATAAGATGAATAAGTAAAAACCAATTTCAATGAGTGTAAAAATTGTTTTGATTGGCTCGTGATAACCAAGTCTTGATAAATGAAGAATTTTTATCCGATCAGTAGAACAAAAATGTTTTAAGTGTATGAATAGATCGAATAAATAAATCTTGATTCAAAAATGATTTAATAAGTAAGAAATTGATTAATTGCATAATTGAATAATAGAATAATTGAGTAATTAAATCGAATCATAAAGTGTTTTGTATAAAATCAAGTAAACAAACAAATAAACAATAACGAATGTTCTTAGATGTGTTGGGTTTCCCATGAGCTTTCCATGGCATTTTGTTTTCCTAACTTATTATCATACCAAAAGCAAAACAAATGTGTGAGTTGGCCTCCCATGAGCATTACATGGCAATTTGAATGACCCAACTTAATTAACGAATTTAACGAATCAATTAAGTTTGTCGGCCCATGAGCGTTACATAGCGATTTGACCGACTAAACTAAATAACGAATAAACGAATTCAAGCACAAGTAGTTGAAACATCTCGTGTATCACCATGGATGATAATGTTCCAACAAAATCTCGCAAATATAACATATTATGCAAATGTACAGTTGGCGTGTCCATGGTGTCCCATGGGTTTTACACCCGACTAGACATTTTAAAAACAATAAAACACAATAAAGGATGTAACCGTTTGGCCGATTACGTTAAACGCTTAAAGTGTCGGTCGCATGAAAATTTCCACTTTGGCGGGGAATCATGTCACACTCCCTAGTTTTAAGTGAAAACGATCAAAAACAAAGCTAGGAAATTCGCAAGGAAATTTCTGACAATAAAGGCAATCTAATAAACTTTAATATAAATATTTTAAGATTGAGGCATAGCCTCGAAGTTATAAAAATATTTTGAGAATGAGACATAGTCTCGGAGTAATAAAATATTTTGAAAGTGAAGCATAGCTTCGGAGTTGTGTGTGTGTGCACGAAAATAAAATAAACAATTAGCTAAGCAGTTAAATAAGTACTTAATCTACCAAGTAATTACGTAAGATGTAAATTATAAAATAGAACACATCAGGTAAACAAATAAGCACGTATGGGGTTACTAAGCATGTTACTAAGGCACCACTAACGACCTATCTTAAACTTTCAGCTTTGATACCAATCTGTCACACCTCAACCTACGGCGGAAGTGCCGGGGCGTGAACTGATTGTCACAGCTTTCAAGGTTTCTATGATGCAACATTATAAATTTCAATATCTATTTAATAAATTCAAATAAAACAATTACAGTTAAGTACATCGAGTATAACGAAATCACAACAATGATTAATTAAGTCTGTATCCTAAAAAGCATCTCTAGGTGATCTTCATCTTGCTAAATAACCAAGCTGATAACCTGCAAATGCGTATAAAATATACTTTTATCAACAACACATGTTGAGTGAGTAAAACACCAGTTTAAGACACAACAGTAATAGTATATATAATATATAAAGAAAGATGCAAACTGTTCCTATGAGATAAACAGTTGAACCATAGCACATACACAAACAATCAAATACAAAAAAGGGCTAAACCGTTTCCATGCGAATGGGCATTGGTTACCAAAAATGAGGTGTCGGTGAAACCATTGTCAATGCATTGGACGCCGGCCACTACGACGGTCATATGATCATACTAGACTGAGAACGTGTTGGACCTCTCCGAATGGGGTTCAAATAAAGCATGTAAGCATATAGCAAGTTAGGCATAAACTGATATACACACAAGATTAACATTTGCGGTTTTGAATACTAGATAATATATAAATACTGTAAATACGCATAAGTCCCCAAAACGGTTAAAAATGAGTTAAAAAGGGGGAGTGAGATACTAACCTTATCAGATGAACGAAATATAAGTGATGATGTGAGAGAGGTGAACACTTCGGGATATACCGACAAGGATTCCTAATTAAATAATATAGTATTAAATTAATTAAAAGAGATATAACATGATTTGATGAATTAAGATTTCGATGTGAATTGAGTTATGATTATGATTAGAATATTATTGATTGAACGATAGATCTTTACGGATTATTTGTTATTATGAAAACAATATAATTAGTCATTATTAGTTATATATAAATTCACCAATTATTGCCCACGATAAAATATATATATATATATATATATATATATATATATATATATATATATATATATACGTAAGTAATTTAAATAATTAAGATATAAGATATTCTTATAACAGTAATAATATCTAAATAAATATATAATATATAATTATAATAATGTGTAGATAATTAAAAATAATTGAATACCAGTATAAAATACATATTTATCATACAATATATAGCTTACAATCTTTAACGAATATCTAATTTTATAAATATAATTAATATGTTTAAAATACGTTTGTCATAATTGTTGTTTAAAGAAGAGTACGTATATATATCATTTATAAGAAGGATAATAAGTTTATAAAAACGCTCAACGACAATAGAACGTGAATTTAAAGTGTCGGGTTTTAATTAGATTTATTAAAACAGTATATACTTATATTGCATAATATATATACATACATCTATATATATATAAAGAAATCTATAACGAGCTTATTTGACTAGAAACATAATACTTAAAGGTGTCGGCTTGATAAAATAAAGTTTAGTTAATAATTAATATTAATGATAATTAATCAAATCAAGCTAAAAAAAATAAAAAGGCGAAAGCAGGCTGCTGTGGATTGAACCCGGGTGGACGCCGGGTCACCTAACTAAACACACACGCACATCCATCTGATACAACCTATCAATTGGTTAGAGATTGGAAATTATAGATTGAATACTAAACCAGTTTACCCCCAATATTCAAGAACAAACCCTAGATATTCAAATCGATTAATCTGTGAATTGTTTGGTGAATTAAACTTAGGGTTAAGGTAAAACAGATTATTGCGATTATGTTTCATGTATAAATTACTAGATATGGTTGCGAATTGATGGAAAAACACGAGCTGCAGACGAAGGCTGAAGGACGAACAAGAACACGCATCAGATATCATTGATAATCCAATTCGATCAAGGGGTTTAATTAGCGCTAGGTCTAGGGGTGAGCAGACGAAAATAATTGAATTAATATCGTCTCTAAGGTATAATACCTAAAATCTATATATACGGCTTGATTATTTTTGTATAAGAGATCGATTTTTATTAGTTTTCTATCATTATAACGTCGGTAAACACCGTAATACGAGTAACAACAATCATACCATATCGAATTCGATTATGGAACGAGAATTTAGGCTCAAGAAAACTAAACGGGTACGGTTTAGGGTTTGGATACTGGTCTTGGATATGGGTTAAGGTAAATGGGTGAAAGAATTTTAAAATATTAATTATCCAGTTTTGCAAAAAGGTCCCTCAACTAATTGGGTGGAAACATAATGAGGTTAAAACTAAGTTTAGGGTGAAAATTGTATATAACTAAAGATAAAATAATAAATAAAGATAAAGAAAAAAATATAAGATAAATAGTTAATTATTATTTTTTTTAATTAAATTACCCGAAAACGAAAACGGATCGGGTATCGATTAATAAAAAATATATGAAAAACACCAAGTTGTTACAACTGTTCTCAAGTATTATCTTTCTATGGCTGAAAAGAATGATCGTAACCAAGGTGTTCCTACAAATGATGATCGGCCGGAAAACGACTCCTCGCCGTAGAAAAATGTTGGCCTTAGTTCTCCAGAGATGAGCAGACCATTGGTCACATCATCACGATCCTTTGAGTTCCAAACATCACCCTCGTATAGAAGTGGGACATTCTCCCCAAGGAGTGATTTTCTCCTTCCGGTGGAAAGAATACATATGACGTTGAAGGGTGTTAAACGAAACTTCCTTCAGCTCAAGGAGCTGATGAACAGTTTTGCTCAAGAAGAGCGAGCTAATGGGATACGAATAAGGTCAGATTGTAATGAAGAACCTAAGGTCACACTCTCCCCCATGCCTCGTCCATTAAACATAAGCATACCTTCTCCATCAAGAAGAAATGCTCAAGGACCTAGCAGCTCGCAGATAGGAGAATATGGAAATACAAGCTCTCCTCGTGAAATGGTAAGCCTCTCAGCTTCACCCATAACCCCTAATGGAACGGGAGAATTCACAACGGAACAGCCTTTCAAAGCTCACTTACTATGGTACCTCCCCCAGTAAGCACCTCCCTGGTAGAGGCTTTAATGGTATTACCTTTGGAAAGAAGCATGATAATAGCACTTATGGTAGAAGCTACACGCTCCATGCCTCAAGCTTACCTACGACCAGGCTTCATGCGGCCCAGTATGACATACCCTCATATGACAGCCTTGATGATGTCTCAATATAGCCAAACATGGTCCATAAGCTTACAATGGCAAGCTTCTCAAGGCTTCCCAACCATAAGCCATCTTGTGGTAACCCAAGCTCGAAACATCATTGCCACTAATACAGGCAACTTGACATACTTGGAACCTTACAAACCTTACAAGACGTCAACCTTGTCATGCGTCTCGGAAAAAATATCAAACTTTGAGTTCCTAACGAAAATCAAGATGCTGGCTAATGTTAAAATCTATGATGGAACGGAAGATCTCGAAGATCACCTTCAGATCTTCACGGGATCAGCTATTGTGGAAAGATAGAACAATGCAGAGTGTTTTCACATGTTCATGCAAGCATTGGTGGGACCTGCCAGAATTTGGTTTAACAACCTTCCGCCAAGAAGCATAGCTTCCTTTGATGATCTATATCAAAGCTTCCTGGTTAACTTTACTCAACAAAGAAGGTGCACCAAAGACGCGACTGTCCCACGCCAAATTAGACAAAGAGAAGACGAATAACTCTGAGTCTTCATGGATAGATACAAGAAAGAATGCTTGAATTATAGTGGTGTTTCAGAAAAGATACGTGTGTCCGACTACATGAACGCCATAAAGGTTAAGAAGTTGGTAAGAAGGTTCCACGAGAACATCCCAAAAACCATGAAAGAAGCTTTCGAAAGAACAGAAGCTTACTTTCGGGGAGAGGAAGCCTTGGATAATCAAGAAACAAAATGATCAAAGAAACTGGAGAAACTACCCCTCAAAGGGAGATGCCTCAGTTCTGGTCCTTCGTTGAGATGCACCCTCAGAAATACCACGAGCAAAGAAGGTCAGATGACAAAAGCCATCCTTCCCGAAGCCAAAGGCCACAAGAGAAGGACAAGCTAATCTTCTCCGTGTTAACTAATACTCCACAAGAGATCTTGGCCTCCGAGGAGTTAAAACACAACTTTCGCTCTCACCGTCCATTGTCTAAACCAATAAACAAGCGGGATGCGAGCATGTTTTGTGCATTTCACAATGACAGTGGGCACCACACCAATGATCGTTTCCAGTTAAAGAAGCGTATTGAAGATGCCATTCAAAATGGTTAGTTAGCTCACCTACTCTAAGATACAAAAGAAGGTAAAGGGGGGCGGAAAGAAGGTTTTTAGAGTAAACATGATTCAGATTTGCAAAAGGCAATGAACACTTGCACGGAACCAACAAAGCATATGCTTACATCCAACTAACCCTCACAACATAGTCATAACTGCAGTCATTGTAGAAGCTGAGCTTAATGGCTTCCCTATAGATGGAGCTTACATGTACTGTGGTGCAGCAATAGAGGTTATGTATGAAAGATGTTTCTTAAAGCTCCCCCAAGAAACCAAGAATCAACTCCAACAAACCAACAACACTAGTACAAGTTTCACTGGACAGAAGGTAGTTTTCCTAGGGAATCTCACCTTGGGAGTTCGGTTGAGAGACGGAGAACTCTCTCGAGTTGAGAAGCTTACCTTCACAGTGGTCAGGTACCCATCCAACTACAATATACTCAACGGAAGAAACGGAACTGCAACTTTCGATGCAATTTTTATCCATTGCCCATGGCATGATGAAATTCCCCACCACGGGAGGAATAACGACAATGGTACCAACACAAGAAGCTTTACTCATAGCTGCTACAGAGGAGTCATGGGAGCTCAATGAAGACATGGAAGATGACCTTATTCAGGAAATAAGCATAAATCCAGCTTACCCTAAACAAACCATCAAAGTCAATAGTATGCTTCTGATGTGCGTTCTTGTGGTCATTGAATATGATTGATTTAGTTTTCGCACAAGATCGTGTTTTAAATTTATATGAGTGATTTCTACTAAGACTAACCACACACAAAATAGGCAAGTGTACCTATTTTATATGTAGAATAGTATTGGTAAGAACTAAGTATCGATCCGTGGACACAAATATTTTTAATAATAAATCTTCATTTTAAGCTAACCGGAGAGATAATCATTTTAGGGTGATTTTTATACTTTTTTTGAATTATATATATATATATATATACATATATATATATATACAGGTGAAAAAGAAGAGAAATTCTAATTAAGTAAATCAATTACATGAAGGTTACCATATAAAATCAAGAATTCACTCCATTATTCCTTGATGATTATAAAGTAAATATGTGATAACCTTGCTCTAATAATGTATGATAGAATAGTCCCTCATTTCTAGGTGAACTTACACTATGACATAAAATAAAGTAACATGCATAACTTCATGTCAATTTAACTAGCAAGTAGTTTTATTAAAGTATAAAGATTAGGATTAACTTCGATTTCTCAAATACCAATTCTAACAACTTCGAGTGGTTATAGTTTAGTCACACAACCTCCCCTTGGTTGATTTAAGTAGATTATAATTACACATTCCTTTAACATATGATTTCTTTAACTAGTTTTATAAACTAAGCAATCGTGTTAACAATGTTATTACAGAATTACCAAAACTAGAGAAATAGATCATAGCTTATATCTCATTATTTCTAAGTACAATATAAGGATCCATGTGTTATCTTAGATAAGTTATCAATATATTCTTTTTACCATTTATATTCTCCGGAACATGAGAATCATGAATGAGTGTTAATCATCAACCTTGATTTGTTGAGTTGAAGTGATAAAACATTTCTCATCAAAGGATAATTGCAAAATAATCATGTTATTTACTAAAACTAAATCACATATTTGATATAATAATCAAGTAAAACAAAGCTTCTTCATGGAAATAAGATGTCAATGGAGTTCTTAGCTCATGATGAGCATAGTTATGAACATCAAAGGAGATAAAGAAAACAAACACATGATAAACTAGAACAATCTAACCAAATATGGATGAACCTTTCTTCTTTAATGGTGATGGATGTTGATGATGGTGGATGATGTTGATGATAACCACTAAGCCTTCAAACTCTCCACAAGATCTTCAATATGAGTGTAAAGTGGGTGTTTTATAAGTGAAACTCGTATAGAATTCTTCTCCAAGCACACTCATTTGAATGAAACATGCACCTCTGTTTATAGGTTGTTTGGGTGATCAGGCACGGCCCTGTGTACAGTGAGGCACACCCCCACGTGTCCAGTTGTCCCCTCACATTTAATGTTCTGCCAAATCGTACATGCTAACTCACCACGGGGGCATGATATGTGAGGCACGGCCCCGTGTTTTTGGGTGTCTGTTATATTTTTTTGTCTTTTCTGAATGGTGACCACAGCCCCATGTTCCCTAAAGCACGGCCCCGTGTCCATTTGCCTAGTATTTTGTCTTTTCGTGCAGATTTTTGTCTTTTCTTGTACAGAAAAGTATGTGGGCGTGTTCCATGAAGCATGGGGGTGTGTTTTGCTATTTTCTTGGGTTTTCTTTGATTTTTCTTTGTATTTTCATTTGTTTCTTCGTATGAGGCTTGGATATACAGGAAAATATATTTTAACATGATAAGTAGTTATTTGAACTGTATTATACGATAGAAGTTGCAGTTTTTAGAGATTATTTGATGCTTAAAAGATGTATATTTTTATATCATCAAAAATCCTCATACTTGAACCTTGTTGTTCCTCAAGCAGGCTATTCATAAATATTCTCTAAAAATAGAAAGCTAGGACCACAGCTTAAACATCCCTGTAAAAGCTCAGAGAAAATGGGAACAAAATAACCAACTTTAAATCATATTTAGTGATATATAAAAAGGTGACTTTTTTATGAGCTTCCGTTTATGCAAAACGTCACGTTATCACAATGTTCATACACACTCGGCTCTATATCAGATCATACATGTGATGTATGTATATCAACATTCTTAGCCAAATTGTGACCTATAATTAATAAGCTTGTAACGAGTTCAAATCTCCCCCCTTTGTGAAGGGTTGCATAAATTAGAAAGTAATAGGGGTTGGTTTGTGAGAGTAGGGATTTGGTGTTTTGTGGTGGTTTAAAGGTTACGGTTAATGATGGTGAGGATGGAAAATACAACTTCTGCTGATAATCGGTAGTCTCAAAATGTTTTCAATTGTCTAGCTCCTTATCTCCCGATTGTTGAGGTGATGATTTATTTTATTTTATTTTTTAAAATAAAACCTTTTCAAACCTAGTGACTCTTTTAAGGTCATGTCGTCAAGACCAGTTTTGTCAAGGATGTGGGTTAGTTCTTCCTCTATCATGTTCTGAACATAACTTCCAACTCCAATAGATCGTTCGGCTTTGAGCCTAATAGCACCCACCCTCATTAGTTCGGTATATTCATATTGAGACTGAGTTTGACTTTTTCTACATCTTCCTTTGTGGGACAAGTTTCCGCATCTTAAGCATCGTTCGTATCTTTTTGCTATTCTTTTCATGGCGATTTTGGTAAATCTACCACATGGTGGCCATTGTTCGTGTTGGGGAAACTTTTTCCTCATCTCATTGCTAAATAGAAACATTCTCTCCCTAAGTTCTGGGGGCAACCTAGGTTTTGCGAAATGTATGCAGCAAAGGAATTTGAAATCGAAAGAATGCATTCCAGTTATTTAGGGTCTGCCGGTAAAAAAACCAGTGTTGTATTTTACCGGTGTGAGGGATATAGTGGTAAGGTAAGGTTTTTGGTTTTGTGTTTGTAGTTTGGAGAATGGTTTGAGGAAATTGTGATAATATTACCTTCTTTCTTATACAATGCTTCATGCGGTCTTGAAAAAATAGTTGAGACCAGTTCTAAATCACACGAAACATATGATTTATTCAATGCTTCCGAAAAAATATTTATATGGCATGAGGTTTATCTCACAGTAATTGAGGGATTGGGTATAAACGCCATATTTTGCATAAATTTCTTCTCAATGTTACAAAACTTCTTTTTTACTTTATCACTTTGTTGGTTATAGTAGATTTTTAGTTGGTTATTTGCAAAAAATTTTCTTGGATTTTCTTTTGGTTTTGTCATAAAAATAGTCTTTGTTTGCTACAAAAATTTGTTATTAGGGAATTTTATAATTAGTTGAGCAAGCAATTGATCAAGTAATTCCCCTCCCCACAATTGAATCTCACATTGTCCTCAATGTGAAAAGATTCATAAAATGATTTATTTGAAGTATGGAGGGAAAATGGAAAGGAACTTCCCTACGGGCTAACAAAATTTCGACAGATCGTCCACTATTTTTCGTCTGTTTTTTTGTAGTGTACCTAAATTATAAAAAATGTACACAACCAACAAACATCCAAAACATAATAATACTGAAATGTGGAATCATCCACAACCCGCCCTACACGAGCCTAATAAGTATCAAGTCTAATGGATCGGTATAACTTGCCATATCAAATAACAACAAACCAAATAAAAGTGTCTTCAACAACCATAGTGAAATAATTATCATGTCACGAAATACTACCACCCTCCCATATGCCCATACCCATGCCTACCATTACCACTGTTCGTCAGTTGCCCGGATGTGCCAGGTCAAATGGTCCCCACTGACGGTCCATGCGCTCACCCAGCTGATGTATCTCATGCCTCGTCTCCGTGTACTCCGCGGCACATTGTGCGTCAGATGCTGTGATATGTCCTGATAACCTGTCAATGGAAGTGGAAGTGTGAGTGTGATAGCGGTCAATAAGCCCATATATCCCCCCTCAAACGAGTATTGGCTATGTTGTGAGGAGGTGGGGCCGGCGACTGAAGATGATAGGCCGCCCTGCTAGGAGTATGTGCGACGGAGGGCCTGTCGGGGCGGTGATCTTGTCCTACTTTCGGGTATGTCCTGTATGGTCATCCCTGATGGGTCCTCGGGATCCCAAATCTGGTTATAGGCATCCTGGAACGGCCACTGTGGTGGGTTCTGCGAGATTTGTTGGACCATTTTCATACTCATACAGAGGCCAAGATCGAGTGTTACTGGCTTTGCACTCTTCGTTCTTTATAGATCGGCACCGTAGGTTCGGTATAGCTTATATACCCAAGCCCCACCAAAGATCGGGGTAGTGGCCTTTTTCGCGTTCCCGTTAGTCTTGAACATCTAGCAGAACATGTAAGTAATATTGCATGCTACTTCGTTCTTAATGCAATATAAGACCCACAAATCCCTTAACCCACGACCCCCTCGCTTTGGCCACACCGTGTAACCGTGTGGCTCAACAAGTGATGAGTATAACGAAACAACGGGTCGCGTAAGGCTGTACTCTTGGTTTTGCTTAGAATATATGGTTCATCGCCATAACTTAGTTGTTCCCATGCCTCGATCCTTGTTATACCTGGTTCACCTATTTCCTGATCATCTTCGTCTGAGAAAGTCGTGTCTTACTTAAACCATAAGGCAGTGTCGGTTTCCTCATATGTGTACACCCCCATATCAATTCCTAGCTGAGTTACTGAAGTGTTATACCATTTTCCCCCAGTGCAGAATTGAACAGCACCGTCCCACACGTCCAAATCCTTCGTTTTATTTGTAAACGAAGCCAAGAACTCTTTGATCAATTCTATTACCGATCTCCCCTATTCACCTAAAATGCATGCCCATGGCCCTTTCACAAGACTTTGATATATTCCAAGTTGGTTTACAACCCACAATTTTTTAGTACACACGTAAAAGTTTGGCTCTGGTTCTCGGTTGGCTAGATATTCCATCCTTTGACCGGCTGTCGCATCCCATCTAGTGTCTTTTCGAAAGATGAGGTAAGTGTGAACATCATTTCCATATTCAGCCATCTTAGTAGTACGATTTTATTGGTTAGTTCGATTAAGCGAGCCTCCGCTTGGATGTTACTTTCAACTTGGTCCCTAACCACACTTTGGAGCCTTGCGATCTCTTGTTCAATTGATGCTGAGTTCTCACCATTCTTGAATTTTCTCACTAGTTTCCACTCCATCCTTCTGTTATCCATTTGGAATATTTTTGTTTGGTATGAGTGGAATAGTGAAGTGTGTTTGCAACATATAAAGGAACTGGACGTCGGGCACGGCCCCATGTTTTGTGAAACACAGCCCCATGCTTATGAGGGAATAAATGTTTCTAATTCCGAGAATTGTATGGCCTCAGCGCATTTCATGCTGAAGATTCTAGGATGACCATGGCCTCGTGTACACTGATACACGACCCCGTGTTTCATGCCCCTGGATTTTTAACATTTGATATTTAGCAAAACGTGAGAGCATGAATTGTTTTTGGAACGATGTTTTAAGATTTATTTGAACACATTTGACGTCCTAAAATTACTTTCATTAATAAAAAGGTCTTAAACATAAAAGTGGGTAATCCCGAATATCCTAGAACATAAAATAAAGTCTGGTTAAGCCCAATAATCCTAAACTTATGCCTAGCTCACTTTATTACAATATGAAAATATGAGAACTAATCTAGATTCCACCGAATGGATCTCCTCCATCGAATGGCCCAGGTGGAGGAAAGTAGGTGAAGCGGAGGACTTGGAATTGTAGTTGTTCATTGATGTTCAGCTATTCGATCTTCATTCCTTCCACTGACTCGGTAAGTTGAATGAGACGCATATATGCGAGGAGGTTCATTTCGGTGAGTTCCTTAACAAGATCTTGAAGCTTAGCAATAACTCAGTTTTGGAAGTATGCCGGTGTTCGTTTCTCGGCTGGCGAGGAACGGAGATTTCGTTGATTATCTTAGTAGGCATTATGATATCTCAGAAGTGAGGATTGGTGTTTGGTTTGGTGCAAGAAATGCATTGGAAAGAGATGCAATTTATAGCAAAAAAGTTGCCAGACACGGCCCCATGTTTTTAGGAACACGACCTCGTGCCTAGTTTGCCAATTCTGTTACGAGTTAGACTGACTGAGATATTTGCAGGGAAGATTTCGGCCCACAAATTGCGGTCACGGTCCCGTTCTTAACGAAGCACGGCCCCTTCTACTTATGTTTTTTTAAGTAAAACAAAAGATTTGCATATATATACAGTGCCTGGTTTGATGAGGGTCTTGGCCAGACCCTACTTCTAATATGTTCATCGAATCTGGTGAGGATTATTACCTTCGAGACGGCCACGAATGGTCCATCGATGTATGGTTTTAATCGATGTCCATTAACTTTGAACTTGTGGCTGTCAGAATTTGAAATCTCAACTGTCCCATAGTCAAAAACTGTTTCAACTATGTATGGGCCTCTCCAACGAGATTTCAACTTTCGTGGAAAAAGACGTAAACGTGTGTTATATAATAGTACACGATCGCTATCTTGAAACTTTTTAATCCTTTTAAGTGGGTGTCGTGCAGGCATTTAGTCTTTTCTTTGTAAGACCATGAATTTTCGTATGCCAGTTCTCTCAATTCTTCTAGCTCGTGAATCTGATCTTCGCGGTTTTTACCGACGGACATCAGATCACAGTTCACTGTTCTAAGAGCCCTATAAGCTTTGTGTTCTAGTTCTACAAGTAGATGACATGCTTTCCCATAAACAAGTTTGAACAGTGTTGTTCCTATGGGGGTTTTGTATGCCATTCTAAGGGCCCATAAAGCGACATCTAACTTTTCTGCCCATTTTTTGCGATTCATTCCAATAGTTCTTTCTAGGATCCTCTTTATCCCTCGATTTGAGATTTCCACTTGCCCACTGGTTTGTGGATAATATGGTGTTTCCAAATGGTGGAGAACTCCATATCTTTCCAGGATTTTGTCAATTAGGGTATTGCAGAAGTGGGTACCTCTATCGCTGATAAAGGCTTTTGGAGTACCGAATCGTTAAAATAACCTTTTTAGAAATCTTACAACAACCAGAGCATTTTATTGGGAAAAGCTTGTGTTTCTACCCGTTTAAACACGTAGTCGACTGCTACTAGGATGTATTTATTTCCGAATGAGTTAGGAAATGGCCCAATTAAATCTATTCCACATACATCAAAGACCTCATAAATTTGAATGCCTTTTTAAGCCATCTCATTCATGGCTAAGATGTTTCTAGTTCTTTGACATGCATCGCATGCTTGAATCAAAGCATGTGTGTCTTATATATGTAGGCTAGAAGAATCCTGCATCAAACACTTCTTGACCGTGGTGGTGGTACTATGGTTTCCACCAGTTGGTCCTTCATGGCAGTGTTTGAAAATATCTAAGGTTTCCTTTCCTAACACACACCTACGAACAACCTGACCGGCTCCTATTCTAAACATGTAAGGGTCTTCCAAGAAGTAGAACTTAAGGTCAGAGAAGAATTTTTTTCTTTTATGAAGAGTTAGCCCTTTTCTTAGGATTCCACAAGCTAGATAGTTCGCGAAATTGGCATACCAAGGAATTTCATCCTTCTCTTTCAGGAATGCATGCATATGCATGAGAACTTCATATTGAAAATTATCATTGAAAATTTCCTTGTGATGTTCTTTTGAAGCTGGGCATTCTAAGCGTTAAAGATGGTCTACAGCTACATTCCCTGCTCCACTCTTCTTGGACTTCTATGTCGAATTCTTGGAGTAGTAGAATCCACCAGATAAGTCTAGGTTTTGCGTCTTGTTTGTTGAAGAGCTATCGTATGAGGCATGGTCGGTGTAAACAATGGTTTTGGAAAAACCCAGGTAGGATCTAAACTTTTCAAAGACAAAATCTACGGCTAATAACTCTTATTCTGTTGTGGTGTAATTTTCTTGTGCATCATTAAGAGTATTACTAATAACTCTTTATCTGTTGTGGTGTAATATTCTTTTGCATCATTAAGAATTTTACTAGCATAGTAAATTGGGTGAAAATGTTTGTCTTCGCATTGGCTGAGTACGGCTCTAACTCCAAAGTCACTTGCATCGCACATGATTTCGAATGGAAGGGTCCAATCGGGTGTAGTCATGATTGGTGCGTTGACAAGTTTATTTTTCAATATGTTGAATGATTCAACACATTCTTCAGAGAAGATGAATGGTGCATCTTTCTCCAAAAGTTTGGTCATAGGTCTAGCATTTTGGGAGAAGTCTTTTATAAAGCGGCGGTAGAATCCTGCGTGACCTAAAAAACTTCTAATTGATTTGACTAAAGTTGGTGGTGGAAGTTTGGATATGGTTTCAGTTTTTTCTTTATCAACTTCTAGTCCTGCTTGGGATATCTTGTGACCGAGAACAATGCCCTCTCTGACCATAAAGTGACGTTTTTCCCAGTTGAGCACTAAGTTCACTTCTTCACACCTAGGTAACATTCTATCTAGGTGTCTCAGGCAATGATCTAAGGAGTCTTCAAAGACTAAAAATTCGTCCACGAAAACTTCCATAGATTGTATCATTTCATGAAACATGGCCACCATGAAATGTTTGAAGGTGGCCGGAGCGTTAGATAGTCCAAATGGCATTCTTCGGTAGGCAAAGGTGCCATACGAACATGTAAAGGTGGTTTTCTCGTTATCGTCAAGAGCAATGAGAATCTGAAAGTATCCGCAGAATCCATCAAGAAAATAATAATACATTTTTCCAGACAACTGTTCAAGCATTTGATCAATAAAAGGAAGTGGAAAATGATATTTTCTTGTTGCGTCATTAAGCTCGTTTTTCTCGTTCATTACTACCGTCATCCCTCCCTTCTTAGGTACTACTTCAACTGAACTAACCCAAGGTGAATCTGAGATTGGATAGATTAATCTGGCATCAAGGAGTTTGATAACTTTTTTCTTAACCACATCTTGCATGTTGGTATTAAGATGTCTTTGATGTTGGACCACGGGTTTGTATTCTTCCTCCATGAGGATCTTGTGAGTGCAAAACGAGGGACCGATGCCCTTGATATCAATGATCTTCCATGCGATAGCCTACTTATGGTTTTTTAGAACCTTAAGAAGTTTGTCTTTCTCTTCTTTGGAAATGTGAGATGAAATAATTACTGGGAGTTGAGAATCTTTTTCTAGAAAGGCGTACTCAAGATGGTTCGGGTTTAATTCTAAGGCCGGTGGTTCTTCGATTGATGGTTTTGGTTTTTCATTACACTTGGTGATTTCACATACTACTTCTGATGCTTCTAGATTGTTGTTGGCATCAAGATTTTCGTTATTTAAAATGGGTTTGGTGATGGTTTCAGTTATGACTTGTGTCTCGAGCGTGTTACTGATGGAGGAGTCGCGCACATAGCAACTCACTATAGAATCAATGATGTTTACACAGTATAATGTGTCATCATGATGTTGCGGATGTTGCATAGACTTTCCTATATCAAACTTGATTGCCTCATCATTTACCCTAAGAGTGAGTTTGCCGGTGCAAACATCGATAATAGCCTTTGCAGTGGCTAAAAAGGGTCTTCCTAAAATCAGATGTACACCTTTGTCTTCCTCCATGTCTAGAATCACAAAATCTACTGGGAAAAAAATTTGTCTATTTTGACAAGCATGTTTTCAACAATGCCGCGAGGATATTTAACGGATCGGTCAGCTAACTGAATGCTCATGTGGGTGGGCTTTGGTTCTCCTATCCCTAGTTTTGCAAAAACCGCATAAGGCATTAAATTATACTAGCTCCTAGGTCGGCCAAGGCATTGCTAACTATTTAATTTCCTATGAGACAAGGGATAGTAAATCTCCTTTGATCGGTCATTTTTGGCGGGAGCTTGTTTTGGAGAACAGCTGAGCATTCTTCACTCAAGGTGACATGCGAGAGCTCCTCAAGGTTCCTTTTACTGGGTAGCACTTCTTTAAGAAACTTTGCATATTTTGGCATCTGAGCAATAGCCTCGACAAAAGGAATGTTGATGTGGAATTGTTTGAAGAGTTCTAAAAACTTCCCGTACGGAGCTTCCAATCTCTCATGTTTTAGCCGTCCAAGATATGGAATAGGTGGAACATAAGTTTGGACTGGTTGCTTTGGTTGTATGGTACTTGTTGGTTTCATTCTTTCCTGTGTCTTATCAGAGGCTTCCTTTTCCATGAGTGGTTCTGAAGTTGGTGAGGAAACAGTGGTTATGCCACTTCTTAATGTAACAGCGTTTGCTGTTGCATATGGGTTTGTTATTGTGTTGCTTGGAAAAGCGTCGGGTGGCCTTTCAGACAATTGTCGGGCAATCTATCTGATCTGAATTTCTAGATTCTGCAATGATGCTTGTTGGCTTTGTAGTTCAGCTTCATGCTTTAACAATACCCTGCTGATGCAACGGCCCTTAAGTCGGCCTTCTTTTCTGCTTCATTCGTCTTGGTTATGATTTGGTTCAATATTTATTCAATTCTTGAGTAGTTCGGAAATTGGTTACTATTGGAACGTTGTTCTTGAAATTGTGGTTTAGTTTGGAAAGATTGATTCATCTACCTCTTTTCGAATCTGGGTAAGGCTTGAGTGTTACTTTCGTCCTTCCAACTGAAATTCTGGTGGTTTCTCCATCCTGGATTGTAGTTGTTACTGAAAGCGTTGTTTTGACGAGCGATAAAGTCAACTTCTTCCATGGCCATAAGGATTTGATTGCAATCACTTATTTTATGTGTTCCTTGACAGGTGTAATAGGTGATTTTGGTTTTTGATAGTTCGGCTTGAAGTAGTTCGAATTTTTTAGAGAGTGCATCAAACTGTGAGGTGACAAGGGTGTTGGAATCGATGTGGTGCATTCCTTTATGATTTGGTGTAGATCTTGGTAGGTTATAAGCGAAACTCTTCTTTGCTTCCTTCTCCATGATTTCAAATGCTTTGTTAGGTGATTTAGATCCCAGGTCTCCACCTGCGACTTGGTCGATGGCCTGTTTCCTTTTGACGGGATTGTACGTCAAAGAAAGTTTGTACTTGTAACCATATGCTCAGTCCATGATGTGGGCATCTTCTCATAATACTTTTGTATCTCTATCATGATGTGTGTAATGACTCATCATCAGCAGTACGGAATCCGGTGATGCTGGCTCGATATTTTGCAGGTTTATTAGGCAGAAAGTATTTGAGGAGAAACTGTTCAACCATCTGGTCCTAATTGGTGATGGTGCTAGAAGGAAGAGATTCTATCCTTTCTAAGGCTTATCCCCTTAGAGAGAAAGGAAAGAGTATGGGTCTAATATGATCTTCTGAACAGTTTTGAATTTTAAAGGTTCCGCAGATTCGTAAGAATTAAGATATATGAGAAAGAGGGTCTTCGTCGAGGAGACCATGAAATTGAACTTAATTTTCCACCATATGAATGGTGCTTGATTTGATTTCAAAAATGTCGGTGATTTCAGGTGAAGCCACTCCATTTTCGTAGCTTTCGAGGGTTGGCCTGGCATACTGGCTCATGTTTGGTTCATTGTTTGGTGTTGTCATCATTTCTTCTGCTTGATTTCCTTCCAATGTCGTGACGTCTACTGATTCGTCCTTGATTGTTTCAGTGGCTTATTTTGCCTAGTTGCATATTCTTCGGTGAAAAAGTCATTCTGGTTCAAAAATTGGAGAAACAAGCTCAGGTCCGTATGTAGAGGACATACATGGGATTAAATCAATTTTAAAACTATTTAAATTTAAACTAAAGGCTAGCCTTAAAATAAGAAAAATCTAATAGTAAGTAGAGTAAAAAAATAAAAATTAAAAATTTATACAATTATATATAATGATTAAATCAGAACTTGGATTGTTCTTAGAAATATACCGTGTTCCCAGCAACAGAGCCAAACACTTGATGTCCGTGCTTGTGTTCATTGAATATGATGGATTTAGTTTTTGCACAATATCGTGTTTTAGGTTTATAAAATTGATTTCTACTAAGACTAATCACACACAAAATTGGCAAGTGTACATATCGTATATGTAAAATAGTATTGATAAGAACCAAGTATCGATCCGTGGAAACAAATATTTCTAATAATAAATCTTCATTTTAATTTTAACGAAGAGAGAATTATTTTAGGGTGATTTTTAAACTTTTCTAGAATAATATATAAATATGTATATATATATATATATGTATATATATATATATAGGGTTGGTATTATTTAAGAACTCTAAAAAAGTTAAGAACTCTTAGGAACTTTAAACAATCAAATATATTTTAAATTTTTTTATAAACATTATTTAAGAGTAGTTTTATCATATTTCATATAAAAAATTTTGATTACATATATTAATCACAAGTTTACATATGTGTAAAATTCATGTACTACCAAATTTACATAGGTGTACCACAAAACATAGATATGTATAAAAACTAATTTTCAAAATTGTAATTGTAATTATAGATATACAAAATGATGAAACTACACTCAAAGAATATTAACATACAAAAATCTTTATAAAAAATGTTAGGTTTCAATGGTTCTTTCAAGTTCTTAAATAATTTAACAGTTCTGTAATGATACTCATCCTATATATATATATATATATATATATATAGGTGAACAAGAAGAAAATTTCTAAATAAGTAAATCAATTATATGAAGGTTACCATATACAAACAAGAATTTACTTCAGTATTCCTTGATGATTATAAAGTAAATATGTGATAAACTTGATCTAATAATGTATGATAGAATAGCACCTCATTTCTAAGTGAACTTATCCTATGACATAAAAGAAAGTAACATGCATAACACTCATGTCTACCACGAGAATGTCAATTTAACTAAGCAAGTAGTTTTAGTAAAATATAAAGATTAGGATTGACTTCAATTTCTCAAATACCAATTCTAACAACTTCGGGTGGCTATATCTAAGTCACACAACCTCCCCTTGGTTGATTTAAGTAGATTATAATTACACTTCCTTTAACATATGATTTCTTTAACTTGTATGATAACCTAAGCAATCGTGTTAAGAATGTTATTTCAGAATTACCAAAACTAGAGAAATAGATCATAGCTTATATCTCATCATTTCTAAGTACAATAAAAGTATCCATGTTTTATCTTAGATAAGTTATCAAGATATTATTTTTACCATTTCTAGTCTCCAAGAACATTAGTAAAACATGAATAAGTGTTAATCATCAACCTTGATTTGTTGAGTTAAAGTGATAAAACATTTCTCATCAAAGGATAATTGCAAAATAATCATGTACTTTACAAGAACTAAATCACATATTTGATATAATCATCAAGTAAAAAAAGCTCTTTCATAGAAATTAGATGGCAAATGGAGTTCTTAGCTCATGATGAGCATCGTTATGAACATTAAAGGAGATGAAGATACCAAACATAAGATTAAACTAGAACAATCTAACCAAATATGGATGTATCTTTCTTCTTTAATGGTGATGGATGATGAAGATGGTGGATGATGTTGAGGATAACCTCCAAGCCTTCAAACTTTGCACAAGATCTTCAATATGAGTGTAAAGTTGGTGTTTTATAAATGAAACTCGTATGGAATTCTTTCCAAACACACCCATTTGAATGTAACATGAACCTCTATTTATAGTTTGTCTGGGTAACCAGGAATGGCGCCGTGTACAATGAGGCACGCCCCCGTGTCCAGGCGTCCACTCGCATTTAATGCTCTGTCAGATCGTAAATGCTGACAAACCATGGGGGCGTGCTACGTGAGGCACGGCCCCGTGTTTTTGGGTGTCTATTATATTTTCTTTTTTCTTTTCTGAAAGGTGACCACGGCCCCACGTTCCCTAAATCACAACCCCAAGTCCAGTTGTCCAGTATTTTGTCTTTTTTTGTAAATTTTTGTCTTTTCTTGTACAGGAAAGAATGGGGGTGTGTTCCATGAAGTATGGGGGTGTGTTTTGCTGTTTTCTTGGGTTTTCTTTTATTTTTCTATACATTTTCGTTTGTTTCTTCATTTGAGGCTTGGGTATACCTGAAAATATATTTTAACATGATAAGTAGCTATTTGAACTATATTATACGATAGAAGTTGAAGTTTTTAGAGATTATTCAATGCTTAAAAAATGTATATTTTTAAATACATCAGCTTCTCTCTCAAACCATGAGTAAGCTAATAACTTTATTACAAGAAAGTAAAGATGTTTTTGGTGGTGTCCAAATGACATGACAGGGGTTCTAAGGGAATATGTTGAACATTCCTTAAACATCTCACCCACACATAAACCATTCGCTTAAAAGAAGAGAAACTTGGCTGCTAAAAGAAGCTTAGCTTGTTAAAGCCAATATACTCCGAGAGGTCAGATATCATTCTTAGATTGCTAACCCCGTTATGGTAAAAAATCTTATGGTTCTTGGCGAATGTGTGTGGATTTCAAGGATCTTAATAAAGCTTGTCCCAAGGATAGCTACCCACGACTTGAGATCGACTGGAAGGTACATTTCCTTACAGGCTTCCAATACAAATGCTTCCTGGATGCTTACAAGGGCTACCACCAGATCTTAATGAAGGTTGAAGATGAGGCAAATACCGCATTCCACACTAATAAAGGAATCTTCTGTTACAAGAAGATGCCCTTTGGCTTGAAGAATTTCGGACTTACATACCAACGGTTGATCGATAACACCTTCTCAGGATAAATTGGGAAGAACATGGAAGTTTATGTTGATGACTTGGTGATAAAAAGCAAAAGTGAGAAAGACATGCTTAATGACATCGAAGAAACATTCCAAAATCTTTGAATCATCAACATGAAGCTCAATCCAATCAAATGCTCATTTGGATTCGAAGAAGGTAAATTCTTGGGTAATTTAATTGATAAACAAAGCATAAAAGCTAACCCAAGTAAGGTACAAGCTGTCCTAATTAGTAGAAATATCTTTACCCTATATTAAAACTTTGAAGAATCGTAACGAAAAAAAAAGATTTTTAATGGACTAGTGAGGCAGATCTGCCTTCCTAGCCGTGAAGCAGCATCTAGCTTCCTAGCCTACTCTGGCAGCTCCTCAAGAAGAAGAAGTAATTACAATTTACCTTTATGCAGGAAGGGAAGCTATCAGCTCAGTGCTTATTGCGGAACGTGAAAAATTTCAAGTGCCAGTCTAATTTATCAGTAGGGCATTATAAGAGGCTGATTTCAATTACACGCCCATCAAGAAGCTGATCTTAGCACTCGTTCACACAGCTAAAGGCTAAGAAGATACTTCCAAGCTCATCAGGTGAAGGTGGTCAAAGACAAGCCTATAAGGTCCATCTTGGAAAATCCAAAAATAGCGGGAAGGCTAGCCAAATGGGCAGTTGGCTTAGGTGAACATAGCATATCATATGAGCCTAGAAAAGAATTCAAGGTTCAAGTCTTAGCCGATTTTCTAATTGAAACACGGGAAGAACCTATGTAGGTGAACGAATTGAAAGAAGGTGAACCGGCCATCCCATTGGGAAAGTGGACACTCTATACTGATGGAGCTTTAAGTTTAGAAGGTTCCGGAGTTGATCTAATAATTACAGACCCCCAAGGAACCGAATATACTTATGCACTCCGACTAGAGTTCCCTTTATACAAAAAAAGAAGCTGAATACGAGGCTTTGATCGCAGGACTTCGCTTAGAAAAAGTAATGAAAATTCAAGAACTAAGTGCCATTGTTGATTCAAGATTGGTGGCAAGCCAAGTGAATAATGGATTCCTAGCAAGAGAACCTTCGCTACTGAAGTATAAGCAGAAGGTCATAGAGCTCATGAAAGAATTCAAAAGCTGTAGCTTAACTCAATATCCAGATGCAGGAACAAGCAAGCTGATGCCCTCAGTAAGCTAGCTTCCCTAACCTTCTTTCACTTAACAAAAAAGGTAATGGTGGAAGTTTTGAAAAGCCCATAAATCGGGGAACTAGAGGTACAAGACATCATCGAAGAATAGGGGACCACTTGGATGACCCCCATAATAGAGTACCTCAAAGAAGGGAAGCTTCCCACCAACGAAGGAGAAGCCCTGAAGCTCAAGCTTAAGGCTAAGCAATATGTGATAGAAGATGATTCATATACAAGAAGGGATATTTTAGCCCCTAGCTACGATGTGTGGGACCATATCAGAGCAATTATCTTTTGCGAGAAGTACACAAAGGCATTTGCGGGACACATTCCGGTCCAAGGTCGGTGGTAACAAGGTTAATGAACCTTGGAAACTATTGGCTAACAATGCGCATGGACTCCACGGAAGTCATCCAAAAATGTGAAGATTGTCAGCTCCATGCTCCCGTCAAAACAAACCCGAAGCACAACCAGGTACCCATCAATTATGCTTGGCCATTTCATAAGTGGGGAATGGACATTGTTGGTCCCTTCCCCGAAGCAGCTGGGAAGGTGAAGTTCCTACTAGTAGCTGTTGACTAATTTACCAAGTGGCCAGAAGTTAAGCCCCTAGCTTCCATCAAAGGGAAGCAGGTAATAAACTTCGTATGGGAAAATATTATTTGTAGATATGGATTTCGAGTGACATAGTGATGTATAATGGAAAGCAATTCGCTGAGAAAGTATTCAGCCTTTGGTGCAAGGAGCTGCAAATCAAGCAAGTGTTTAGCTCAGTAGCAATTATTATATTTGATATAGTCTAAGTTATATACAATTATATATATATATATATATATATATATATATATATATATATATTTCCTACACTTTTGAGTTAGTTTTAAGCTGATTTTATTGAATATACTCCTATTGTAGCTCATATTTGAGTTTTAATGGTTTCAAAAGACAATGATCTAAAAACTATTAAATCAACTCACTAACGATAACTACTAAGCGGTTTATTTTATTTACTCGTAGTTGATCGTTGTTTTTTTACATGATCGTTTAATTCATAATATCATGAGTTTCAAATAAAATAATTATATGTGCTGAATTAGAAACTTTTTAAATCTACTACGTAGACTTAAATACATTGAGTTGAATATATGGTTTAATTGATATATCATCATTTATTTATTTATTCTACCTATAGGAAATGCACATGATCAGATACGTGAAGTAAAACTTGGCAACAAAACATAATTCTACTATACCAACAAATATTAATGGGCCGCACTAAAGAACCAAACCAATTTACATAGGCCCGCAAAGGGAAGTCGGTGGTCATGAAGCGAATAAAGAAAAGAAAAGGAATAAAAAGAAGAAAAAACCCTACTAATAATTAATATAAAGGCACAGCCGTAGGAGGTCAGCAAGGGAGGAAGAAAAAGAATATACATTGGAGAACTCTTGGCGGCTGGAATAAAAAGAAACGAAGAGGAATATCAGCCCCAAGACAAGTCAGACAAAAGCAATTTGGTGTTGGCTAATTGGGGACGGAAGTCAAAGGTTTTCTTATTGGAGATAGACAAAAACTAAGCATGCAATCAACTATTTAATTCTTCTTTCAGTGAACAACAAATATACATATATTTTACTTTTTGTCTCATACTTTATTATGAGTGGCTAAATACTTTACACTGCCTAGGTTTTGGTTGAGTATTGTGTTATATTGATGGTTTAACGAACTATTATTTGACGTTGGTTGATTTAGTGTTATGGTAAAGTTTTTAAATGATTTGTCCATGATATTGTTGAGTAACTAAATCTAACTTATTGCTTTAATTATTATTCAACTTGTGTTTGATAATCATTGGTGATTGTTAGATGCATGATTAGGTTGCCTACTTTATGTTTTCAACTTGTTTGCGGTTTATGGTCGAAATAATCATAGGAATAATTATTAAAAGCTTATTAGATTTTATTGTTATATCTCTAGAGAGGTAGGGAGGCAATTTAGTGTTGTGTCATATTTGTCTTTTGTGGGTTTAGGTAATAGTTGCACAGGAGTGAGTTATCCTAGGTCCCTTAGATTTTTGTGATACAAGTTGTGTTCAAATTTATTTACAATATCCCCCGCATATTAATGTATATTGTATTCGGAGAGACCGGATGTGATATGGATTTTGGGGTACCATAGTATTATTAGGTAAGGTGAGACTGGGAGGTGATCCATACCTTTATCAATTGAGCTTCATATGTCATTAAAGTTCTAGGGTTTTGTTGGTGATGCCTAAATGTGTACCATAGTATTATTAAGGGACTAAATGTGCCAAATATCAAAAGTTGGAACCAACCCCCCCCCCCCCACCCTTCTAGGGGCGCTGCGCCCCGTGACCATCCTTTCCATTGTGGTCGCGCAACGTGGCCTTCTCCCTGCAGATCACCAACTCGTTTTTCAAGTTGTTTTGTGCATTGTTTGACCTTTTTAACTTAACCAAATGCATGTAAACCTTAAAAGCAACATTATGGCCACCCTCTCACCCTTTCCCTATATAAACAAGTCCCTTGCACCCATTTTGGTTTGCTCCTTCTTCTCCAAACTCTCTCAATCTAAGATCCAATTATCCATTCTTCAAGTTCTTAATAGTTTGACTCTTCAAGGCCAAACTAATACTAATCTTTGTTTCTAACTAATTCTTGTTACTAAAAGCTTGATATTATAGCTTTTCTAAAATATATTCCCCTAGTTTTCGTGGCTCTCTCATCACCGTCCATGGTCAGTTTCGGTATTGCTATGCA
This sequence comes from Bidens hawaiensis, assembly GCF_021521415.1. NCBI lineage: Eukaryota > Viridiplantae > Streptophyta > Magnoliopsida > Asterales > Asteraceae > Bidens > Bidens hawaiensis. Next base: position 377,559 of record NW_027491355.1, read on the forward strand.
AGGGTACATGGAGGACTATTATAGTCCTTGATAAACACTTTAATTTATGCTTTAATTTTGTTTAAGCTTATTAATATTGTTTATTCCTTAACTACTTTTAGTTTCCAAATCATTTTATTAGTTCGATGGTATTTGGGTATGTGGTAGCCATTCTATGTTTCATCCCTAGCCAAAAACCAAATCGAAACCGAACTTTTGTTTAAATACTTTATTGTTAACATATTGTATGTATAACTTGAGTATTATCATTTCTAAGTTTGTTTTAATGAGTTCTATGGTATTGGATATGTGGTAACCATCCTTAGTCTTATTCCGAGTCAAGGACCGAACCAAGACCGAACTCTCGTTTAAATGCTTTATATTTAAAATGATTTAGTAGTATGTTACATGTAAGATTTGTGTATTATAAATTATAAGTTCATTTTAATAAGTTCTATGGTATTGGGTATGTGGTAACCATCCTCGGTCTTATTCCGAGTCAAGGACCGAACTAAACCGAGTTCACTCGTTAAAGACACAATAGTTGTGTTTTGAGCCACTATATCTCATATTTTCTCTAACCATATTATAAACGAATTTTAATCTCTAAACACTTGGTATGTTGGATCTAACTTGATATTATAACAAGTTTGTACCGACAAAACCAAACACTCGCTTAATGGACGTTGAGGTTCTTCTTAATAGAATTACACACTTGGTTAAGCTTCTTTTGATTTCATTAAGTTATCTCATAACATTTAATACTTTGAAACCTCGGCTTCGAGCTTGACCAAATATCAAGACTCGAACAAACAAATCCAAACACGCGTAAAATCTCGTTTTAGTATCTATTTAACTTTGCAATATTGCAATTATACCCAAATATTTACTTAACAAAGGTTAAGTAAAAACTAATGAATAGAATACCGAGGTCCGAATTCAAGTAAACTTACTTTTCTAAAACCATTACTTTAATTCTTACGTATTTACATTTTAACCTTCAAACTTTAATTATTTATTTTACTTGTCAAGTTGTTTTATCTTAAAGCTTTTAAAACCATCTACTAACTCATGACCCATTTTAATCTAGGCCTTGCCCGTTGAACTTACCATTCCCCATTTTATCGCAAACTATCCTTCATGTTACTTATTTCATGTGAGTACATTTCATCCCCCGTTTTTCCTTTTTATACTTTGGGGGTAACATGCATACTTATTCAAAACAAGAATGATTTATAATACTCTATCCTCGAACCGCAAACTCTAGGGTGTATGATACTTAGAATTCTTGCTCTATTGTTTGTTATATGTTTCACATGCTTTACGTGCACGAGTGTTTATTTTTATGTTGTTGTGGAACGCAATAATTATGATCATACGCACCCCTAACTACTTGGCCTTGTTCAAGTAGAATAGGGCATCATTATCTGAGTATGTTGGTTGCTATCGATTATAAAGGATCCTCATTTACTTATGGTTTATATACCGCAATCGATACTTTTATGGATTTTGCCTCATATCATATATAATCAAAACTATGAAATTGTTCACCAACATATGTGTTGACAAATATTATTTTATGCATTGTTACAAGTTTAATTATTGGTTGATTAGAGTTAGAAGATGCTATCTTATTTGAGACCGTTTAGGTTATTAGAAAAATTAACAATTAAATTCTTATATTTGGTGTTATTTGCATGAACAATATGTGTTACTTTTGGTGATTGAATGAAATTAATGAGTTGTTTGAATATTGTCACTATTAATAGTGTCTTGTGTTCTTGAGCAATCCGTTGCATCCTGGCATGTTTCACCGCCTTTGGTCGGGGTGTGACAGATTGGTATCAGAGCCAAGACTATAGGATATGCGGTTAGACGTAATGGCCTAGTATAGTTTTGCTTTAAGGTCCTTATACGTGTTGCTTATATGTGTCACCCTACTTGATTGTTCATTACACTTATATATTTAATTGCTTATTTATTTCATTTAATCCCAAAAATATACACATGCACACACTCTTAATTTGGATCCCGTTATTTATAATCTTCTTAAAGTTTGACCCTATAACGGGTTTGTAGCCATATTAGAGGGCAAAACACTATGAAACGATCATTGACAAAAAGATTCCAAGAATCGAAGGTGATTTACTTACCTGGGATGATTGGTAGTGTTCATCTTCTAGGCCAACGACCGTGTTATATATTTCAACAACTTTAAGTTGTCGAATGCAAGCATTCCGATTTCCTCCTTATATGTTTATTGGAAGCATAAGAGCCATGGTGATACGTGGACTAATGTTTTCAACATCCCGATTTCCTCATTGTTTACTTGTTATTGTTATTATTACGATATTTGGGAAAAAATGTGTAAACACGGTGATTTCGTGCACATGTTCAACTCCCCACTTTACCATGATTTTTTTAAGATTTAATATTGGGACAACTAGTCATGGTAGTTCAAGCAAGTTTTCCCGCTTTTAAATCCTAACACAATATTTTCAAATTTCAAAGACTTAACTTTTTTTTCTAATTACTTGATTTACTAACAAAAGAAAAAAAAAATTTAACATCCTCATCCTCATAACACTAGGACTCACAATCATTTAACACCCAATGTTTACATATCATCCTCTTACTTATGTCAATTACCCCAAACTTATGTCATTTCTATTTTATTATTTTAGAATGCTTCCTCTTCGTGGCCACACTCGCAAGACTAACTCCTATCGTCGGATGGCCGCTATGGTTGCTAGAGAAATCGCAACTGTGATTCCTGGACTAATAACTCAAATTCAAGCCACCCAACCCACCGTTACTCAAACCACACCTAACCCCGCACCTTTTGCCTTGAAAAATTTCATCGGTGCCAACCCATCACAGTTTCATGGCAAGAACTGTGCCACTACTTTGTTGCAATGGTTCGAAAATATGGAAAGAGTTTTCAATCTTTGTTAATGGCCCGAATCCATGAAAACCACGTACGCCTCAAGCACGTTCGAGGGAACCGCCCACACTTGGTGGAATGGAGAAATGTTCGCCAATGCAACGGAAGTAGCTATGGCCTACTCATGGACCAAGCTCAAGTTATAATGAAGAAATTTTGCCAAAAACATGAAATACGAAAACTCGAATCCGAAATTTGGGAACTTAAGAAAGAGAGTGGTGACAACTCCGCCTACTCCAACCACTTTCATGAGCTTAGTCTCATGGTTCCTCACTTGGCCACTCCCCTCGAACGGGCAATTGACAAGTATGTCGGCAGTTTGCCTATGCAAATCCGTGACTCAGTGATGAGTAGTAAACCGCAAACACTCCACGATGCAATTTCCTTAGCCGGTGCTCTTTCCGAGAACCATGTCAAAGCCAACCATCAACCCTCACCAAAGTTGACCCGCAACCTCAATCTATAAACTACTCCAACTCATCCCACCACTCCAAGAAGAAAAGCAAACCCAACCACCGAAACTATGTCGTCACTCACCCATCTCAACCTCAATCACAACCCCAAACACCACAAAACCGAAAACCGTATTCCGGCTCTCATCCCTTGTGTAACACTTGCCAACACCATCATCCCGCTTACTCTGCTTGCCGCCAATGCACTAAGTGTAACCGCTATGGTCACTTTAGCAATGTGTGTTGGGAAGCCTCTCGTGGGCAACCCGCTCCACCAAGGTTTGCTCCAACTAACCAAAACCGTCTCGTACCTTTTGTTGAAACTCTTCCTCGACCTAGAGCTTGTTTCAATTGTGTAGATCCGAATCATTTCCGCATTGCTTGTCCTCGACTTGCGTTTGTTAACCAAGCTCAAACCATGCCCACGCCTTACTACCAAACCCAAGCCTACCAAGTTCAAACCTATCAACCTCAAATCCTGGAACTCTTGGCTCCTATGGCTCAACCGCTCCAAGCAATGAAAGCCCTTCCTCATCCGCCACACCCGTAAGCAATGCAAGCTCTCCTTCCTCCTCCAGCTCAACAAGTCAACCACTGCAACCAAGGGCGTGCTTTATGATGAACGCCAACCAAGCTCAAGATGCCAACGATGTGGTGAACAGTACGTTTTTAGTAAATGAGCATATAGCTTCAATTTTATTTGATACCGGAGCTGATAGGAGTTTTGCTTCTTTTAAATTTGAATATATCCTTGTCGTACACCGCACTAAACTTTCTCGCCCTTTTTCTATCGAAGTCGCCAATGGTAATTCCATCACTATCGATTCGGTTATTCACGATTGTATCCTCACTCTTTGCAAGCACGAATTCTCAATCGACCTCATCAAGATGCAAATGGGAAGTTTCGACATCATAGTAGGCATGGATTGGTTAGCTTTGCACCATGCCGAAGTCGTTTGTTATGATAAACTCATTCGAATCCCGCTCGTCAATGGTAAAACCCTCAAAGTCTTTGGCAAAATGATTCCCAAGAAACTCAACCTCATGTCGTGCTCCCAATCCCGAAAGTACTAGCACCAAAAGCACCTTCCATTCCTAGCCCAAGTAGTGGTGAAAGACCTCAAAGAAAATAAAATTCAAGACATTCCCGTTGTTTGTGAATTTCCCAGTGTTTTTCCCGAAGACGTCTCTGGTCTCCCGCCCATTCGTCCGGTTGCATTTTGAATCAACCTTGTGCCTAGCGTGACTCCTGTAGCTAAGGCTCCATATCGTTTAGCTCCTTCGGAATTGCAAGAGTTATCGAAACAACTTCAAGAAATCTCCGATAAGGGCTTTATCTGTCCAAATTCTTCCCCATGCTCTCATCCTCTTCGTGAAAAAGAAAGATGGTCTGTTTCGTATGTGCATCGATTACCATGAACTCAATAAACTCACCATAAACAATCTTTACCCTTTTCCTCGAATCGACGACCTCTTCGATCAACTCCAAGGCGCAACTTGTTTTTCCAAAATCGATCTTCGATCGTGTAATCATCAATTGCGTGTTCACAAAGACGACATTCCGAAACCCACTTTTCGTACTCGTTATGGACATTACGAATTCTTGGTTATGCCTTTCGGATTAACCAATGCACCCGTGGTATTGATGGACCTCTTGAACCGTGTTTGCAAACCATTCTTGGACAAACTTGTAATTGTTTTTATCGATGACATCCTCATCTTCTCCAAGACCAAAGCCGAACATGAACATAATTTACGTTCCATTCTCGACCTCCTAATAAAAGAACAACTTATGCCAAGTTCTCAAAATGTGAATTGTGGTTAAAAGGGGTTCAATTTTTGGGTCACATCGTCACAATAAAGGTATTCATGTTGATCCCACCAAAATTGAGGCCGTAAAAAATTGGAAAACTCCATCCACACCCACGGAAGTCCGATCTTTCCTTGGTTACCCCTTACCGCACTAACTTATAAAGGAAAACCTTATTAATGGGGACCAAAATAAGAAGAAGCTTTCGAAACTCTAAAGCATATGCTTTGCAATGCTCCCGCCCTAACCCTTCCTAATGGAGATGACGAATTTGTGGTATTTTGCTATGCATCTAACCAAGGTCTCGGTTGCATTCTCATGCAACGAGGTCAAGTTATCGCATATGCCTCAATGAAACTTAAGGTTCACGAAAAGAATTACACGACTCCTGATCTCGAACTTGGCTTCGTTGTTTTCGCTCTTAAAATTTGGAGACATTATCTTTATAGCATAAAATGTGATTTATTCACCAATCATAAAAGTCTTCAACACATCTTTGACCAAAAATATCTCAACATGAGAAAACGTTGATGGGCCAAATTACTTAGTGATTACGATTGCGAAAATCGCTACTACCCCGGTAAAGTGAATGTTGTAACTGATGCCCTTAGTCGTAAATTTCAAATCTCTTCTGCTTCATAGCATCGTCATCCAAACTGATCTCCAAGACCGCATCTATCGAGCCCAATGCACCTCCATTGATGAAGGCAATATGTATGACGAAATGTCATATGGAGCCAAACTTTAACTCGAAACCAAACCCGATAGCTTGCTTTATTTTCTTAATCATTTGTGGGTTCCCGATCGTGATGAACTTCATACTTTCATTCTCAACGAAGCTCATATATCGCGATATTCTGTGCATCACGGTGCGGATAAAATGTACTTCGATCTTCGATCTATTTATTGGTGGCCAGGTATGAAAAAGGACGTAGCACATTATGTCTCAAAATGTCTTACTTGCTCAAAGGTTAAAGCCGAACATCAAAAACCTTTTGGTTTACTTGAACAACCTCCTATCCCGTTTGGAAATGGGAAGACATTGCTATGGACTTTATCACCAAAATTACCCCCCACTCAAAAGAAAAATTATAGTATTTGGGTAATCACTTATCGATTAACCAAATCGGCGCACTTCATCCCGATCCGAGAAAAGTACTTTGTTGAACAACTCGCTCAAATATATGTTCGTGAAATTGTATGCCGCCATGGTATTCCATTGACCAATATTTCCGATCGTGATGGTCGTTTAACTTCTTGTTCTTGGAAATCTCTTCAAGAAGCTTTGGGCACTCACCTTTATCTTAGCACCGCTTATCACCCTCAAACCGATGGCCAATCCGAGCGTACAATCCAAACCCCTGAAGATATGTTTCGATCTTGTGTTCTTGATTTCGGTGGAAATTGGGATTCTCATCTCCCGCTTATTGAATTCTCATACAACAATAGATACCATTCTAGCATTGATATGGCTCCTTTTCAATCCCTTTATGGTCGCAAGTGTCGTTCCCCGATTTTTTGGACAAGAATGGTGAAACCCAAATCACCGGTCCCGAGATGGTCCAAGACACTACCGATCGTATCGATCAAATCCGCAAAAATCTTCTCACTACAAGAAGTCGTCAAAAGAGCTACGCCGACAAACGACGAAAGCCTCTCAAGTTCAATGTTGGCAACCTTGTCCTTCTCAAAGTATCCCCTTAGAAGGGGGTATTCCGTTTTGGAAAGAAAGGAAAACTAGCCCCTCATTTCGTAAGCCCATTCAAAATCCTCGAAAGGATTGGAAAAGTGGCTTATAAACTCGAGTTACCGCAAGAACTTACCGGTATTCATCCAACCTTTCATGTCTCAAACCTCAAAAAGCACTTAGCCAAAGGTAATCTTCACATACCTGTTGACGAAGTACGTATCGATGAAACCTTGCAAATGATCGAAAAACCCATTGAAATCATGGACCGCAATGAGAAACGAACCAAACATAGCCGCATCCGTTTAGTTAAAGTCCGTTGGGAATCACGAAGTGGCGCTGAATTTACTTGGCAACGAGAACACGTGATGAAGGAAAAGTACCCGTATTTGTTTATTACAGATTCTTCTTAATTTCGAGAAGAAATTTCCTAAAGTAGGGAAGACTGTGACATTTGTCATTTTCAGTTTAACTTGTATTTGTATATCAAAAATCCGACCCGTTTTAATCTATCGGAATTGTCATTATTAATAAAATGTTGAGTTTTAGGTTCATATATGTTACACAAATGTCAGATCAAGAAAACATCCTTTTCGGTACGTTAAAACACCTATTTATGGCTAAAAACCACTTAAAACAAACATAAGGGACTAAATGTGTCAATTATCAAAATCCGGACCCCCCCCCCCAGGGGTTCTACGCCCCGTGGCCATCCTTTCCATGGTGGTGCAAACGGTTGTCAAGGATGGCTGTAATTCAGGAGGCGCTTGTAACGTGAGTGAAGCGGATTGAATACACACTTGTCGGGGTGAACTATCGAAAAAGACCCCCCAAATCGGCTTTGAAGAAAGGAACCTCACGTCGTGGCCTCCTCCCTGCAGATCACCAGCTCGTTTTTTTTTGTTGTTTTGTGCATTGTTTGACCTTTTTAACTTAACCAAATGCATGTAAACCTTAAAAGTAACATTATGGCCACCCTCTCACCCTTTCCCTATATAAAAAAGTCCCTTGCACCCATTTTGGTTTGCCCTTTCTTCTTCAAACTCTCTCAATCTAAGATCCAAGTATCCATTCTTCAAGTTCTTAATAGTTTGACTCTTCAAGGTCAAACTAATACGAATCTTTGTTTCTAACTAATTTTTTTTACTTAAAGCATGATATTATAGCTTGTCTAAAACATATTCTCCTTGTTTCTATGGCTCTCTCGTCTCCGGCCATGGTCGGTTTCGGTATTGTTAGGCAAGGCTACATGGAGGACTATTATAGTCCTTGATAAACACTTTAATTTATGCTTTAATTTGGTTTAAGCTTATTAATAGTGTTTAGTTCTTAATTACTTTTAGTTTCAAATTATTTTATTAGTTCAATGGTATTTGGGTATGTGGTAGCCATCCTCGGTTTCATCCCAAGCCAAGAACTGAACCAAAACCGAACTTTTGTTTAAATACATTATTGTTAACATATTGTATGTAGAACTTGAGTATTATCATTTCTAAGTTTGTTTTAATAAGTTCTATGGTATTGGATATGTGGTAACCATCCTGGGTCTTATTCCGAGTCAAGGACCGAACCAAGACCGAACTCTCGTTTAATGCGTTATATTTAAAATGATTTAATAATATGTTACATGTAAGATTTGTATATTATAAATTCTAAGTTCATTTTAATAAGTTCTATGGTATTTAGTATCTGGTAACCATCCTCGGTCTTATTCCGAGTCAAGGACTGAACCAAGACCGAACTAAACCGTGTTTACTCTCTTAAGACATACTAGTTGTGTTTTGAGCCACCAAATCTCATATTTTCTCTAAAACCATATTATATACTAATTTTAATTGTTTTCTCAAAACACTTGGTATGTTGGATCTAACTTGATTTTATTACAAGTTTGGACCGACAAAACCAAACACTCTCTTAACGGGAGTCGAGGTTCTTCTTAATAGAACGACACACTTGGTTAAGCTTCTTTTGATTTCATTGAGTTATCTCATAACATTTAGTACTTTGGAACCTCGACTTCGAGCTTGGCCAATTATCAAGACTCGAACCGACAAATCCAAACACTCGTAAAATCTCATTTTGGTATCTATTTAACTTTGCAATGTTGCAATTATACCCAAATATTTAGTTAACAAAGGTTAAGTAAAAACTAATTTTAGAATACCGAGACCCGACTTCGAGTAAACTTACTTTTCTAAAACCATTACTTTAATTCTTATGTATTTACATTTTAACCTTCAAACATTAATTATTTGTTTTACTTGTCAAGTTATTTTATCTTAAAGCTTTTAAAACCATCTACTAACTCAAGACCCTTTTTAATATAGGTCTTGCCCGTTGAGCTTATCATTCCCTGTTTTATCGCAAACTATCCTTCAAGTTACGTATTTCATGTGAGTAAATTCCATCCCTCTTTTTTCCTTTTTATACTTTGGGGGTAACATGCATACTTATTTAAAACAAGAATGATTTGTAATACTCTATCCTCAAACCGCAAATTCTATGGTTTATGATACTTAGAATATTTTCTCTATTGTCTGTTATATGTTTCATATGCTTTACATGCACGAGTTTTTATTTTTATGTTGTTTTTGAACGCAATAAGTATGATCATACGCACCCCTAACTACTTAGCCTTGTGCAAGTAGAATAGGGCATCATTATCCGAGTATGTCGGTTGCTACCGATTAGAAAGGATCCTCATTTACTTATGATTTATATACCGCAATTGATGCTTTTATTTATAGTCTCATATACGTTTGTGGATTTTGCCTCATATTTACATATCCAAATTATGAAATTGCTAACCAACATACGTGTTAACAAATATTATTTTATGCATTGTTACAGGTTTGATTATTAGTTGATTGGAGTTTGAAGATGCTATCTTATTTAAGACCGTTTAGGTTATTAGAAAAATGAACAATTAAATTCTTATATTTAGTGTTATTTGTATGAACAAGATGTGTTACTTTTGGTGATTGAATGCAATTAATGAGTTGTTTAGATATTGTTACTATTAATAGTGTATTTTGTTCTTGAGCAATCCGTTGCATTTTGGCATGTTCCACCGCCTTTGGTCGGGGTGTGACATAGGTAGTCGTTCTCACATTTAGTAAAACCCAATTTTATAAAGTTTTATTTTTAGTTTAGTTTTTAATTAGTTAAGTATTATTAGTTTAATTAATATAAAAAAATCAAAAGAAAGTCTAGATTAGTAATCTTGTAGGTTTAATAATTAGAGTTTACCCATAGTGTCCTAGGTTCGATATTCGTTCTTACTTACTAGCTACATTGGGACCGGTACACTTGTCGATTGTGTGTGGTTGTTTAGGTGAATTCGGTAAAACTTAGTTATTAATATTATATACACTTTTCACACATAAAGCTCCGCTTGGGTTAGTTTCAAGAACTGAGTAGCCATATCGCCCTTGGAACCCATAATCGGCGACGAAAGAAGGAAGAATGCTCTTTGATAAAAAAGAAGAATTGAAAGAAAGATCACTGGAAATTTAGGAGAAGTTATAATTGAGGAATGGAGAAGATGAAGTATGGCAATTACATAACTTATAAAGTTAAAATTTTGAAATTCAAATCCCAAAGTAGGGACAAGTGGAAGGCCAAGATTAGTTTAGGCTACAACTATAACCATCAGCCTTATGATGGTTTCCTGACACAAAGGTTTAATCGACCAGGTACCGCAGGAAGAAGCCGTCAAAAACTAAAAAAAATATTATTTTACACAGGTCACTAAGAAGCTTCTAGCTTCCATCCTAATACTTCGTAAACAAAACACTCAGGATGCTTAGCTTCTAGCTTCCACCCTGACGCCCATGAACGAAATGTTTAGCTTCCAGCTTCCATATCACAATACAAGGAAACATTTTTCATCTCTTGGGATCCACCATAACGAGTACCAACACAGCAAAATGGATAATGCTTCGGTCTATGAAAAGGCATGTCGCTGAGCTTACATGCATTGAACACCCAGGGGAATAACGAAAAAGAGTTTAGTCACAAGCTTTCATCGTTACAAATCAGAATACTTCTGACTGGGGTACTGATGATGTGGGTACCCTTACCCACCTACAAATAGAAAAGCATCTTACAAACAGGGAAGCTTATGAACTAAAGAGCAGCAAGCAGAAGCTGCCAGATAGGAAAGCTTGACACTTGCCTAGCAAGTCTTCCAAGTTGACTAAGAAGTTTATGCTATAGTAACTTCAGAAAAAGTCATAATTGTTCAAAATCTAACACCTGCCATAAAGCAAAAAAGAAACAAAATAAAAGCTAAGTGCAGGTTACATGGAAAAGGCATCTGCCCAGTCTGCACAAGTTGAAAGGAGAGCTGACATTTTCTACTTAAGAAGCTTCAGCTTCCATGGAGAAACTTCCAAACTACCTATAAATAGAACATTTTACTATAGGTATTTCCTCATTCTCATTCACCCTATTCTCTCTAAACTCTCTTTACATACTCATACTATATCTCTCATATCATATAACTGATTCTCACGATGGGGTTTGATTGTAGGAGGCCCCCTCCTACGGTGAGACTAATGGTTGTGTTTTCTTTGATTCTTAGCAGGTTAGGAAGCTTTGATAGGATCATACTCTCGAACCGCCATACTTTATTTGTGTGCTATACTTGTTGTAGCAACAAATATGATTAATTGAAAACTCTTTCGAGATTATATTGAGTCTGTGCTATTGTCTTACATTAAATGAGTTTAAGATAGATAAAAAAATTGTGAGCATGAAGTATGGGGATTAAGGGTGTTTGGATTATTTATTTTCATCAGTTTATAATTTATTGTGATGTTATATTCAAACATCATCCTTTGGTGTGTGAATAACTCAATACGGCTTATATATGGGCTATATGAGTCGTATATCCTACATTTATTGAAATGCGTATGGAGGGGTCATGATGGCAGCTTTTTGCAGTCTATAGGGGTCGTATAGATCCTATAAGAGTCATATAGGTTTCCTAGCTCGTATAGATCACTTACCACATCTAAGGTTGCAAACGTCGCTAGCGGACCCTAGACGGCCAACTGGGGAGTAAGGTGTACTCAAAGTACTCAGAGAGTAGTCGGATATGGCAAATATAAAGAAAAATAAATTTTGGATATTATATATATGTCAAATATCATAAGTATATTAATATCTACCTATACTAATAAAAGAAAATAATTCTGGACACGTGGCATTCTGAGGTTAATTTTCATTATAAAATTCCCGCCAAAATCACTGCACTTCTATTGATGGAAAAGAAAAAAAATGGTTCTAAATATAGTATTGATTATAAATTCAACATAATGTATTAATTGATCAAATTCCATTAACTGAATTATTAATGTCATAAATTTTATTCTAAACATACTTAATATAAAATACATTAACATAATAATTACGTGTCATAAGTATATTTTTTTTCTAAATTGAATGTATATATAATAGAGTTTATGTTTAAAGATTATATTAACATTCAATTTTTGAGACATCTTCATGTTGAAGAAAACTATAATAATTTTTTTTTACAAATATTCAGTGTTAAAAATCTTAGACAAATTTTTCATTTTTTATATTTATTACAAGACTATCGTGATAGTTGAACAACAATGTGTTTATAAGGACAACATGAAAGCTGTTCTAAAAGAAAATTCTAATGTATGTATTGTCTATGGTCGGGTATGGAATGTAAAAAATTTTGTGAAAGACTTTAACTATATCTTTTATATTGAAAGACCTTAATGTTTTAAATGTAGCTTATAGTGGCATTGCGTCATTATTGTCTATCAATAGTAGAACAACTCATTCTCAATTTAAAATTCATATATATTTGATGATATAAAACGACTATATTTGTGATACATTTTTTTTACATAATATAAAGACTTATGTATTTTTTTGTATTAAACTATTCATTATAATTTATACATTAATTTATCCCGTGTAATACACGGGTTTCTAGAGCTAGTTTATAGCAATATAGGTGAATATCAATATAAATAAGAGAAATACATTTTTAAATAATAGATTATTCTAAAAATTGCTAATATTAGTTAAAAAATTATATTAGTTCTTTATAGTATAGAATTATTTTTTTAAGTCAAAATTGGCTTGAGGTCACCAACTAGATGTGGTTTTGGCTGATGTGGACAATCTTTGATAGATTCTTAGTAACTAGGCAAAGTTAAAGAAACTCGCATCGGTGCACACCTTGTAACGAGTACTTAGGGAGTACTCGGCCTTGTAAACCTACTTTTATAGCATTGACCACATATGAGCTATACGAGTCGTATAGGGGCTATACGACTCATATAGACAGCATGTCAATTTGCACTTTGACCGGAGATTTATAATTTTTTTCTGGTCTGTAAGAGTCGCATAGATGGTATACGACCCGTACAGGCCAGGTATCCAGATTTCCTTGCTCCAACCATGTAATATTTGTGTTGCTTTGTAAGATAATACCAAAAGTTGAGTTAGGACGAGTCAAAGCATATACATCAACAAACGAAATTATTTTTCTAACTATATTTCAAAAGCTTAGATAACTCATATAGGTTTCAACCATAACAGATCACATAACGACATCTAAAAATCCGTTACCCCGAAACACTCATGTTGTTCGTAGTTGTTTTATTTTTATGGAGCAAAATATTTACTTTAAATTACGTGTTTGTATTTTATAACCTAACTCCACTGTTATTTTTAATATTTGTAATTTTTTAAAGTAATTAAAAAAAGCCTATACGAGTCAAATAGCCGTTATACGAGTCATATAGCCTTATATACAATACAATGGGAACAAAACTTGGCACTCGCTGACACAAAATAACATAACTTTGCACCTATATGACTCGTATAGGTTCTCTTAGTGTTTGAATAACCTTCCAGGTGTGTGTATAACCTAAGCTAACTTAATAATTTATTGTAAAAAAATATTGTGTTTGGGATTGCATTTGATGTGAGAAGGAAAAGATATTGAAAAGTTAGAAGGAATACAACCCCCCCCCCCCCCCAAAGCGTAAAAGAGCACCCGAAAGTACTACTCTTTTTCTTGAACTAGTCGAACAAGACACCTGATGACGTGGCTACCCCTACCCACTCACAAGCTGGGGAAGCTTAGGAATAATGAAGCAGCAAGAATAAGCTGCCAGATGGGGTAGCTCGAAACTTGCCTAGCAAGATTCTTAAGTTGACCAGGAAGCTCTTGCATACAGTAAATGACAGAAAAAGTCATGGCTGACGAAAAGCTGGTGTCTGTCATAAAGTAAAAACAACGATATGACAGACAAAGGCTGGACAATGATTACACGGAAATGACATTTACCCAGTCTGCATAAGCTGAAAGATCCCTCTTAAGTAGCTCAAGTTTCCTTCAGAGAAGCTTTTGACTACATATAAAAAGAAGCATTTCAGCCAAAGGTATTATCATTCTTATACACTCTATCTCTCTCTACTCTCTCTCCATACTTACTCCTACAATCTCTTTATCATATCATTGATTCTTACGCCGGAGGTTGATCGTAAGAGGGCCCATCCTGCGGTGAGACTAACGGGTCATGTTTTCTTTGATTCTTAGTAGGATTAAGAAGCTTTGTTAGAAACATACTCTTGGACCGCCACACTCTTATTATTAGCTATACTCGTAGCAACAACACCTTAAATCTTAAGGTCGACGTTGATAGTAACTAACGCCCTGTTCTTGAGTTTTTTTAAAGTCGGAAAAGCAAAGGAAAACTAAGGATAGTTAAAAAATGGGTGTTGTTGAGTTTTTTTTTTATGGAAAGGAAAAGGAGTAGGAGGAGTTAGGAGTGATTAAATTGATATTTTTTTCCAATAAATTATCCTTTTAAAAATGGGCTGATTACTAAGGATAAAAAACCAAATTACAATATTAACCACTAAGAACATAGTTAAGAACATCCAACTTAAGGGTAAAATTGTAAAAGTGTTATTTTCCTTTTCTTTCCATCCAACTTAAGAACGTAGTTTTTTTTTAAAGGCAACTTAAGAACGTAGTTATCATTTCCTTTCAACTCAAAAACACACCTAATTAAAAAAGAATTCCTTCCATCACCTTCCCTTTCTTATCCTTTCCTCTCCTTTTTTTTCTTTCCTTGATTAAAAAACTCAAAAACAAGACTTAAGAGTTCAATTACTTGTGTTTCGGTACCCCCCCCCCCCCCACCCCACACCCCACCCAAATCTTATTATAAAAATACATAAGTAAAAATTATTTTTCGTTTAACTCTTGTCAAATCATTTTGAAGATGATAATATTTGAATAAAAAAAGAAAAGTCAAAAAACCCAAACCGTAGTTGGTTGTTGCGCTATCTCCCTCTTTTAACAACCCAAACCCTAAAAGTAACCTCTTTACAGCATCAATCGGTTGTAACAACCGCATCAACATTTGTACCAAACATTAACCATGGTGGGTGGCCGCATAGGCGGACCTCAAAGCACAATTAAATCACATTTAATCCATAAACCAATGTATAAAATAAACCTCACATTCACATTCATTGTTTCTAGAATTTAAACAAACAAACAAACATCTCAGCGGATTTCTTCTCCGGCAACATGATGAAGGTCTCTTCCACCGCCGTCTTCGCCTCCTTTGTCGCCGCTTCCACGGCGGCTCTTTCCTCCTCAAACACTACTCCGTCCGTTCAGGTATTGCCCAAAATTTTTAGGGTTTTGATGTGTTATCGGTTTCGTGGATTGTAATTATATGGTTTAATTTCAGGGATTGAAAGGCGTAGAGAAGGAGAAATTTGCGCCTAGATTTGATGGATTAAAGTTCATCGAGACGTTGGTGACAGCTCACCGGTGACGCAAAGTTTCATGCCAAAGTTGCAATCTCTTTTGGTTTGGTTTGTGACATTTTGATTTGGTATGATGGCTGGATTATCATTATTATTATTATTATTATTATTATTATTATTATTATTATTATTTTGATTTGTGTGTCAGATCCCATTTGTTTGTTGGGCGCCGATTGTATTACTATTTGAGATTTTCTTATCAACTTGGTTTTTTATTTAATTTCTTCATTATTATGAGTCTGGCATCAGGTCATTCAGCCAGATTATCCCAAAACTATTTATTTGTATTGAAATGAATGTGTTTATATACTTTTATAAAATCTGGGGTGAGTACTAAACGAGGTGGACCGAGATATCCAAAGAAGAAACTCGACTCGTGGATATGCCCATAACTCGTGCGGTCCTCATTCCTAGAATTTCTATGTCATTGAGTTCGGGCTGGTTTGGTGCAAACCTGACTAAAACTGAGAAACCCAACTTGATTAAGAAAAATTATTACTTATTAGGGGTGTATGTTGGAGAAACAAAACAACATATTGCATTCTTTGGTTCGGTACCAAGACTATTGGTTTGGCCGTTTATATTTGAAAACGGCATAATAAGTTAATCAATCGTGTATCATTATCGTTGGTTGTGTTCATCATCAATTGGCAGCAGCCTTGGTACGGTTCTTCAAACGTTGCTCAACTGGCATAAGCATCTATCAAGTGGGATTCTCCACTCAATTGTCATCGAGTTTGAGTGCTGTTAACTCATTGTGTTCATCATATCTACATTGATTTCTCTATGTGTTCATGATGCTATCTGCATTGTGCTTGTATACAGTATACACTATGCTTTCTGTTTAGTAGTTCATGAGATGAGGCTATACACAAAATTCGTCAGTGAATATGCTAGAAACAATTCTTATGTTGTAACTAACGTACAAACTTGATAGAATGCTATTTTTTATAGTATTATTAAATTGAATACCTTTTTTTTTTCTTAATTGAAATGTTTAATCTAAGTTAAAAAGAAATTGAAATGATTGTTTTACCCCTCATTTAATTTAATGTTAAAAACATATCGAAGTTAACGAATTTGGCGATAGTTTATAAAAGTTAGAATGCTAATTTTTTTTTCTATTATTATTATTTTGAATATTTTTTTTGTTAATGAATGTGTTTTTAATTGAAATGTTTCATCTAATGTTAAGAAGAAATTAGAAAAAATTGTTTTACCCCTCGTTTAACGATAAAAAGACAACGGAGTAACGAAATTGGCGATAATCATACAAAAGTGACCAAAATTGAAGGATGAGAATGACAGTTTACTCTAAAAACAATTTATTTGATTTTCTGTTTAGAACTTCAAAAGTTCCGGGTTGTGAAATAAACTACGGGCTGCTAAACGTCTGTTATAGGCCCAAATGCGTAAGAAGTTCGTTGATGCAAGCACAAAATTGGGACGAATATAATAGGAGTCAGCCTAAGGTGTTATAGGCCCAGAATTGGAATAGAATAAGAGTTCAAAGTTGATAAAAACCTACATTTTATTTTCAGGCAAAACTAAGACCCATATTCAACCCGGCCCGCCCAATCTGAATAACCCAAGACCTATGGCTATGGCCACCCTCTAATTGTCCATCCATTTCAAACATGTTATGATTCCTTCTGTTTCGGTCACGGTTGGGTCTAGTCTTAACATGACACGCAACCTTGATAACTAGTTAACTACTATATCTGAGTTGTTAAAAACTTGAATTTGTTGAAAGTATACAACAATTAGAGTGTACTTGTAGTAGTTACATTTCAAGTCTATTTTCGAGTTGAGTTAAAAATTGAGTTACATGTAATGGGCATTCTTAAGATAATTAACCATTTAAGACTATATATAGGTATACCTGCAACCTTTAGCACCCGATGAGTTATGTGAGACATATACCTAACGAGCACATGACAATATTAAAATTCAAGTATTTAATTTGATTTCTAAAGCCTTCATGTACCCATCCTTACCTCTAGACGTCAAGTTAGAAACCCTAAACCCTTTGAATGACATCTAGTTATTTGACTCTCACCCCTTTGAATGATATCAAGTTAGAAAACCCTGACCTTTAAAATATATAAAGTTAAAAGGCTAAAAGGTTTACACCTAAGTTGAAAGAGCAAAACTATTGATGGTGCATTTTAATGTATTTAATATTTATATAACTGTTTCCAGTTTTTTTCATTTGATGCAGCCAATTTTCTTTTTGTCATAATTCGGATGAATGAGTAAAAGAATGTCATTTAATGTTTAATACCAAGTGCATTTAAATGTATTTAATATTTATTTATTCTTTCTTCATTTGATGCAACCATTTTTTTTTGTCATGTCATTTCTGATTAGTGGATAAAAGAGTGTGTTTTAATGTTTAATACGGTGTGTTTTAATCTATATATACTATTAAAGTAAGGAGCAATTTTCATATGACATCATTTTACAGTATTCACATCATTATCACCTCAATGCCAAGTCACTTATTTCCTTTCATACTCTTGCTAAATCATCTCATTCACTATATTTAAATCTTAACAATTTTTAACTCTAACCATTTTAATCTCTCTTTCTCTATCAGCCGGCTTATTCTTCCATCCTCTTATATATTCCGGTAATCTAGATTGGTATTATTCGTTTTCCGGTAAGGTTATATTTTATAGTATAATGGCTGATTTTGTTATATGTTTTTCCAGCAAGATTATATTTGTTTCCGGTAATGTTTTCCTCTTACGTTTTATATTTATTTTCATTGTTATATTATTTTCTTATAATCAGTTTAGGTTGTAAACCAAAAACGACGATGTAATTGATATGTGGACGTTATTACGGTTTTCCGGTTATGTTTTATATCTATAACAATGGTGATTTCATATTTTAAGTTTTATATATTTCCTGTGATTTTGTTATTCATGTTGTTACTTTAGGTTCTAAATAAAAATCGGAGATACCATGGACATTATCACTATTTCGTTTTTCCGGTAAGGCCATTAAAATTTTTCAGTTATATATTATAATTCAAATCTTTCATAATATCAATATTAATTTTCGACTTATCATTTCAGGTTATTGTCCCGACTGATGTAAGGTAATTTCATTTTAGGTTCTAAATCAAAATCAGAGATACCATGGACATTATCACTGTTTCGTTTTTCCGGTAAGACCATTCAAATTTTACGGTTATAAATTATAATTCAAATCTTCCATAATATCAATATTAATATTCGACTTTATCATTTCAGGTTATTGTCCCGACTGATATAAGCTAATTTCACTTTAGAACCTAAATAAAAATCAGAGATATCATGGTCATTATCACTATTTCGTTTTTCCAGTAAGACCATTCAAAATTTCTGGTTATAAATTATAATTCAAATCTTCCATATTATCAATATTAATATTCGGCTTTATTATTTCAGGTTATTGTCCCGGCTCATTTATGCTAATTTTATGGATTGGGCATTAGTTGATAAGATGTATTTTTTTATTTTTTTAATATTGATGTATATTTTTTTTAATATTCATGTATATTCCTTATTTGTAAAGTTATAATGTAAATTAAATTACCTATATTAATATAATTATTATTTTATTATTTTTGTCAACTTTCAATTAAATCACAAATATTCCGTCCAATTTAAAACCTCGTTATACCTTCCAAAATTATATTAGTTTACAAAAAAAACTCATAAATTTAATATGGAAACTCATTATACAAAAAAAACTCATAAAATAACAAACTCATTATACCTCATAAATTAGATACCATATTAAACGTAGGGTCAAGTGATTCTACATAAGGTAACAAAAATGATAAGTGTAAGAAACCATAAATAATTGACATGTATCAAGTGTGGACCAGAAGAAAAAGGGTATAGAGGTAATTGTACATATTTTATCTCTCCACATGCAAGCCACATGTTAATACCCCCATCATTTTAGAACGACTGTAACTTTTTCATATGATATTTGAAAAAAATTCATCATAATAACAAGCGTTTTTTTAACTTTAATATAAGTATGATTTTTGTTATATAAAATTTAAAACAAAAACTACGTCATTGTGTCTTTTCGCACACCATTGTGTCTTTTCGCTTATCGTTGTGTCTTTTTTCGTCATTGTGTCTTTTCTCTCACCATTGTGTCTTTTCGCGCACCATTGTGTCTTTTTTCGTCATTGTGTCTTTTCGCACACCATTGTGTCTTTTCGCTTATCATTGTCTTTTTTCGTTATTGTGTCTTTTCGCACAACATTGTGTATTTTCTCACACCATTGTGTCTTTTCGCGCACCATTGTGTCTTTTCGCACACCATTGTGTCTTTTCGCTTATCATTGTGTATTTTTTCGTCATTGTGTCTTTTCGCACACCAATGTGTCTTTTCTCACACCATTGTGTCTTTTCGCTTATCATTGTGTCTTTTCGCACACCATTGTGTCTTTTCGCGTAACATTGTGTCTTTTTTCGTCATTGTGTCTTTTCGCACACCATTGTGTCTTTTTGCTTATCATTGTGTCTTTTCGCATACTATTGTGTCTTTTCACACACCATTGTGTCTTTTTTCCTCATTGTGGCTTTTCGCACACCATTGTGTCTTTTCGCACGCCATTGTGTCTTTTCGCTTATCATTGTTTCTTTTTTCGTCATTGTGTTTTTTCGTCATTGTGTCTTTCAAATCATCATTATGTTTTTTTAAATACTAATAACACCGTTGTGTAAAATAATAAGTAAAAATAATGATAAAATAACAACAAATTATCTAATACATAAAACACAATGATTAATACATATTACACAATATCGATTGTATTTGAGTGATGTTATGATCAATAGGTATAACGGCTGGACGACTTGGTCATCCTATTTAATCGCTACTAGTCTCCTAATGCACATGGTCAAAGAGACGGGGGCGGCTAGTGGGAAGAGTGGCGCAAAAATAGGAGATTTAGTTAATTGTTATTTACTTTATATTGAGGTATCGAATCGTCTAGGGGAGACACTTGTTTACTTCGCATAACTCAGTACTATTCAGAATTCTCGCAAGCAATCACACACACACTTAGATACTCTTGTAATACCGATCCAAATCTCCACCATTGTAATTAATTTCTTAATTAATATAGTGGTGATAGGAAATTTTCATCACCCAAGGTTTTTATGCTGGCGATTCTCTAAAGATCAAGAGCTTTTCCTCGTATAAATCCTTGTGTTTGTGTTTGCAACTGATTTATAATCGTTATAATCAACTTAGCACTATACCTCACTTTACAAATTTGGTTACATTATGCTTAAACCGATTTTTGACCAAAACAATTTGGCGCCCACCGTGGGGAAATTGGTGTTATAATCCAGAAAATACCCTATCAATATTGAACCTTTGCAATCAATACCACCATCAATGGCCTCTCAACAATCTTCAGTTTCATCCACCATACCTTCATCAGTTTCACTCCCACCAAGATCTTCACTACCAATGCCTCCTAACTTGTAGGAGAACCAAAGACTACCGTTGTTGGAAACAGGACTCAAACTCCAGTCTTCCAGAGCTCAAAAACCACTGCTGCCACTTCGGTGGTTACCTCTAACAATGATGTTTCTGCTATGTTTTCGCAGGTTAAAGCATATATGGAGCGGCAAAGCAAGTCTAACCAGAGGATCCTTCGTGAGATAGAAGATCTCAAGAGGACTAAGAGACCAACAGAGGATCAGATTCCTCTGATGCCTAGGATGCTGGATTTTACCACTCTAGGATCCTTGGCTCAACTTGCTCAAGGATCATCTATCCTTCAACTATGATCCATGAGTCAACAAACTTAGGGATCCTCAATTTTCCAGCAAGGATCATCTATCCTTCATCCGGGATCCATGGGCCAGCAAGCTCTAGGATCCTCGTTCCTCTAGCAAGGATTATCAATCCTTCAACCGGGATCCATGGGTCAACCAACTCAAGGATCCTCTTTCTTCCAGCAAGGGTCATCCATCCATCAGTCAGGATCCTTTGGGTTGTACCATCAAGGATCCTTCAATATGTATTTCAAAAGAGGTAATTACTCATAAACTAGGCCTTGATACTTCCATTAAACCCGTCCATCAAAAGCGAATAAAATTCGCCCCTTAGAGGAACTCGATCATACAAGAAGAAGTTGAAAAACTTCTTAAGGCCGGTATGATCAGAGAGGTTAAGTATCCTCGATGGTTGGCTAATGTGGTTGTTGTTTCACAAAAGAATGGAAAGTGGAGGGTGTGTGTCGATTCACCGATTTAAACAAGGCATGCCCCAAGGATCCTTTCCCTTTATCACATATAGACTCCATGGTGGATGCAACAGTAGGACATGAGATGCTTACCTTTATGGATGCTTCATCTGGATTTCAACAAATTCAGATGGAACCAGCTGATCAAGAAGACACAGCATTCATGTCTCCTACAGGGATATATTGCTATATTGCCTTGTCTTTTGGACTAAGAAATGCAGGTGCGACTTATCAACGCTTAGTCAACATGATGTTTAAAGACTAGCTAGCGAAGACCATGGAAGTCTATATAGACGACATGGTAGTTAAATCCAGGAAGGTTGAGGATCATCTTAGAGACTTGGAAGAAGCCTTCAATATCCTTGATCAGTATAACATGAAACTCAATCCTTCTAAATGCCATTTTGGTGTTAAGGCGGGAAAGTTCCTTGGTTATATGGTCACTATAAGGGGTAGGAAGGCTAGCCTGGAACAAATACAAGCCATCATCAACCTAAAGTCACCCATGACTTCAAAGGATGCACAAAGTTTGACTGGAAGAATTGCATCCTTGAATAGGTTCATCTCCCGATCTTCGGAGAAGCGTAAGTATTTCTATGATATCCTTAGAAAGAATAAAAATTTCGAGTGGACGGAGAAGCATGAGGCTGCACTCAAAGCCTTGAAGGATTACTTATCCTCAGCAACATCATTTATGAAGCCAATAGATGGGGAACCCTTATCCTTATACCAAGCTGTCTCGGGAAATGCAGTAAGTGCCGTCCTGGTAAAGGATCATGAAGGTGAACAACATCTTTTTTATTATGTAAGTAAGAGTCTTCTAGATGCTGAAGCCATGTATTCTCATTTAGAAAAGTTAATTCTTGCATTTATTATGGCTTCTACCAAATTAAGGCATTACTTTGAAACTCATACTATAATTGTGAAAACTAACTATCCTATCAAGAATGTTCTTAGAAAACCAAAGATGTCAGGTAGGATGGCTAAGTGGGCTGTGAAGCTAAGTGAATATGATATCCAATACGAGCCAAGGACTGCAATAAAGTCTCAAGCATTAGCTGACTTTGTGCTGATACAGTAGTGATCTACAAAAGGAAGCCGACTTGGAGGTCCAACAACTGGAAGAAACCAAGGATCCTTGGATATTATTCATGGATGGGGCATCCAACTTTAGAGGACCAGGATTAGGTATCCTACTAAAATCACCACAGGGGGGCATAATACCCTAGTCTATAGCCTGTGAGTTTCAAGCTGCTAATAATGAAGCAGAATATGAGGCTCTAATTGCATGTTTGCAACTAGCTAAACACATGAGGATCAAGTATCTTCAGGTGTATATAGATTGGTTATTAATAGCTAACCACTTTAAAGGCTCATATGCTGTTAAAGGTGAAAAACTAATCAAATATCTAAATATTGTGAAAGAACTGTCAAAGTTCTTTGATTCTTTTAGTATTATACGGGTACCAAGGGAAGAAAATGCTGGGGAAGATGCCTTAGCAAATCTAGCTTGATCTTTGAAGGTTCCGGAAGCCACGAAGATTCCAATCATCCATATACTCTCGCCAGAAATAAAAGAACAAGAAGTTAGGGAGATAACAAATAACAAAGAGATTGTGCATTGAATCCATTATCCTCAAATAATCAAGGATCTTGGATCCTCCCAATTAAGAAGTTCATTCAACATGGAGATTCCCGCGACAGAGAATCCTAAATCCTTCAAACTTATGGTATCACAATACGTTTTATTACATGATATTCTGTATATGAAATCTCTTGCAGGTCCATAATTGAGGTGTATCAAAGATCCTGAAATTTAAGAGGTGCTTAAAGACTTTCACGAAGGAGATTGTGGTAATCACACTAGAGGCATAGCCCTATTCTCTAGGATTCTAAGAACAGGGTACTTCTGGCCAACCATGAAGAGAGATGCTATGGAATATTCAAAGAAGTGTGATGTTTGTCAAAGACACGGAAACATCCTACACCAGCCAGCGGAACCTATGTATCATATATCCTCATCATGGCCTTTCATGAAGTGGGGCATCGATATCATGGGTAAGCTACCTAAGGCGCCATGAGGAAAAGTATTCGTGCTTGCAATGACTAATTACTTTTCAAAGTGGATAGAAGCATAAGCTTTTGTTCAAGTCCGCGAAAAAGAGGTGATATCCTTCACTAAAAGAAATGTTATTACTAGATTTGGTATCCCTTCAGAAATTATTTGTGACAATGGTTCCCAGTTTATCGGGAAAAGAACCATAACTTTTGTGACAGTTGGGGCATCAAGATGATTACTTCTACACCAGTTCACCCTCAAGCCAATGGTTAAGCAGAATCAAGCAACAAGAATATCATCAACAACTTAAAGAAGAAACTAGGATCCAAGAAAGGAAAGTGGGCTGAGGAACTTCGTTATGTTCTTTGGGCTGATAGGACAACACCAAAGAATGCAATAGGTCAAACACCCTTCTTATTGGTGTTTGGATCAGAAGCTGTAATCCCTACAGAAATGGTGGTTCCTACTGCTAGAATAAGCATCCGTGATCCTAAGGTCAATAATGAAATCCTTCTCGAAGACCTAGATACTGTTGAAGAGCTTAGAGACCTAGCCAGGATCAAAATGGCAGCATATCAACAAAGGGTAGTTGGGGCATACAACAAGAGTATTAGGATTCGAAGATTCCAAGAAGGAGATCTAGTCTTGCGGAAATCCTTCCGAAATACAACTAATCCGGCAGATGGAAAACTAGCACCTAAGTGGGAAGGCCCATACCTGATCAAATCATAGACAGGAAAGGGGGCATATCATTTGCTTACTATGGAAGGCAACAGGTTACCAAGAGCATGGAATTCTATCCATCTCAAGAAGTATTTTTTCTGACCAGGATCTAGTATCCTAAGAGGATCAATTATCTTTAAATGATCAAGGATCCTGAAATTGTTTTAAATAACAGTGCAGGATTCTAGTAAGAGGTTCAATGACCAAGAGGTTGGCCACCTCTCCCCCAAGCTCAAGGTACATTGTCGTTTCTTTTGGCCTAGCCCACGATTAAGGTATGACCCCCGATGGTCATATCTTCCAAGGTTTAAAGGTTTTCACCTTTCTTATAAATTAGAGTTTCAAAACTCTTGCCTGGAGCGCATGTTATCCAACGTATAGTCCGGGGTAGCGGGACCAGTACACTCTTAGTGACTTACAATTTCATTGTTTTCGGCTATATGGAGGATCCTAAGATTTATGGTAGACGTACCATACCCCCCGGTTTATAACATTTTCATGTTATCTTTAGACTAAGGTTTCTAACATTTTCATGTTAGCTAAGGTTTTGGCGTTTTCACGTCACTTACAGTTGGCCTAAATCCCGGTTTGGGCGAGTCCCCAGTTTAACATCCGTTTATCTGGGCTTGTCCCTAGTTTATTTGGGCGAGTCCCCAGTTTAGCATCCGTTTATTTGGGCTTGTCCTCACGATATTTGGGCTTGTCCCACGATATTTGGCTTGTCCCCGGTTTATTTGGGCTTGTCCCCAAGATATTTGAGCTTGTCCCCATGATATTTGGGCTTGTCTCCAGTTTATTTATGGTCTTACTCCCAGTTTGTTGGGTTTAATCCCAATAATATCATAAGTTATTTGCATGGTGTATCCTAAGTTCAATTTTGAGGATCATAGAAGAATCAACACTTATGAATTCAAGTTCCTTAATTTATTTTTACAACAATCGCAGAAGGATCAATACTTATGGTAACTTATATCTAATTAGATCTTATGTTATGGTTTCTATTTACCATATTACATTTACCTAGCTAAAATCTTTATAAACTCCTTTTTATAAGGATTCAAGATCCTTAGTTTAAGTTTTTCAAGGATATTCTATCCTTAAAGCTTTTTACTCAAGAATATTTCTTAAAACCTTCAACAAAACTAAGACTATATCAAACTTACTTTGATAATAATAAACAATATACATATAGCCAAAAGTTTTAAATTATTATTAATCATAAGTCACCTGGACTTACCCAAAATTCTTAACCCGGATTTCACCATTCAAAAGATGGACCATCCACCCGGGTTAAGCAGGTGTTACTAACTGTTCAAAGAGTGCAGGAAAATAAAAACAGGGGCATCAAAGGCTTCGTCCCCACAAACAGAGGATCCCCCCACCTTTGCTACCCCCGGAAATTTTCTTAAGGATCATGGATCCTTTATCCTAATAATTATTGTTCGGTACAAACCATTATCAAATATCCTTAAAACATCAGCAAAATAAAAAAAACGGGCTCAGGCCTTGTCTATATTATCCTTCATCGCCCGCTTAAGCAGCTTCTTCACCTTCTGTTGCTGCTTCCTTCCCTTCGTCTGTCTCGCCAGCATCCTTCGCTCCACTTCAGTCAGCCATCTCAACCTCCTCTTCGTCATCACCTCCACCAATCTCCACCAAAGCCTGCTGCCATTTTTGCACATCCCAAGCCGACCTATCAAAAGCAGGATCACCGGCTTTCGCAACCATCTTGATCCTGGCTTGCAACACAAACCTTGCAGGCCACATTTTTTGCCTCCTCGGTAGCTTGCTTCACCTCTTGTTGATGCTGGCTTCTGTGGTGGACAACAGGTCCTCCAAGCGCTTTTTCTCCTTGGTGAGCTTGGCTAGAGCCTTGTCCTTCGCGTCAGCCATAGTTCCTATGCCAGAAAGGTTATCCCCCATTTGGCCAACGATCTTCTCGTGTTAGTCTTTGGACGCATTCACAGCAGTACTAGACAATTACACAAAGTTAGAAGGATCCTTGATTCATAAATATGGGATTTCAGGATCAAGGCTACTTATAGCGATGATCATTTCAAAGGGACTCTCAGACTTCAAAGATCTTTTCCTTTTGGCTGCTTCAGATTTGGCCTGGGTGGTCGCGGTTCTTGGTTCAGAAGTGGTAGCTGCCTTTAGAGCTTCTTTCTTGATGACTTGAGGAGTTATAAGACTATCGATATCCTCCAGAGAGAACTTGATGACAGACTTGTGAGATTTCCGAGCGCCTGTAAAGCAAAAGAAACAGATAAGTTTTCTACTCTATTTAATTTATTATACAAGTTTAAGTCTTACTTGACATGATGCTGTTGAAATCCGAAGAGATTTCACAAAAAAGAATTTGGCCTGGAAAGTTTGAGCTTCGGGATCCAGGGCAAGAAACCTTTTTGCTTTTTCTCTTGTTCTAGGTAAATTAGCCAAGGAAGCGAAGTTATCCACTACAAAGAAGAATAAACAAGTAAAAACAAATAAATAAATGATCAGTTATCCTAAACCGTTTCTTTTTCAAGGATCTAGGATCATACCCTTTTTAACCCATGTTAATGGTAAATCGACCCCACCAGGGATGGAGTTTCGTTTAACGGAAAAGAACTGATTCCTCCAAAGGGAACTGTTCTGGGTTACTTTTGAAATCGGAGTAGGCTGTCGGGGTTTGGATTTCAAGAAAAATCGGTTTGAACCGTGAGTGGTTAGGCAATAAAGGTGTGATAGCTCCTGGACACCGAACTCGATGTTTTCCTCCTCCATTATCTTCTCGATGGTACGCAGGACTCTCCAAATCATCGGCATGGCTTGAATGTAAGACATTCCGGTAGTGTCGAAGAAGTTCTGACTAAAAAAGGGAAATGGATATGTGTAACCGATGAGGAAAGGACAAGCAGGGAAGCAGACCCAAGTTTTTTAGTAGGTATCACATCGGATTAGAGAATCAAAAGGTCGGAAAACGGTTTTTGATGAGAACAGTGGTTGGAGATCATCAATATCAGGATCCGTGAACTTGCAGATCTCAAAGGATGGGCTAGTGATAAGATTTTGGGATTGCATTTCTGATAACTCAGAATGATCGGAAGAAGAAGAGGAAACGGTAGACATGATTTTAGAGTAAATATTATTCTGAGAAAATGAAACGTGTAGGAAGAAGGATACCTGAATAGTCGCCTAGATATGTGGTTATAAAAGGGGTGAGATGATACATATATAGGCGGCTAGAGAAATAATAAGGGTTACTGATAATTGTTACGTCTGACACGGGTCTAATCGTTCTATCTTTTGCAGGGATTCAAAACTCAAAATGACAGTTGTATTACATAAACACCCGCCATTTTTGGGGCAATTGTTAGGGCATAGATTTTATGTTGAGGATCTTCTATCCTTAAGTGATTTGTGGATCAATTATCCTTGAGATATATTCCAGGTTGCGAAGGATCAAGGATCCTCGGTATTATTTATTTACTAACGATTGTATTTGAGTGATGTTATGATCAATAGGTATAACGGCTGGACGACTTGGTCATCCTATTTAATCGCTACTACACTCCTAATGCACGTGGTCAAAGAGACGGGAACGACTAGTGGGAAGAGTGACGCAATAATAGGAGATTTAGTTAATTATTATTTACTTTATATTGAGGTATCGGATCGGCTAGGGGACGCATTTGTTTACTTCGCATAACTCAGTACTATTCAGAATTCTCGCAAGCAATCACACACACACTTAGATACTCTTGTAATACCGATACATATCTCCACCATTGTAATTCAGTTTCTTAATTAATATAGTGGTGATAGGCAATTGTCATCACCTGAGATTTTTATGTCGGCGATCCTCTAAAGATCAAGGGCTTTTCCTCGTATAAATCCTTGTGTTTGTGTTTGCAACTGATTTATAATCATTATAATCAACTTAGCACTATTCCTCACTTTATAAATTTGGTTACATAATCCTTAAACCGATTTTTTACCAAAACAACATTTACATATATTTAGTAAAATTCGGTTTTTAAAAAATAGTATTTAATTCTTTACAAAAATATTAAGTTTACAAAAATAGTTTATGTTTTGGACAAAAATCTGCTAAGGATCAAGTATCCAAATCTGTTATGTGAGGTAAGGTGCTAACTCGATAATGACAAGTGCCTAATTGTAATATTGGTGAACACAAAGATTTGATCACGAGGGAAAAAGCCCTTAACCAAGATAGTCTTACTTCGGTCAAAACTTATCAAGGTAATCTTTGGTAAAATAACTCCGGTCAAGGATTAATAAGATAATCTTTGGTCGGATTACTTTAGTCAATGATCAACAAGGTAACCTTTGGTTGACGAGTATATGATTATCGTGATCTCCGGCACAAAAACCCCCGGACGGTGAAAACTATCACCGTCAATTGTATTGATAACTAAAAAGCGGTTATAAGTGTTGTGGAGTAAATGACCGAGATTACAAAGTATGCTAGTGTGTATAGAGAATGTTAGTTTCTGCTCTTAGTGTGTGTGATAGTACATGTGTTTTTTCCTATTCGATCATAGCTCGTTTAAATATGAAAATATCACTAACTATATCTCCTATCTATCCGTAAATCTTCCACCTAGCCGCTCCACGACCTTTGACCACGTGCCAATAGCCATCCAGTAGCGAGATAAGCGGAAGAATGAGTCTTATAGCCGTTGTTGATATTTACACGTTCATCTTCACATGAGTTCGTCCATTAACAGCTACATTGAAGTAGGATCCTGGATTCATGCTCCAGCTGGAGAATGCTCTGTGAGGATAACTGATGCAAGTACGTCTTAAAGTTGTCACACCTGTCTAACACATCACCATACTAAACACA
Source organism: Bidens hawaiensis (assembly GCF_021521415.1). NCBI lineage: Eukaryota > Viridiplantae > Streptophyta > Magnoliopsida > Asterales > Asteraceae > Bidens > Bidens hawaiensis. The sequence continues at coordinate 407,177 of NW_027491355.1, forward strand.
ATCATTAGTAAACAAGTAATACCGAGAATCGTCGATCCTTTATATCCTGATATATATTTCAAGGATAAACTATCCATAATATAGTCAAGGATAAAGGATCCTCAGTGAAAAATTCATGGACTAACAGTTGCCCCCAAAATGGCGGGTGACAGTGGAATACAGCTGTCATTTTGAATTTCAAATTCCTGCAAAACAGAAGGTAATTAGACGTGTGTCAGGCGGTTTAATATCTACAAACCATAATTACACGCCGCCTATATATGTGATAATTATAATCTTCTTATAATCACAGATCTAGGCGTCTTTCAGGTATCCTTCTTTCTTTTTGTTAATCTTCCTTCGATATGTCGACTGCTTCTACATCTTCTTCCTCTTCTTTTTTCCATCACGATGACCTTTACTCACAAAATATCCTTCAATCACCTTCTTCCGAAATCTGTAAATTCACATATTTGGATATTGATGAAATCCGATCATACTTTCCAGCCGATACAGTTTTCCGACCCTTCGATTCCGTAGCTCGTAGCGAAAGCATTTCAAAAAACTGGGTTTGCTTTCCGCCCCAACCGTTTCTCATAGGTTATAAGTATCCTTTCCCCAATTTTACTCAAATGTTCTTCAATTTGGCGGGAATTTTTTATATCCAGGCCACGCCAATGTTTTGGAGAGTCCTTCATACTATAGAAAGGATAACCGTAGAGGAGGGAGTCCAGTTTGGCCTAGCAGAATTAGCATATCTGTACAATCTTGTTACCCACGGTTCCCAACGCTTTATCTTTAAATCGAAACCTCACCAAGAAAATCCCATTTTCAAAGTCACATTAATAGTACCCTCTGGAAAAACCAATTTTTCTTCGTAAGACGAGATTCTATTCCGGGTGGAACTAATCTTCCCAAAAAGTGGATACCAAAGGGTAGGATCCAGGATCCTTAGGTAACCAAGATAGGATACTCTATTCTCCTGCTAATAACTTTTATTACTTGTGTAGTTGAAAATTTCGATTTGCTGGCTGATCATCCGAGAGTTGAAGACAGAGTGAAGAGGTTTTTATCAGTAGATCCTGCAATCAGGACTTTTCAAGCAAAGTTTATTGAAGCTTTTCAAAGTTCAAACTTAGAATCAATCATGTCAAGTAAGAAAAATAACTCTTAGTATAAAAAGTGTTAATAGTTGAAAACTTATCTGTCAATTGCTGTTCACAGGTGCTCCGAAATCAGGAAAATCTGCTTCCAAGTTCTCCCTCAAGGATATCGATTGCATGCTCACCAAGAAAAAGAGCCTGAAATCAACCCCTACGCCCGAGCCTCGCCCGATCACAATTTGGACAAAGTTTGGATCCAAGAGAAAGAAGAGTTCAGATACAGAGAATCCCTTTGATGCTGAAAAGCGGATTCTAGACATGCTTTCTACTGTAAGGATCCTTTATCTTTGTCAATTTCTATTATTTCAAGCATCTTCCAAAGCTTATTCCGCTTTCATTCATAGGCTATCAATTCTGCCCGACACCACTATGAGAAGACTGTCGTGAAGCATGAAAAGACCCTCGCTGCGCTGAGATCAACGGCTGCTGCTAAGGAGAGGGCCCTCTCGAAGATGACCAAAGAGAAAAGAGAGATAGAGGCACATGCTGCTGCCCTGGCCGTCCAGATGCAGGACAAAATCAACCGGGCTACTGAAGAGGCGAAGGTGTGGGCAGCCAAATATGTCCTTGAGGCCAGAATTAAATTGGTTACCGAAGCCAATGATCCATATTTTGATAAGTCTTCATGGGAAACCAAAGAATGGAAGAAAGCCTTGATCGATTTGGATTGAGGCGAGGATGAGACTGAAGCTATGATGGTTGAAGCGGGCGAAGTAGGAACAAGTGGTATGAAGGGTCTGGATGAAGCTGGGGTGGGAACAAACGTATGAACGGGCGATGAAGGATATGAAAGACAAGGCCCAAGCCCGTTTTACTTTGCTTTTATGGTGTTTTTTTTTGAACAATTTTTATGGTTTATAATAAACAGTAGTAACTAGGATGAAGGATCCATGATCCTTAGGACAATCTGCTGGGGTGAAAAAGGTGGAGGGATTCTCTGTTTGTGGGGATGAAGCCTTTGTTGCCCCTGTTTTTAAATTTCCTGCACTTATGAATCGTTATAACTCTTACTTAACCCGGATGGATGGTCCATATTTTCGTATGGTGAAGTCCGGGTTTAGAATTTTGGATAAGTCCTTGGGGCTTTTTTTAATTAATATATAAATCTTTTGACTTCTTGCTTGTTATTAATTTTCAAAAATCTGTTAGATATAACTTTAGTATTATTGATAGTATGACAAATAATTTTAAGCAAAAGATTGTTAGAATAAAAGATCCTTATGAAAATCGTTTAGGATAAAATATCCTTAAGGAAAAAATATTAGGAAAGAATATCCTTAAATAACAAATATTAGGATAAGACATATTTAATAGTTGATAAAATTTGTACAATAGAATTTCCTCAAAGGGTAAATTTTTGGATAAAGTTTCCTTAAGATAGGCAAAATTTTTAGTATTAAAATAATTTTAAAGGATTAATCCTTTTAAACTGTAAGATCCAAAAATATTGCAACAAATATCATACATAAGTTAATTAGCAGAGATCATACCAGAAGGTCAAGATAGACCTAAGTTACCAGAAGTGTTGAAATCTCATTTGTCTTCGAAGGAATAGCTTTAGGATCCGGGATCCTTAGATTTTTGATCTTCACAAAAACTTAGTTAATCTGTTGCATATAATTCATAATGTTAACAGGGATCAAACCCATTATGCGGGGGACAAGCCCAAATAATATACTGGGGACAAGCCCATGCAACTGGGGACAAGCCCGTGTAACTAGGGACAAGCCCGTGTAAACTGGGGACAAGCTCGTGTAATCTGGGGACAAGCCCGAAACTGGGGACAAGCCTAAAACTGGGGACAAGCCCAAAACTGGTGTTAAACTGGCGACATGTCCCTTGAGAAGAGGTGAAAACCCCTTAAACCTTAGGATATGGTACGTCTACCATAATTCGTAGGATCCTCCATATAGCCGGAAACAATGAAATTGTCAGCCACTAAACGTGTACTGGTCCCGCTGCCCCGGACTATACATCGGATAGCGTGCGCAACTGGAGATCGTGAGAAAGGTGAAAACCTTTAAACCGTAGGGGATATGACCATCGGGGGTCATATCCAAACGTGGGCTAGGCCAAGGGAAATAAAATAATACCTCAAATGCAAAGGAGAGGTGGCCAACCTCTTGAACATCAAATGAATCATTATAATCCTGCATGGTTATTCAATACTTGGAAAAGATAAAGTGTTAAGCACATATTATCCTTAAATTAACAGTAATAATTCAAAAAGAATAATTGATCAGAAAGATGTTACCAATTTAAGGATCTTATATCCTTTTTAGGATAAAATATCCTCTCAGGATAGTGGATCATGATCAGAAAAAATACTTCTTGAGGTGGATGGCATTCCATGCTCTTGGTAACCTGTTTCCTTCCATAGTGAGCAAATGATATGCCCCATTTCCTGCTTCCGACTCAATTTGATAAGGTCCTTCCCATTTGGGCTCTAGCTTCCCATCAGCCAGATTTGTTGTGTTTTGGAAAGCTTTCCTTAATACTAGATCTCCTTCTTGAAATCTCCTGATTCTAATATTTTTGTTGTATGCCCCAGCTACCCTTTGTTGATATGCTGCCATCCTGATCTTGGCTAGGTCTCTGAGTTCTTCTATAGTATCTAAATCTTCAAGAAGGATTTCCTTATTGGCTTCAGGATCACGGATGCTCGTTCTTGCCGTAGGAACCACCATTTCTGTAGGGATCACAGCTTCTGATCCAAACACCAATGAGAAGGGTGTTTGGCCTGTTGCATTTTTAGGCGTAGTCCTGTCAGCCCAAAGAACATAAGGAAGTTCTTTAGCCCATTTTCCCTTCTTGGATCCTAGCTTCTTCTTTAGATTGTTGATGATGATCTTGTTGCTAGACTCTGCTTGGCCATTAGCTTGAGAATGAACCGGAGTAGAAGTAATCATTTTGATGCCCCAACTGTCACAAAAGTTAGTGGTTCTATTCCCGATAAACTGGGAACCATTGTCACAAACAATTTCAGCAGGAATACCAAATCTAGTTATAATATTTCGTTTAATAAAAGATATTACTTCCCTTTCTCGGACTTGTACTAAAGCTTCTGCCTCAATCCATTTGGAAAAGTAGTCAGTCATAGCAAGCATAAAGATCTTTCCACCTGGTGCTTTTGGTAGTTTGCTTACAATATCCATACCCCATTTCATGAAAGGCCATGAGGAGGATATAGGATATAAAGGCTCCGCTGGCTGATGAAGGATGTTCGCATGCCTTTGACAAGCATCACATTTCCTTGAATACTCCAATGCATCCTTCTTCATTGTTGACCAGAAATATCCAGTTCTAAGTATCCTGGAAAATAATGCTCTTCCACCTGTATGGTTGCCGCAATCTCCATCGTGAAAGTTTTTAAGTACTTCCTGGATTTCAGGATCCTCGATGCACCTCAAGTAAGGACCTGCAAGAGATTTTCTGTATAGCATATCATCTAATAAAATATATTGCGATACCTTGAGTCTGAAGGATTTTGGATTCTCCGTAGCTGGGATCTCTCCAGTCTGAATGTACTTTTTGATCGGGAGGATCCAGGATCCTTGATTGTCCGAGGATAATGGATCCCAAAGTACAATCTGCTTATCATTTGTTATTTCCCCAACTTCTTACGCTCTTATTGCTGGCGAGAGTATGTGAATAATTGGGATCTTCGTATTTTCTGGTATTTTCAGGGATGAGGCTAAATTTGCTAAGGCGTCTGCCCCAGCATTTTCCTCTCTTGGTACCTGTACTATACTAAACACTTCGAAGGATTTTGCTAATTCCTTCACAAGTTCTAAATATTTGATCATATGTTCACCTTTTACGGTATAAGAACCGTTAAAGTGGTTAGTAATGAGTAAAGAATCCATGTAAACTTGAAGATACCTGATCCTCATACTTCTGGCTAAAAGTAAACCCGCTATGAGTGCTTCGAATTCTGCTTCATTGTTGGTAGCTTGGAATGCACGTGCAATGGACTGGGGTATTATGTCACCCTGTGGCAATTTCAGTAGGATCCCTAATCCTATTCCTCTTACATTGGAAGCACCATCGGTGAAGAGTATCCAAGGATCCTTGGCCTTTTCTAGTTGTTGGACCTCCAAGTCAGCTTCTTTTTGTAAATCACTAGTGAAATCAACCACAAAGTTCGCCAGTGCTTGAGACTTGATTGCTGTTCTTGGCTCATATTGGATATCATATGCACTTAATTTTAAAACCCACTTGGCCATTCTACCTGATAACTCTGGTTTTCTAAGAACATTCTTCACAGGATAATTAGTTCTCAAAATAATAGGATGAGTTTCAAAATAATGTCTTAATTTAGTAGAAGCCATAATAAGTGCAAGGATTAATTTTTCTAAATGAGAATACCTGGCTTCCGCATCTAGATGACTTTTACTTACATAGTAAACGGGATGCTGTTCACCTTCATGATCCTTTACCAAGACGGCGCTTACTGCGTTTCCTGAGACAGCTAATAAAGATATAAGGATTCTCCATCCACAGGCTTCATTAGAGCTGGAGCTGAGGATAAGTAATCCTTTAAGGCTGTAAGTGCGGCCTCATGCTTTTCCGTCCATTCAAATTTTTTATTCTTCCTAAGGATGTCATAGAAGTCCTTGCACTTCTCGGAGGATCTTGAGATGAACCTATTGAGGGCAGCTATTCTTCCTGTGAGCCTTTGGACATCCTTTGTGTTGGTAGGAGATTTCAAATTGAGGATAGCTTCAATCTGCTCAGGGCTTGCTTCAATTCCTCTCTTAGTCACCATATATCCCAGAAATTTTCCAGCCTTAACACCAAAGTGGCATTTTGACGGATTCAATTTCATGTTATATTGGTCGAGGATGTTGAATGCTTCCTCAAGGTCTCTAAGGTGATCCTCAGCTTTCTTTGATTTCACCACCATATCATCTATGTAGACCTCCATAGTCTTACCCAACTGTTCCTTGAACTTCATGTTGACTAATCTTTGGTATGTTGCCCCTGCATTTCTTAGTCCAAACGACATAGCAGTATAACAGTATATGCCGGTATGAGTCATGAATGTTGTATCCTCTTGATCAGATGGTTCCATCTGGATTTGTTGAAATCCAGAGGAAGCATCCATAAAGGTAAACATTTCATGTCCTGCCGTTTCATCCACCATGGAATCTATATGTGGTAACGGGAAAGGATCCTTGGGGCATGCCTTGTTTAAATCAGTAAAATCGACACACACACACACCACTTTCCATTCTTTTTTGAAACTACGACCACATTAGCTAGCCATCGAGGATACTGAACCTCTCTAATCATATCGGCCTTAAGAAGTTTTTCAACTTCTTCTTGTATGATCTTGTTCCTCTCAAGAGCGAATTTCCTTCGCTTATGATGGATGGGTTTAACAGACAAATCAAGGCCACGTTTATGAGTGATTACCTCTTTTGAAATACCTGTCATGTCCGAATGCTTGAAGGAAAAAGTATATCTTCTTCGTCCTAAGAAGGATATTATATCCTCCTCAATCTTACTAGGGATACTGGATCCTAAGAACACCTTTATTTCTGGATCGTCAGGATCCAATGATATTTCTTTAAGGTCTTTCTCCCGAGCTTCCAGCACGTTCCTAGGATGTCGCTGTAATTGCTATGCAATGGTTGGCTTGGCTGTTGGCTTCATTGACGATGAATAATAGTACTTGGCCTCTGCTTGGTTACCTACTATCTTTACAACTCCCCAAGAAGTAGGTAGCTTGATGCACTGGTGATAAGTTGAGGCTACAGCCTTCATTCCATGGAGCCACGGCCTACCTAAAATAACATTGCAACAGGAAAGGTTATCTAAAACACAAAATTTTTGGTAAGAATTTAACCCTTCGATATAAATTGGGAGGTTAATGTCCCCCAGTGTCTTCTTGGTTTCGCCACTGAAACCGACTAGCACCGAAGTTCTAGGAATGATTTCTGAATCCGGAATGTTCATCTTCCTAAGGACATTATGTTGGATAATGTTGACGAGCAGCCACCGTCTACTAGGATCCTGCGTACATAATGGTAAGAGATACATAAAGTAATAATCAAACAGTCGTGATGAGGATCCTGAATGTTCATTTTGTCTTCATCATCGAAAAAGATTCTCTTGTCTGTTGTTAAGGTGGTTGACACTATTGGTCGATCTCCACTATCCATCTTTATCTCTTTAGCGAGTCTTTTTGCTGCAGAGAAAGAAGTTCCACATATGTCAGAACCTCCGGAGATGAAATTGATCGTCTGCATATCCAGCTTGTCCTGATGAGGATCCTGGATCCTTGAATTGAAAAAGATTCTCTTATCAGTCACTCGAGTAGTGGGGATGAGCGATCTTCTCTTGTCGTCCAGTTCGAATTCTACTACGGGATCTTCTCTTATGGCACAAGAATCTTGAAATAATTCGTAGTCTCTGGAGACAAAGTTGATCACATGAGCATCTGGTGGTGGTGGTGTTGCTTTTTGTGGAAGGTCTTCAGGATCCTGGATCTTGGATTTCTTCCTTCCCAAGGGTTCTTTAAAGTGACCATTACTCAGGAGGTAACCAATTTCATTCCTTAAGCCGATGAACTCGTCTGTCGCATGGCCAAAATCTTCGTGGAAAGCACACCACTTAGATTTGTCCTTGAAACCGACAACCTTTTCATTTTTTCGTGGCCACCTCGTTTTTTCTCCCAAATCCTTCATGGCACAGATCAAGCCATGAGTGTCCACAGAGAAACAATAATCGGAGATTCAAGGATAGTCTTCATCGTCATCTCCCTCTTCCACTGCCCATACGTTCTGATTGTTGAATTTGGCATACGGCTTCGAATTGTTATTCCTGTTCTAGGATCCTTTATTCTTCTCGGGGGTTGGTTGTTTTGCTTGTCCCCCAAGATGATCCTGGATCCTTTTGTCTTCTTCCAACCGGATGTATCTTAATGCCCTGTTTCGGACTTCGTCTAATTTCCTACATGGAGTCATCACTAAATCATCATAAAAGGGGGAGGTCTTCTAAATTCCCATCTTGAATGCTTCAACAGCAGTAGTCATGTCAAGATTTGGAATTTCTAGAGCTTCCTTGCCGAATCTGGTGACGAAATCCCTAAGGGATTCATCACTAGGTTTGACAACATGATATAAATCACTGGTTAACCTCAAATTTCGACTACAGGAAAATTGAGTGTTAAATAAGTTAACTAATTGAGAGAAAAAAGTAATTGAAAAAGGAGGAAGACTTAGCAGCCATTTTAGAGCGGCTCCCGTTAGTGTGGATCCAAAGCCCTTGCATAGGCAAGCTTCTTTGAGTCTCTCCGGAATAGGATTGATCTCCATCCTTTCCCTATACTGTGCTACATGTTCTTCAAGATCAGTGGTCCCGTCATAAGTCTTCATATTCGGAGTTTGGAACCGATTCGGGATTTCAGTATCACAGATAGGCGGGGCGAATTTGGATACTCTGTGGCTTCCCTCAGGTATCTCGGGGATTGGTCTTATGACTCTAGGAACACTGGATATCATATCCTTGAGCTTCTGCAGCTCCTTGGCCATAGCTTGGTTTATACCTGCATCCTGCATGAAACCGCGGTTAGCATCTAAGGGTAAAGGATCGTACAAGTTACCTCTTTGCTGAGTGAAGGTTGGCATCTCAGATGAGTAGATGGGGTAAGAGGAGTCTGCGATAAGAGTTGGTCCTCCAGAGGGTATGGTTTGCATGGGGATTATGTCTCCTTCATGGACTTCGGAGGATCGTTGATGTTGGACTCCTGAGGATCCTTGACCCGGAAAGAAGGATCCTTGATTCGGAATGAAGGATCCTTGAGGTTGGGCACCATAGGATCCTTGTGGAAGGTTGGTTGATCCTTGCCGATAATATGAGGATCCTTGATTCTGCTGAGCCATGGATCCTTGTTAGAGATTATTCGACCTTGGCGGATCTAACGAGAATCCTTGTTGTAGGTTCCTGGACGGATCGTACACGGGATGTCTCTAACAACGCAGGTGCGGAATCCCTGCGTAGGTAGATACGAGTGTAGAGTATGTAGAGATCGAACACACAAGCAATAAACCAACCACGTTATATTGATAACAAACACGTGACCCGAGGTCACTGTTACAGACTATGACACGTAACTTGGTTACTGAAAACTGAAACGAAAACCCTAAACGAACAACTCAAACTGTTTCGGCTGAAACAGTATATAAACACGACAACTTCGCCACAGGCGAAGTTGTCAATAACTTCGCTGATTCAACAAGTTCGCCAGAGCGAACTTGTTGACAACTTCGCGTGTTACAAATATAAACATAATCAAAACATAATTGCATTACAGACTCGATTACAAATGCTAGACTATGAACTACTGACACACATGTACCAACAGACTCCCCCTTGGCAGTAGCTTCATATCTTGATCTTCAAATCTTGAGTCTTGTAATCTTCACCTCTACGCGTGCGCCCCTTCTCTCACACATACCAACACTACCCTTTGATATTTCCTAGCTTGATCCTTCCAAGCAGGAATGTAGAAGATCTTCTTCTCGTTGAGCACTTTCAAATCATCCTTCGATAGATTAACAAGATGCATCGGGTCGTACACCCGAAGTACTTCTTGTTCATCCTCATCTTCCATTACCGCCTCAGCTGTCTCACAATCCACGTACCACCATTTTAAATCTTTTAGGACGTTCTTGGGCATAACTTTCATCGGTACTTCCTTCAAATGACGGACTGGTTTATACTTCATTACCATCCAAGGTTTGCCGTCAGCCCTCATTCCACGATCTTTGTCTTCTATCAACTTTCCTTTTTGAGGCTTTAGCAGTTCAAACTTTTTGTCTTTAATGGCTTCTTTCCAGACGATCTTCCCAATGATTCTTGCCATATCATCATTACTTCTATTGATCAGCCCCAATCTCGCTAAATCTCTCACCTCACATTCTGGTAAGGAATTCAGAGATCTCAACAATCTCTTAAAGTACTGAATGCCGTCGTACCGTTTGATCACAAATAGTTTCAGTTCTTTGTCGTACAACCAGCATATGATTCCTTTCTTTGACTCTGCATAGCCCTTTATATTATAAGTCTTTCTGAACATCGTTGGCACTGCAGGCTTCTTGGTTTTAACAAACCACTGAGCACAGCCTTCTTTCCAGTTCGGCTGCTCCTCCCATACTGTATCTTCTATCACGCTCTCATCCCCCAATTCTGATCTCTCAACAGCTGGAATCTCATGTTCCACTGAATCATCCACAATCTCACCTTCTTCTAATACATCTTCCACATTAATCTGTTCTCCAATCCTCTCAATCTCATCCATAGGCAACACGTCATCATCATCCATCAACTCATCGTCCTCCTCCTCATCCAACTCCTTCAACGCATCAATAATGTCTTCAACATCAGCGTCGTCATCCACAACTACAACATCATCACCAGCTGCATTTGTAGACTCCCCCTCAGTTGTGGAAGCTCCAAGAGCCTGAGAGGTTCTTGGCAGCTCATCACCTGCACCTGAAGGTGCATTGGGATCATCGTCATGATCTTCTCGTCTTTTCGTTCTCAACTCATCGCCCCTACACGTCTTCTCCCCCTGAGATGCCAAGTAATCCTTGAAGGCATCTATTATTCGTCCATGTTCAACCAGGAGGGCAGCTTGTAGTCGATTGGATTCCACTAGGCGGTCAATAGTCTTTGACTGTTCAGCAACAATCCGCTCTAGCGAAAGAATCCTCTCGGTATCTGAAGTAGGCAATGGAGTTGGTGGAACATCAGCAGAAGTGACCGCAGGTGGTACACTTGGTAACCCTGCAGTAGAAGTTATTGTCGACTCCACAAACCGTGCAACTACCACCGGTGGATTAAGCGGTTGAGGTGGTAGGGACACAATTGTTGGTGCCGACGTCTCGATCGCCGTAACCTGTGCAGTAGTAGGAATAAGAGACATACCAGATAAGGCAGGTGGAGCAAAACGTACTAGTCTTGAAGATTCTCCAGCTCCCGAACCTATCCCTCTCTGTTCTCTTCTTGAGCGTCTTAGCACAATCTGTACTGCCTCCTCTTCATCCACTTCATCCTCATCCTCCCCCACAGTTCTCGGCCTCTTTCCCGTAGTCCGTTCACGAGACACCATAAGTCTTCTTGCCTCAGCAAACGTCTCGTCTAGATCAGAGTCAGCTACCGAAGTAGCTGCTCTGGTAACATCCATAAACTGAGGACCCGAGACATCCATATCAAACAAACCATGTCCACTAAAAGCAGCATCTAGATCAACGTTTTCAGCAGTGGACACAGCTTGAGATATAGTAGCTGGCACAGCAGCAGAAGATACAACAGGCGCAGCCGATACAGCATGAGGTGCTGCCGCCTGATGTGGTTGCGGATCCCTGAACTCGTCCCCTCCTGCAGGAACATACTCCGGGTTAATGAGATACCCGAAAAGTGGAGTATGCCTGGGACGCCGCTCAGGGTTGCTACGAGTGCTCGACGTTCTGCACTGAGCAAAGATACGTTTTGTTACGCACTCAACGTATCTGATAGGGCGTCTTTGCGGTATAGACGGAGCGACATGATTAATAATCATTTGTAGAAACCGAGGATACATAATAAAACGCTCGCGCGCCGTCGCCCGTCTCTGACGATCAATCTCGTAAAAGATTAGCTGACTAAAAGAATATCTGCGGTTGTAAGTCAGCGCAATCATAGCCGATTGCATCGTCGCACCCATCCCGTCTGTTCCTGCCTTTCTGCCGGACATGCATACTATCAACACATGCATCAAAAAGCGCCATTGATCCAGCAGAAAGCCTTTCCTCCTCTGCGAGTCCCCCAGCGGACCCGAATAACCCATCCTTAAGTAAGCTCCGTCACGGAAAGGAGCTACGAATTCCGTTGGGTCGTCTCTCGTTTCATCACCGAACTGCAGAGCCAACCGTATGTCTTCCGAGGAAAACTGTATGTCTTGACCATTGACAGTTGCTCGCATCACTGGAGGCTCAGGTCTGCAATCATAATACACCGTCTGCCAGAAATCTTGAATGTTGGGCAGAGATATGGGTAGTGTATTAGTGATCGCGTGAAAAACTCGTGATCGTTGGAGAAATGTGATAATCTCCCTATAGTCTTCAACGCCTCGTGCGTCTGGATCCAAAGTGATGTATTGGTTATGGGCTGGGAAGAATTGTCGTTGCTCATCACCATCATCACCTCCAGCACCTCCAACAGCAGCCATATCTGCACAAAACAAATCAAGTGAGAGACCATATAACCATCTCACAAGTTCGCTGAGTACCATGTGCGAAGTTGTGATGTACAGGCGAAATTAAAGGTGAGGCGAAGTTGGGAACAACTTCGCTTCATCTGTAAGTTCGTCTAAAAACTTATAAAAAATTTGAAATAGGCGAAGTTGTGTTCAAGGCGAAGTTATGGATAACTTCGCCATAGGCGAAATTAAGCTTCAAGCGAAGTTGTGGATAACTTCGCTGAAGGCGAACTTAAGCCACTGGCGAAGTTGAGAATAACTTCGCGTAAACCTTAACTTCGCCTGAATCTAAAACGGCGACTGTTCAGATTCAAACAAGGTTTATCCGATGTTTCGGACCGATTTAACGATCTAACAATGAAGTCCAACATATTTCAATGGTGTTAGGATGAAAAGGTCGTCCATGAACACGTAACGTGAGGTCGGAAAACTTGGTTTCTAAGGTTCGACGACCCGAGGTCTCGAACCGGGTAAAACTATAACGAGAAAGATAGAATGATATTGACTACACATACCACGAGTATAGTAGAAACTAGGAACACAAGATCGAAATCGAAAGTGAATAACAAGATCCGGATATAATGGTTATTGTAACAAGTTCGCCGGAATTTCGAAAATAAGTGATACTGTTACTGTTTAAAATCCCTTATATAGGGCAGAGTTGGTTCAGGCGAAGTTACGCTTAACTTCGCCAAGGCGAAGTTAAGCACAACTTCGCCGAATTCAACAACTTCGCCCGTAATTTTCAAAATCAGCCCTTTAAGTTTGAATAATCTTGAATTTAACCTTATAAGTTACCAAAAAGAGTTAAACAAATATGATCAAGACCCAGTAACCAACAATACAATAATATAACTACAAAAAACAACAAAAAAACTTAGAAAAATTTTAACGAAATAAGGGATCAAATTTCAGTCTAGTCAGGGACCACTGCGTTTTAGAAAAGATCCTAACAGGAATCATACTAACGATGTGACTGTCACTTAGATCCGTGTTTAGCTGTATTATGACATAGAGACACAGGTTGTAGGCATGTAAATAACGTAAATGGTTTTCATCGTTTCTGTGATACGGATTAAGGTTCAGTTAAGCTCAAAAATTTAAGTTGGCAACATCTCAGAGATAATGATGTCTTCTATCTATTCTCACAGCGTATTTGGCTATACCCAAGTCACCCCGAATTGACTTCGACCCATAATGTCTGATTATCTTGTAGATACACTATGTCTGCCTCCCGTTTTCTTCTAACTCCAGACTTGAGAAATTTATATACACGTATATATATATATATATATATATATATATATATATATATATATATATATATATATATATATATATATATATATATATATATATATTTTTTTAAATTAAACATTTTTATCGACTTCGGAGTACTAAATCACTGCAAGTCCTGAATCTGGATCACTGCAGTATCTTGAAATGCTTTCTTCACGGGAATCAGAACACTCACAGGCTCGTGTATGACTGGGTAGTCGCTTTTCTGCCTATCCTTCGAAAAGATATGTATGAAGACATACAAAACTCTTAAGGAGTTTCCACGTAAATTCGAGTAAATTTAAGTGAGTATCACATACACTTTTACGCACCATAAAAATTACCATGACATACAATGACTGTTCTAAAGCCTTTTAAGCCTAATAACTTCACTAGTTAAGCACACACAATCAATATATATATCATTTTCCAAGGTTGGATCAATTTTCTGTTAAACACAGCATAGAACTTCATACGAAGTAACAGACTTGAACATTAATTTCATTTCCCACAAAAAAAACTTTAAATTCAATCGCCCCAATCACGTCAAAGTCGTCAGGTAAACGGCTATCCTGAAGATCCAATGGATCAACTGGACCGACCACATACAAGTATGTGTCCTTCTTACTAAGTATGACCGACTAATTTTCAGCAACTGAAAGAACACACGTCATAGCTGCCCCGGTCACTTTCAGTCTTCCAGTTAATGGCTATCCTCATTCTCTACGTTGAAACGAGGACCAAAACATATCCTAGGATATGTCCATCAAACTGAGGTAACCGACTAATTTTAAGCAAAAATGACCCATGTTTTTTTTTTTTTTTTTTTTTTTTTTTTTTTTTTTTAAATCAAAGACATGGTTACTCGGGATTGATCATCCCGTTTAGCTCAATTAGGTTTTGAAATCTGGATTTATCAAACGCTTTTGTAAACAAGTCAGCAAAATTTTCAAGTGTATCAACTTTTTCGATCTTTATCAGTTTCTTCTCAGCACAATCCCGTATGAAGTGATGACGAATGTCAATATGCTTAGTTTTACTGTGCTTCACGGGATTGTTAATTACTGAGATGGCGGCAGTGTTATTAATTAAAATAGGAGTAAGTAAGAAATTCAGACCATAGTCGCGCAATTGTTGCTGAATCCACAAAACCTGAGAGCAGCAGTTGGATGCTGCCATGTATTCAGCTTCGCATGTTGAAATTGCAACTGATGTCTGTTTCTTGCACTGCCAGGAAACTAATCTTCCTCCAAGAAACTGACAGCCTCCTGTTGTTGACTTCCGACTCTGATTACAGCCACCATAATCAGAATCTGTATACGCCACCAGTTCAACGTCTCCTCCCTTTGGGTACCACAACCCTAGTTTCGGCTTGCCCTTAAGATACCGCAAAATCCTCTTCACACCTTTCATGTGAGATTCCTTTGGGTTTGCCTGAAAACGAGCACAAAGACAAACAGAAAACATTATATCGGGCCTAGAAGCAGTTAAATACATTAATGAACCTATTATCGCCCGATACAGAGTAGGGTCCACATCAGCGTCACCATCTGATTCAGCGCCCAACTTGTGATTGACGCAGATTGGGGTGTCATATGGAGAACTGTCCTCCATCTTGAATCTCTTCAGCACATCATGAACATACTTTGTTTGATGAATGAACATCCCATCCTTCTTCTAATCAACCTGCAATCCTAGAAAGAAGGTTAGTTCACCCATAGCACTCATCTCGAATCGTTTCTTCATGACAGCCTCAAAATCCTGACACATGGATACTCTTGATGCAGCAAAAATGATATCATCCACGTAGACTTGAACCAGTAAGAAGTCACATCCTTCTCTCTTCACAAACAGCGTACTGTCAATCAATCCTCTTTCAAAACCATTTTCCAGCAAGTAGTCCGATAACGTTGAATACCATGCACGAGGTGCCTGATGTAACCCATATAACGCCTTGCTCAACCTGTATACGTGATCCGGAAAGTCTGGGTCAGGAAAACCCGGAGGTTGCTCAACAAACACAACCTCATCAACTTTCTCGTTAAGAAACGCGCTCTTCACATCTAACTGAAACACCTTCATCTTTTTAGATGCAGCAAACGCCAAAAACAATCTAATCGCTTCTAACCGGGCAACAGGAGCGAAAACCTCATTGTAGTCAATACCCTCTTGTTGATTAAAACCTTTAACAACCAGCCTCGCCTTATTTCTCACGATAATCCCCTTTTCATCTCTCTTGCACTTGAACACCCATTTCGTGCCTATAGCATGCACATTCTTTGGTTTTTCAACCAAAGTCCAAACTTCCATTTTTTCGAACTGAGCCAACTCTTCTTGCATGGCTTCGACCCACGAGCTGTCCTTTAAAGCCATTTGATAATTCTTTGGTTCAATTTGGCTTATAAAGCAGGAGTACAAACATTCATTCATTATACCCGTTTCTTTTATGCTTGTATAAACACAGGTGTGCTCATTCAAGCTACTTCTGGTTTGTACACTCGAGGACACATCACCTATAACGTTCTCCAATGGGTGATCTTTGTGAATTCTCGTGGTCGGAACAGCACCGACATGTAAATTGTCTTCCAAGTTCGAAGAGATCTCATCTATGGTTGTTTCTGGCTGAGAGTGAAAAGGATTAATAAATTCATCTTCAGTTGAGGCCGCAGGGGTATCGATAGGGTTTGATGTGGAAGGCTGAGATTTTTCTGTCATCTGATGTTGCACTACCTCCTCTTCCTCATCAAAAATCATCTTCGTCACTGCTCTTTCGTCTTCTTCAGAAATTTCCAAAGTAGGTACGTTAAACGACTTAAAAAGTTTAACATAGTCAAACAGCTCAGCAGGTCCATTGCTTGGTTTTGGCGGTTGGTAACTAGTAATGTCGGTGTTACAAACCACCTCCACCTTGCAAGTTGTCGTATTGAAGACCCGTCTGTTGGGAGTCCCAACAACATAACCGACTAGGATTCCCTCATCAGCTACTTCACCAAATTTCGAATTAGTCTTCAAAATCGAACAAGGAGACCCAAATGGTTCAAGACCGCACAAGTTGGGCTTCCTTCCGTGCATAAGCTCGTAACAAGTTTTTCCAAGTTTCTTAACTGTTAACACCCTATTTAGAACATAGCAGGCTGTAGCAACTGCTTCAGCCCAGAACATCACAGGAAGCTTCGAGTCTGCCAGCATAGTTCTGGCTCCTTCAATTAACGTTCGGTTCTTCCTTTCAGCCACTCCATTCTGTTGCGGAGTATACGGAGCGCTGTATTGATGTTCAATTCCTTTCTGAAGACAGAAGATTTCCATTTCAAAGTTCTTGAACTCTATCCCATTGTCACTTCTGATGTACTTAACTGATTTACTCATGACGTTCTCAACTTTTGTAATTAGATTCTTCACCATTTGAGCCGTCTCATCTTTCGTTTTCAGAAAATATACCCACGAGTATCGCGAGTAGTCATCAGTGATCACCAAGCAGTAAGAGGTACCACCTAGACTTTGTACATTCACGGGACCGAAGAGATCCATATGAAGTAGTTCTAGAGTACCGGCAATTGAGTTAATTTTCTTGGTGAGATGGGATTTCTTGTGTTGTTTTCCCTTCTTGCAGGCTATGCATTTGTCTTCAAAGTTAAAACTTTTTAAGGGAACGCCCATCACAAGCCCATTCTTGACAATGAAGTTCATCTTCCGAAGATGAATATGTCCCATTCTCCTGTGCCACAATTCTGATTCTGATTCGCTTGCTTTTGTCATTAAACAAGATTCTCCAGTGGCCATTTCAGTAGACCTCATGTCCATCACATATGTATTCGTTTCACGTGGAGCTTTCATTACTATCCATTCTTCTGGTATATGAAAACCAGGCTTCAATACAATCGCTTCATTTTTAGTGAAATGGACAGTGTATTCTTTATCACAGATCTGCGACACACTCAGCAGATTGTGCTTTAATTCTTCCACAAAGTTTACGTTTTCAAGTGTCATTCTCCCATTCGACACAGTACCTCTACCGGTAATCCTTCCACCGCTTTCACCAGCAAAACTAACTCTAGCTCCCTGAACAGGTTTTAAGTCTTGCAACAAGTGTTTGTTGCCTGTCATGTGCCTGGAACAGCCGCTATCTACAATCCAAAGATTGTTTGCAGCCCTGTTCAACTGTTCCTGCACAATAAAACAAAGAGTTAGAATCTTGGGACCCAAGACCAATTGGTCTTGGATCGATACGTCCCGTACCCTGGCTTTCTCAAGTTAGAGACTCGATAATTTCTGTAAGTCCTGTTAGGGTATCTCCTTGCAGATTGGGTGTAATGCCTTTCAAACCTTTGAGAATTGAAAGTGTTATATCTTGAGGTTTGGTTGTAAAAATGAGGTTGGTTTTTATGAAAACTTGAATTCGTTATATTTTGGCATTTTTTAAAGTTTTCATTTTTAGCAGGAACAAAATGACGCTTATTCTCATTTTTATTTGTCTTTACATCTCTAAATCTCGGTTTCAAAGGGCAATCTGCAACTAGATGTCCTAACTTGTTACATCTAAAGCAACATCGACTCTCCATTTTCTTGTCAAATGTTGGTTTGGATGTAGAGGCAGTGTTACCAGCCGTTCGTCTCACATAAGGTGGGACGTACGGATTGAGTGGAGAACTCTTTTTAGAACCTTTATTTTTATCTCCATCGGTGGGTAACCCTACCTTCTCTTTTGTCTGATCAGATTCGGACAACTTATCCGAATCCGATGAGACTGGACTCAAAACAGAAATATTCACATTTGAAACTTTCGAACTTGTTTCTCCACAGCTAACACTTGGTTTTACACTTGTAATCTTGATTGGAGTTGTCTGAGGAACTTCGAAATCGACAGATTTCTGAACACTCGGATTATAAGTATAGTTGTGGTTAAAGGGTGGTGGAACTTCATTATATCCGATTCCTCCCCTCTTTGCAGAGGTACCTGGATCACTCACGAGGTGATCAAGGATGGCCGAGGAATTCCTGAACTGCTCAAGTTTGCGGTTCAGTTCCACCACCTTTACCTGGTGGTCAGCAATCTGTTTATCCCGATCAGCAATCACTTTAGTTTTTTCCTCCAAAACTTCATAACTAAGATCAATTATTTCAATTTTCTCAGCAAGTTTAATTTTTAAGCTTTGAACGTCTTTTTCACATGCTTTTATTTTAATTTTATAACTCGTTTCTCTTGCTTTCGTAAAATGGTGATCTTCTTTAATAGTTTTAAAGTCAGCATCTAAATGGACATACTGATCAGTTATTGTTTTAAGTTGCTCAGACAAATTCTCACAACTAGTACAAATAGTTTTAGGACTTACCTCGGAGCGATTATCTTTGTCATTTGCCATGAAAGCGGTTTCTTCTTCATTTGCTTTCTCAATTTCTTCAACCTTCTCACATTCTTCAGCTTCAGACTCAGCCATGTTTGCTTGCTCACCAGAACCACTTGAGCGTTGATTCCAGTTGTACTCACCTGCCTCTCTGGTCAACATGGCATTTATCTCTCTGTTAACTCCTGAGTGTTGTGTAGGTCGACCTTGTCCTCGTTCAACCCTCTCATTTCTGCATTCCTTGGCAAAGTGCCCGTACTGTTGACAATTATAGCACCTTACTTTGGACTTGTCGAACCCGGGCCGACCACCAACAAACTTTCTCCCCGTCTTATTCATGAAACGCTTGACTCGCCTCACTATCATGGCCATTTGCCATTGCAAATCCATCTCCTCCAGATCATCAGCATCGATCTGGTCATAATCCTCATCCAGAACAGCAGGGTCCACAATCTTCCCCTGGATGTAGTTTTCATAGGAAGCAATAAATGATGCATAGACTGCAAACTGCTCTTCAGCAGATTTTACACTCATAGGCATCTTGGAATAACTATTGCTTGATGCATTTGCAGAAAAACTACTTGTGGATGCTTGAGGCTTTGACGTACTAGATCCTCCAGCAACGAAACATACATCACCATTCGTGTTTACAGAAACGTTTCCTTCATGAGACGAGTCAGAGCCTGACTCCCCTTTAGAGTAATAAGCAGCAGATTCAGGCCTTGAACTTGAGCCTGTGTTAACCTTTGCACCATACATACCAGGGTCTTGTATCTGATCTGTAGGTGTTTCTTTTCGAACCATATTAAGCTCATAAGTTCTGAGCTTGTTCACTGCCGTTTCAAGATCATAATTAGGAAAGTCTCTGTCTTCCCTCATAAGAACGGTGTACATTTCCCACTTCGGTGGGAGAGCATCGAGAAGTTTTTCAACGATCTCTTCTTCTCGGTAAGCAATCGAATAATTGCTAAGCTCTGTCATTAGATGATAGTATCTGGTGATAATATCATCCAGCGATTCGTTCTTCAAAAATTTGAAGACGGAGAACTGGGTCTTCAAAAGTTTTACCTTCGATGCACGGATACTCACATTCCCCTCGAATCTATTTTCAAGAGCATCCCAAAGCTCTCTCGCAGAAGTGTACCTTCGGAACGTATGGAGAACCTCTTGAGGAAGTGCCATTGTTATCGCGGCATGGGCCTTGCTTTCGGCCTCGTACATTTTCTTTTCTTCCTCCTCCATTTTGCTGTACTTCTTAACCACATCGCGACCTTCGTATTGCGCAGTTGGAGGGATATATCCATCCTGGATGCACACCCACATTTTGGCATCCTGGTATTTGATGTATTGGATGAATCTATCCTTCCATGCCACGAAGTCAGTTCCTTTCATAAGCCTCGGGGCCTTAGTGGCAGACCCCGCTTCTACTTCCATCTTGACCAAATCGGAGATATTGATCGACGACATCCTTGCAAAAACCTGAAAAACCTGGAAAAACAAAAAAAATATTAAAACAGCTCAGTTGGCGAAGTTAAGAATAACTTCGCTTGAAGGTTAACTTCGCTGAAAGAGAACTTTGCTGAGATCTTAAATTCGCTTGATTTGGGCGAAGTTAAGAATAACTTCGCTTAGCTCTGGCGAACTTATGAGTTGAGCGAACTTGGGTTTGAAGCGAAGTTGCGGATAACTTCGCTAAGGCGAACTTATGAAGTGAGCGAAGTTGTAGTTAACTTCGCTAATCCTTATATCTTCGCCAAAAACCCTAATTCCAGCGACGGCAACTTCGCCTGAAGAATGGTAACTTCGCCCGATGAACGGTAACTTCGCCCGATGAACAGGAAAGTTTGTTCAGATCTGTTTTCGTCAATCCAGCAGCTCCCGATCAATGCAAAGGCTTGAAAAAGACTGTCAAGCACTAGCAAAACTCAATCCCAACAAAAACACGTCCCGCGAATAGGTCAAACGAGACGTTTTCTACACCCGCGTGAAATCCCGAACCTCACAATCGAGCCGATTGGCTCTGATACCAATTGTAGGTTCCTGGACGGATCGTACACGGGATGTCTCTAACAACGCAGGTGCGGAATCCCTGCGTAGGTAGATACGAGTGTAGAGTATGTAGAGATCGAACACACAAGCAATAAACCAACCACGTTATATTGATAACAAACACGTGACCCGAGGTCACTGTTACAGACTATGACACGTAACTTGGTTACTGAAAACTGAAACGAAAACCCTAAACGAACAACTCAAACTGTTTCGGCTGAAACAGTATATAAACACGACAACTTCGCCACAGGCGAAGTTGTCAATAACTTCGCTGATTCAACAAGTTCGCCAGAGCGAACTTGTTGACAACTTCGCGTGTTACAAATATAAACATAATCAAAACATAATTGCATTACAGACTCGATTACAAATGCTAGACTATGAACTACTGACACACATGTACCAACACTTGTGCCTGTTGACCCGTGGATCTCTGCTGAAGGATAGATGATCCTTGCTGAAATAGCGAGGATCCTTGAGCCTGTTGACCCATGGACCCCTGTTGAATGATAGATGATCCTTGATGAAATAGCGAGGATCCTTGAGCCTGTTGACCCATGGACCCCTGTTGAAGGATAGATGATCCTTGTGAGAACTGAGCCATGGATTTTGGACTGGTGAAATCCAGCATCCTTGGCATCAGGGCGTGAGATCCTCTGCTGGCCTCTTGTTCTTCTTGAGATCTTCTATCTCACGAAAGATCCTCTGGTTGGTCTTGTTCTGTTGCTCATATATGCTTTAACCTGCGAAAACATAGATGAAACATCACTGTTAGTACTAACCACCGGGGCAGCAGCAACGGTTTTTGAGCTCTGGAAGACTGGTAGTTGCGTCTCGTTCCCAGCAGCAGCAGTTCGTTGCGCTCCCGTGATTGGCGGAGGCATTGGTGGCAAGGTCCTTGATGAGAGAGAAACCGATGACGGCATGGTTGATGATGCAGAGGTTGATTGAGAGGCCATTGATTGTGATATGGGTATGAAAAAGTTGAGAACGATAGGAATAATATGGATTATAGCACCAATTGCCCCACAGTGGACGCCAAATTGTTTTGGACAAAAATCTGCTAAGGATCAAGTATCCAAATCTGTTATGTGAGGTAAGGTGCTAACTCGATAATGACAAGTGCGTAATTGTAATATTGGTGAACACAAAGGTTTGATCACGAGGGAAAAAGCCCTTAACCAAGATAGTCTTACTTCGGTCAAAACTTATCAAGGTAATCTTTGGTAAAATAACTCCGGTCAAGGATTAATAAGATAATCTTTGGTCGGATTACTTTAGTCAATGATCAACAAGGTAACCTTTGGTCGACGAGTATATGATTATCGTGATCTCTGGCACAAAAAACCCCCCGGACGGTGAAAACTATCACTGTCGATTGTATTGATAACTAAAAAGCAGTTACAAGTGTTGTGGAGTAAATGACCGAGATTACAAAGTATGCTAGTGTGTATAGAGAATGTTAGTTTCTGCTCTTAGTGTGTGTGATAGTACATGTCTTTTTTCCTATTCGATCATAGCTCGTTTAAATATGAAAATATCACTAACTATATCTCATATATATCCGGAAATCTTCCACCTAGCCGCTCCACGACCTTTGACCACGTGCCAATAGCCATCCAGTAGCGAGATAAGCGGAAGAATGAGTCTTATAGCCGTTGTTGATATTTACACGTTCATCTTCACATGAGTTCGTCCATTAACAGCTACATTGAAGTAGGATCCTGGATTCATGCTCCAGCCGGAGAATGCTCTGTGAGGATAACTGATGCAAGTACGTCTTAAAGTTGTCACACATGTCTAACACATCACCATACTAAACGCAATCATTAGTAAACAAGTAATACCGAGGATCGTCGATCCTTTATATCCTGATATATATTTCAAGGATAAACTATCCATAAGATAGTCAAGGATAAAGGATTCTCAGTATAAAATTCATGGCCTAACAGTTTATACAGTTTTAGTATATTATTTTGGGTTTTATTTGATAATTAATGATTTGACTCTAATTTTGACAACAATATGTACATTATCATAATTTTAATAATTTAATAATTAATTATTTGACTCTAATTTTGATAAATGTTTACACTATTATAATTTTACATATTTACATATTACATATTACATATACATATTAATTTAAACGTACATATCGAATTCTCAACAATTATATGAAATTTGCAAAAAAACTGGATTTTACTAAATTTCTAATTAACCATTTGACTGAATTTGACCATTTATATTAAATAGATTTAAATAACATTTACATATTTAAACCGAATTCTCATTCCGAATTTGACTAACTTTTTGAAAACATTTTAAATTTTTTTAATATTATCCATAATTATAAACCCATTTCATAATTTTTCAGTATTCATGTCCTGAATAAATAAGATTTTAGTTTTAATAACTATTTCAAAATATTTCATGTTATCATGATTTAATGTCAATTTCAACTAACTTCACTAATATATTTATTCCTATTATTCCTAAAAGTGAATAATAAGATACATGTATGTATAACATTTTGAAATTCGAATTCTGATCACTTATATGAAGTTTACAATAATAGGTTATACAGTTGGACTTTAACCGTATTTTTTAAAACTGAATCCTAATAGGTTAATCATAGACTATTTTTATTAATAGGAATTTACTTTAATTTTGGTAAATTTGGACATTATTGTAATTTTAATAATAATTTATTCTCATTTCTATTTATATGAACTTTTTATAAAAAAAAGTTAAATAATTTCCAAATTCAAATTCTCAACATTTATATGGAATTTACAATAATATATTATACAGCTCGACTTTGACTATATTTTCAAAAAACTAAAATTAGCATAATTACAGTTTTCTTAGTTTAGTAACCTTGACTAGTCAATTCTAACTTATAATTTTGTTAATATTAACAAACCAAAATTCAAAATTATCTTCCAATCTATTTCAATTTTAAATCCAATATTATAATCTTTACAACTACTACGAATTATTTCGTACTTTCGTTTTAAATATGACACGGGTTTGAAATATATTGTTAGTTCAAATACTAGCATTTGGAACCATATTGAACTATGACCCAGGTTTGAAAAAGTAAGTATATTTTTTACAAGTTCTTATGTTATTGTTTTTATATTTTCAATCGTGTGTAACATGGGCTCTAATCTAGATATCAATAATAACGAGTATATCAATAATAATCTGTTGGTACATGATGTCAGTAGTTCAGTGTCTAGTGTCTGTAATCGAGTCGTTTGGATTTGAGTTTGTATGTAAGCGAAGTTGCTAACAAGTTCGCTGATATAGGCGAACTTGTTAGACAAGCGAAGTTAGTGACAACTTCTCCTGAACATGCCAGGCGAAGTTGTCGTGATATATAACTTAAGCTACGGCTTGAGTTTGAAAATAATTCAATCAGTTTTAGTTTACGAGTCAGAGAGTCCTGTAATCAGTGATTGATATCACGTGTTTAAGGTTGCAATATAACGAGTATTTGTTTATTGTAACGTGTGTTTAATCGTATCGTCTTCTACGCTCGTAACGTCTTACGTAGGGATTCCGCACCTACGTAGAACGAGATATCTCGTGTAGATCCGACTGGGAACCTACAATTGGTATCAGAGCTTTTGCTCGATTGTGTGGTTCGGGATTATCACGCGGGTGTAGAAATCGTTCCGTTCGACTATTCGCGGGACTTGTTTATCGAGTTTTTGTGTTATACTCACCTCCCACCATCATAAACAACCCATTACACCTTCACAAACCTCGCAAAATCCAGAAATCAAACCTTCAAAACCATCGTGTTCATCAGGTGATGTTGCCGTCACTGTTCGTAGGGTTTCGGCGAAGATATAAGGTTAAGCGAAGTTATCCACAACTTCGCCTACCTTCTCAAGTTCGCTTATCTCAAGCGAAGTTACCCACAACTTCGCCTACTTCACAAGTTCGCTTATCTGAAGCGAAGTTATCTTCAACTTCGCCGAATCAGGCGAATTTAAAAAGGGAAGCGAAGTTCATAATCAGCGAAGATCAGACTTAAGCGAAGTTATCCACAACTTCGCCTACAGTACTGTGAAAAATAAAATTTTTATTTTTCGGGTTTCTTTGTGTTTCGTGAAAGATGTCTTCAATCAATATTACTGAACTGGTAAGGATGGAAGTGGAAGCGGGGTCAGCTACAAAGGCACCGAAGATGCTTAAGAAAACCGATTATGTAGCGTGGAAAGATCGTTTTGAACAATATGTCAAGTACCAAGATGCTAAAATGTGGGTGTGCATACAAGATGGTTACATTCCACCAACTGCTGAGTATGAGGGTCGTGATCAGATCAAGAAATACAAAGAGATGGAAGAAGAAGAAAAGAAAATGTATGAGGCTGAGAGCAAAGCTCATGCAGCGATTAATATGGCTCTTCCACAAGAGATTCTTCACACCTTCAGAAAGTATAAAACTGCTAGAGAGCTTTGGGAAGCACTTGAAAATCGTTTTGTGGGTAATGTGGGAATTCGTGCTTCAAAGATTAAACTACTTAAAACCCAGTTCTCGGTCTTCAAGTATTTGAAGAATGAATCACTTGATGATATCATCACTAGATATTATCATCTGATGACCGAACTCAACAACTACTCCATTACTTACAAAGAAGATGAAATTGTTGAAAAGCTTCTTGATGCTCTCCCACCAAAATGGGAGATGTACACTGTGTTGATGAGAGAAGACAAAGACTTTGCCGACTATGACCTGGAAACAGCAGTTAACAAGCTACGAACTTTTGAACTAAACATGGTTCGAAAAGAGACACCTACTGATCAGGTTCAAGATCCAGGAATGTATGGTGCAAAGGTTAACTCAAGTTCAAGTTCGAAGTCTGATTCGTCTGCTTACTACTCAAAGGGAGAGTCGGGCGCTAACTCAACACATGAAGGTCATGTGTCTCTCAACATGAATGGTGATGTGTGCTTTGTAGCTGGAGGATCAAATGCTTCTAACCCTCAAGCAACCAAGAGTAGTTTTACCCCAAATGTTTCGAACAACAACTACTCAAGGATGCCCATGAGTGTTAAATCTGCTGAACAACAGTTTGCTCTCTATGCATCCTTCATTGCTTCGTATGAAAATTACATTCAGGGTAAGATTGTTGATCCTGCAACTTTGGATGAAGATTATGATCAGATCGATGCTGATGATCTGGAAGAGATGGATCTGCAGTGGCAGATGGCGATGATTGTGAGAAGGGTTAAGAGGTTCATGAAGAAGACAAGTAGGAAGTTTGTTGGTGAAAGACCAGGGTTCGATAAGTCGATGGTTAGGTGTTACAACTGTCAACAGAATGGCCATTTTGCGAAGGAGTGCACAAATGAACTTGTAGAACGCAGTCAAAACAGGTCTACATAACAGAATGGGGGTGGTAATGATAATAGAGCCATGATTTCCAGACAGAACGGGGAGTATAACTGGAATCTGCATGTTGAAGAAGTGTTCGAACAGGCCAATTTGGCGGACATCGAAACTGCAGATACTGAGAAAGTGACTGGCGAAAGTGAAGCTTACATGGCAGAAGCTAAAAATGAAGCTTACATGGCAGATGTGAAAGACCAACTCTCTGAGGTAAGTACCAAACTCCCTTGTACTAAGTGTGAAAATCTGTCTGAACAATTGACAACTATAACTGATCAGTATGTTAGTTTGGATGCTCAATTTAAAACCTTAAAAGAAGATCATCATTTCACTAAAGCTAGAGAAAACAGTTATAAAGTGAAAATAAAAGTTAGTGAGAAAGATATTAGGAGTCTTAAAGCAAATCTAGCTGAAAAAATTAAAGTAATTGATCTTAGCTATGAAGTATTAGAAGAGAAAACCAAACTAATAGCTGAAAGGGATAAACAGATAGCTGATCACCAGGTGAAAGTGGTGGAACTAAATATGAAACTTGAGCAATTCAGAAATTCCTCCGCTATACTTGATCAACTCGTTAGTGATCAAGGTTCCCCAGTTAAAAGGGGAGGAATTGGATATCATGAAGTTCCACCACCGTACAATCATAATTACACTTATGATCCTAGTAATCAGAAATCTGTTGATGTTGATTATAGTCAGACAGTTCCGGTTAAGGTAACTATTAAAGATCCAGAAGTTAGTAAAGGCGAAACGAGTAAGCCTGTGTCGAGTGTTAAAATTTATGCTCCTAGTCCTGTCTCATCAAACTCGGACAAGTCATCCGAGTCGAGTGAGACAAAAGAAAAGGCAGTGTTACCAAAAAGTGGAGAGAGACATAAAACAACTGAAAAGAAATCTCCACTAAACCCGTATGTCCCACCATATGTGAGACAAACGGGCAGTAATGCAGCCTTATCATCTAAAACAACTATTGAAAAGAAAGTTGAACACAGGAGTTGTTTCAGATGTAATCAATTAGGACACCTAATTGCTGATTGCCCTCTGAAGCAGAGATTCAGAGGGGTGAGGCCTTCAAAAACTGAAAACAGAACTAACTGTAACTACAATAGTGGTAAAACTGAAAACTCATCAAAGTTCAGAAATTGGACTAATTCAGGTTTTCAAAGAAAACGATCTCAGTTTTTCACTCCTAACAACCAAACCATAAGTAATAATTCATTTAATTCAAGAAGGTTTGGATGGCCTCATAGTCAATCTCCAAGAAGGTATCCTTTTAGGACTTACAGAAATTATTCCGATACTAACTTTGGACAGCCAAGGTATGGGATGTATCGACCCAAGACCAATAGGTCTTGGGTCCCCAGATTTTAATCATCTGCTTTAATCGTGCAGGAACAGTTGAACAGGGCTGCAAACAATCTATGGGTTGTGGATAGCGGCTGTTCCCGGCACATGACGGGTAACAAGAGTTTGCTACACGAATGGAAACCTGTTCAGGGAGGAAGAGTGAGTTTCGCTGGAGAGAGCGGTGGAAGGATCACAGGAATTGGGACTGTGACTAACGGAAAGATGACGTTAGAAAAAGTAAATTTTGTTGAAGAACTGAAGCACAATCTGCTGAGTGTTTCGCAGATCTGTGACAAAGACTACACCGTACATTTTACCAAGAATGAAGCAATTGTGCTATATCCTGGTTTCAAGATACCAGAGGATTGGATAGATATGAGGGCTCCAAGAGAAAAGATTACGTATATAATGGACATGAGGTCGACTGAAATGACAACAGAAGAATCTTGTCTTCTGTCGAAAGCAACTGAATCGGAGTCCGAATTATGGCATAGGAGAATGGGGCATATTCATCTTCGGAAAATGAACTACATTGTCAAGAATGGGCTTGTGCTGGGTGTTCCCTTGAAGAATTTCAACTTTGAAGATCAATGCTTATCGTGCAAAAAGGGAAAGCAACACAAGAAATCCCATCGCACCAAGAAGGTTAACTCAATAGTCAGTACCCTAGATCTACTTCAAATAGATCTCTTTGGTCCCGTGAATGTAAAAATTCTAGGGGGGACATCATACTGCTTGGTGATTACTGATGATTTCTCTCGATACTCTTGGGTATATTTCCTGAAGTCAAAGGATGAAACTGTTCAGATGGTAATAAATTTGATTACCAAAGTTGAGAACATTATGGGAAAAAGAGTTAAATACATCAGGAGTGACAATGGGACAGAGTTCAAGAACTATCAGATGGAGCTCTTCTGCTTACAAAAAGGAATAGAACACCAGTACAACGCTCCGTATACTCCGCATAAAAATGGAGTGGCTGAGAGGAAGAACAGAACGTTAATTGAAGGAGCCAGAACCATGCTGGCTGATTCGAAACTTCCTGTGGTGTTCTGGGCTGAAGCTGTTGCAACAGCCAGTTATATCCTTAATCGAGTGTTAACCGTTAAAAGATTAAATAAAACATGTTATGAACTTATGCATGGGAGAAAGCCCAACTTGAGTGGTCTTGAACCATTCGGGTCCCCGTGTTCGATATTAAAGACAAATTCTAAATTTGGTGAAGTAGCCGACGAAGGAATTTTGGTCGGATACGTTGTTGGGACTCCCAACAGACGAGTCTTTAATACATCGACCAGCAAGGTTGAGGTGGTCTGTAACACTGATATTACAAGTTACAAATCACCAAAACCAAGCACGGGACCCGCTGGGGTTTTCGACTATGATAGACTTTTCAAATCTTTTAATATACCTTATTTGGATTGTGCAGAAGTAGATGAAAGAATTGCTTCGAAGATGATTTATGATGAGGAAGACAATTATGTGCAACGACCGAAGTATGATGAATGTCAGCCTTCCTCGTCAAATGCTGTCGATACCCCTGCTGCCGCTACTGAAGAGGAATTCTTCAATCCATTTCACTCTCAACAACAATCACCCACTGATGAGCTATCTTCGAATCTGGAAGACAATCTGCAAGTCAGTGCGGTTCCGACTACGAGAGTTCACAAAAATCACCCATTGGAGAATGTGATAGGTGATCTGTCCGACGGTGTACAAACAAGACAAAGCTTGAATGAGCACACCTGTGTTTATACAAGCATTAAAGATTCAGGCATAATCAACGAATGCTTGTACACCTGCTTCATCAGCCAGATTGAACCAAAGAACTATCAAATGGCTCTCAAGGACAACTCGTGGGTCGAAGCCATGCAAGAAGAATTAGCCCAGTTTAAGAAGATGGAGGTATGGAACTTGGTTGCAAAACCGAAGAATGTGCATGCGATTGGCACAAAATGGGTCTTCAAATGCAAGAGAGATGAGAAAGGGATTATTATCAGGAACAAGGCGAGGCTGGTTGTAAAAGGCTTTAATCAGCAAGAGGGGATCGATTACAATGAGGTGTTTGCTCCTGTGGCGAGATTGGAAGCCATCCGTTTGTTTTTGGCATTTGCTGCACATAAGGAGATGAAGGTATTTCAGTTGGATGTGAAGAGTGCGTTCCTAAACGGTAAAGTCGATGAGGTTGTGTACGTTGAGCAACCTCCGGGTTTTCCTGACCCAGACTTTCCTGATCACGTATACAAGCTAAGTAAAGCACTGTATGGGCTACATCAGGCCCCTCGGGCCTGGTATTCTACACTATCCGACTACTTGCTTGAAAATGGTTTTGAACGGGGAAAGATTGATAGCACTTTGTTCTTCAAGAGAAAAGGGAGCGACTTTCTACTGGTGCAAGTCTACGTGGACGACATTATCTTTGCTGCATCAAAAGTCGCCATGTGTCAGGAGTTTGAGGCCGTCATGAAGAAGAGATTTGAAATGAGTGCTATGGGTGAACTAACTTTCTTTTTAGGACTGTAGGTTGATCAGAAGAAAGATGGGATGTTCATTCATCAGACTAAGTATGTCCATGATGTTCTCAAACGCTTCAAGATTGAGGACAACACTCCATACGATACTCCAGTATGCGTCAACCACAAATTGGGTGCTGATTCAGACAACGATGCAGACGTGGACCCAACCCAATATCGGGCAATAATAGGTTCTTTAATGTACTTAACTGCTTCTAGGCCTGATATAATGTTTGCAGTTTGTCTTTGTGCTCGCTTTCAGGCAAACCCAAAGGAATCTCACTTGAAGGGTGCGAAGAGGATTCTACGGTATCTCAAAGGCAAGCCTAAGCTGGGGTTGTGGTACACGAGAGGAGGAGACTTGGAGTTGGTCGCCTACACGGATTCTGATTATGGAGGGTGCAATCAGAGTCGGAAGTCAACAACAGGTGGTTGTCAGTTTCTCGGAGGCAGATTAGTGTCATGGCAATGCAAGAAGCAGACCTCAGTCGCCATTTCAACCTGTGAAGCAGAATACATGGCAGCATCCAAATGCTGCTCCCAGGTTCTTTGGATTCAACAGCAATTGCGCGATTATGGTCTGAATTTTACTCATACTCCTATTTGCATTGATAATACTGCTACTATCTCAGTAACTAACAATCCCGTAAAGCACAGTAAAACTAAACACATTGACATCCGTCATCATTTTATACGGGATTGTGCTGAGAAGAAACTGATT
The DNA here is from genome assembly GCF_021521415.1 of Bidens hawaiensis. NCBI lineage: Eukaryota > Viridiplantae > Streptophyta > Magnoliopsida > Asterales > Asteraceae > Bidens > Bidens hawaiensis. The sequence goes on from NW_027491355.1 coordinate 438,227, forward strand.
GTGCTCGAAAAGGTTGATACTCTAGATAATTTCGCTGACATGTTTACGAAAGCGTTTGACAAAACTAGATTTCAAAACCTTGTTGAGCTGAATGGGATGATCAATCCCGAGTAACCATGTTTTGTGACTTTGTTTTAAAAAAAAAAAAAACCACGTCACTATCGCTTAGAATTATGTCGGTTACCTCAGTTTGAAGGACATGTCTTCGGATATGTTTGGTCCTCATTTCTACTTGTAGAATATGAGGATAGCCATTAACCAGATGACTGAAAGTGACCGGGGCGGTTTATGATGTGTTTTTTTATTCTTTCGCTGAAAATTAGTCGATCATACTTAGTTAGAATGACACATACTCGTATGTGGTCGGTACAGCTGATCCATTGGATCTACAGGATAGCCGTTTACCTGAAGACTTTGACTTGATCGGGGCGATAGAAGTTAAAAAAATTTTTTGGCGGGAGATGAAATTATTTTTCAAGTCTACTACTTCGTATGAAGTTCCTTTACTATGTTTAACAGAAAATTGATCCAACCTTGGAAAGTGATAGATATACTGATTCTGTGTGCTTAACTAGTGAAGTGATAAGGCCTAAAAGACTTTAGAACAGTCATTGTATGTCATGGTAGCTTTTTATGGTGCGTAAAAGTAGAAGTGATACTAACTAAATCTACTCGATTTTACGTGGAAACTCCTTAAGAGTTGTGCATGTCTTCATATATATCTTTCCGAATGATAGGCAGAAAAGCGATTACCCAGTCATACACGAGCCCGTGAGTGTTCTGATTCCCGTAAAGATAGCGTGTCAAGAAACTGCAGTGATCCAGATTCGGGACTTGCAGTAGTTTATCTGAAGTTGTGTAAATACTTAAAAAAAATAAATAAAATATGTGAGTTATTGAGACATCATAGAGTTCATAAAGATAAGACTTCTCAATCAAGATGCAAGATAGAGAACGGGAAGAAGAGTCCAAAGATCGAAGAGTACCTACTATTTAATCAGACACTACGGGTCGAGGTCAACTCGGGGTGACTTGGGGAAAGCCAAATACGCTTTGAGAATAGATAGGAGGCATCATAATCTATGAGTTGTTGCCCATTTAAGTTTTGAGCTTAATTGAACCTAACCCGTATCACAGAAACGATGAAAACCATTCTAAGTCATTTACCTGCTTACAACCTGTTTCTTTATGTCATAATACAGCTGAACACGGATCTGTGTGACAGTCACGTAGTTAGTATGATTCCTGTTCGGATCTTTTCTAAAACATGGTAGTCCCTATCGAGACTGAAATTTGATCCCGTGTACTTTATTTTTAAATTTTTTCTACTTATGTAGTTGTATGATTTTATATTTGGTTACTTGGTCTTCATCGTATCATTTAACGCTTTAAAGGTTGTTTTAAAACTTGATTGCAAATTGTTCAAATTATAGAGGTTTGTTTTGAAAATTTTGATATCGGCGAAGTTGTGCTTAACTTCGCCTGCAATAGGCGAAGTTATCCACAACTTCGCCTGTATAATTTTGACCCTATATAAAGGATATTAAAGGTCAAACAGGTCATTATTTTCAAAAACACCAGCGAATTTGTCTTAAACCCGGCGAACTTATTTCGTAAACCCACAGCGAACTTATCGATCATCTTCTGTGTTCATTCTTTCTCGATTTCTAATCCGTTTAAAGGTGTGTAGGATAATCGAATCGATTGTTCATGTTCATTAATGTTTATCATCGGTCGATTCGACCCGTTTCACGTCCTCGTTTTTCGAACCATTAACAACCGATTTTCAAACGTATCTTTACGTGTTCTTAATCAAATTAATCGTATAGATCATCTTAAAACCTGGTTTTCCGAAATCCGTAAGCTCAAAATTGACCAAATCACGTCGTTCGATAAACCTAACTGATGTCGTTTCATATTTGGCGAAGTTACAGCTTAGGCGAAGTTATCTGTAACTTCGCCTGAGGTTTAACTTCGCCTGATAATTATTTTTGAAACAGTTTATGAGGCGATGTTGTGGTTAGGCGAAGTTATCATTAACTTCGCCTGGACCTTTTTACTTAACTGTTAACCAGCGAAGTTCAAGTTAAGGCGAAGTTGTTCCCAACTTCGCCCCACCTCTAACTTCGCCTATACAGAATAAATCACAACTTCGCTCATGGTAACAGGCGAACTTGTGATTTGCTTTGACGTGTATCTAACTTAGTCTGTTTGATGCAGATATGGCTGCTGTAGGTGGTGCAGGCGGTGATGACGGTGGAGACAACCAAAGACAGTTCTTCCCGGGTCACAACATGTATATAACATTAGACCCGGACGCGAGCGGAGTTGATGATTTCCGCGAAATCATCACATTCTTACTACGCTCGCGTATATTCCACGCGATTACGACAACACTGCCAATATCCTTGCCAAACATTGAGGATTTTTGGCAGACTGTGGAATATGACTGTAGGGTCGAGCCCCCGGTGATGCGAGCAACAGTCAACAATCACATTGTTCAGTTCTCATCTGAACAGATCCGGGCGGCTTTACGATTTGGAGATGAGACGAGAGATGACCCGACAGATTTTGTGGCTCCTTTCCGTGATGGAGCGTTTCTAAGGATGGGATACTCTGGTCCCTTGGGAGATACCCAGAGAAGGAAGGGGTTCTTACTTGACCAGTGGCGCTTTCTCATGCATGTCATGATTGTATGCATGTCAGGGAGAAAGGCGGGCACTGATGGCATGGGCGCGACCATGCAGTCAGCTATGACTGCTCCGACTTATAACAAGCGTTACAGCTTTAGTCAGATGGTCTTCTACGAGATCGATCGACAAAGAAGAGCGGTGGCGCGTGAGAGATTTATCATGTATCCAAGATTTCTCCAAATGATCTTGAATCATGTTGCTCCAACGCTACCTCAGCGCCGCCCAATCCGATACGTCGAAAGTGTGAGCAAAAGGATCTTTGCCCAATGCAGATCCTCCAGTGCGAGGAGCAAACCTGAGCTCCGTCCTCGACATACTCCACTATTCGGGTACTTGATCAACCCGTGGTATGTGCCTGCTCGAGGGGACGAGTTTCGGGACCCGGCACCACAACAGGCAGGAGCACCTCAAGCTATACCTGCTGCTCCTGTTGTGTCACCGGAGGAGAACGTAGATCTTGACGCAGAGTTTGGCGGTCAAGGATTTTTTGACATGGAGAGGGTTGATCCAGAGGAGAATGTACAGGTCTCAGTTGAACGAGCTTCGGGTGTGAATGTTACTAGGGCAGCTACAACGATGGCTGGCTCAGATTCTGATGATGAAGTGGCCGAAGCAAGACGGATGTTGGTAACACATGAACGGGTTCATGGGAAAAGAAAAAGAACTGATGATGACAGCGAGTCAGATTATGAAGAAGAGGTGCAACAGTTGATACGCAGATCGAGAAGGGAACGGGCAGGTGCAGGATCGAGAGTCGGTGAGAGCTCTAGGGTGGTACGTTTCACTCCACCAGCACTGTCCGGTATGACTTTTGTTCCCTCATCATTACAGGTTACAAAGCCAAGCACCACGGACGTTCCCGTGGTGGCTACCTCATCTGCCTTTGGCCTCCCACCCACTTCATTCCAACTACCGACTCCGGAGATCGTTTCGTTGCCGCCTCCGACTGTTACTCCAACGGAGGTCGTGGCAAAATTTATCGAGTCGACGGTTGTGGCCACTGCAGGGTTATCGGTGACAATACCACCTGCGGTTACGTCTTTGCCTACTTCTGAGGTCCCGGTTACATCGGAAATCCCTCCTCAGTACACTCACGATATATCTCATCTGAGGTTTATTTCGATGCAACCCTATCAGACTCAGAACGAATAGCAGCACTTGAACGGGTCGTGGCAGAACAGTCAAGGATTAATCTTATCCAGACCCAGGCTATTCAACGCCTAGTTGCAGAAAATCAGATGCAGTCGTCCCTGCTGGTAGAACATGGCAAAATCATAGATGCTTTGAAGGAGTTCTTGGCATCTCAGGGGGAGACGAGCTGTAAAGGCGATGAGTTGAAGACCAAGAAGAGAAATGATAGAGACGATGATCCCAATGCATCGAAAGGTGCAGGTGGTGAGTTTCCAAGAACTGTACAAGCTCTTGGGACTTCCACAACTCAGGGGGAGTCGACAAGTGCAGCTGGTGGTGATGATGTGGTGGTGGTGGAGGTTGAGGAGATGGATGATGACTTTATGTGTGATGATGATGTATTACCGAGTGATGAGATTGAGAAGATTGGAGAAGAGATTGTGATTGATGATGAGATAGAAGAGGGAGAGATAGTAGAAGAGAATGTGGAGCATGAGATACCGGAAGTAGATAACGCAAATATGAGTCAAGAGATTGGAAGTGATGAGACTGAATGGGAAGAGCAGCCTAGATGGAAAGAAGGCTATGCTCAGTGGTTCGTCAAAACGAAGAAACCAGCGGTCCCTACAATGTTTAAGAAGAGTTACAACATTAGAGGCTATGCTGAAGCGAGAAAGGGGATTATTTGCTGGATATACGATGAGCAGTTGAGGCTCTTCGTGATTAAGAGGTATGATGGCGTTCAGTATTTCAAAAGAATGTTGAGATCGTTGAACACATTGCCAGAATGTGAAGTGAAAGACTTAGCCAGATTAGGATTGATAAATCGAAGTGATGATAATATGGCTAGAGTCATTGGGAAGATCGTTTGGAAGGAGAGTATAAAGGAAAAGAAGTTTGAGCTGCTGAAACCACAGAAGGGTAAACTTATCTAAGACAAAGATAGGGGGTTGAGAGCAGATGGCAAGCCTTGGATGATTATGAAGTATAAACCGATCCGGTGTTTGAAAGAAGTGCCGATGAAACAAATGCCCAAGGATGTGCTCAAAGAGTTGAAGTGGTGGTATGTAGATTGTGAGACAGCTGAAGCAGTGATGGAAGACGAAGATGAACAAGAGCTGCTGAGAGTCTATGATCCGATGCATCTAGTGAACCTGTCTCGAGCTGATCTGCAGGTACTGAATGAAAAGAAAATCTTTTATATTCCTGCTTGGAAAGACGAAGCGAGGAAATATCAAAGAGTTGTTTCGGTATGTGTACGAGAAGGAGTGAATACTTAAAGATGAAGATTCAGGATTGTTGAAGATTACAAGACACGTGCTTGAAGATAAAGAGATGAAGCTACTGCCAAGGGGGAGTCTGTTGGTACATGATGTCAGTAGTTCAGTGTCTAGTGTCTGTAATCGAGTCGTTTGGATTTGAGTTTGTATGTAAGCGAAGTTGCTAACAAGTTCGCTGATATAGGCGAACTTGTTAGACAAGCGAAGTTAGTGACAACTTCGCCTGAACATGCCAGGTGAAGTTGTCGTGATATATAACTTAAGCTACGGCTTGAGTTTGAAAATAATTCAATCAGTTTTAGTTTACGAGTCAGAGAGTCCTGTAATCAGTGATTGATATCACGTGTTTAAGGTTGCAATATAACGAGTATTTGTTTATTGTAACGTGTGTTTAATCGTATCGTCTTCTACGCTCGTAACGTCTTACATAGGGATTCCGCACCTACGTAGAACGAGATATCTCGTGTAGATCCGGCTGGGAACCTACATAATCGTTCCCTTAAATATATTAAACTTTCATTTGTTCAATTTATATAAATAATAATCGCATTACCAAAATTATTGTTATAATAAATATAATTACTTAAAAATTTGGCTGGTATTAATTAATTCTTTATTTAGTAACTGTTACACTTTTAATTATGTTATCAAAATTATATCAATACCTTCTTCCTAACTAGAAATAAAAATTATTTGTAACTTTTAACTTATATTCGTTTAAATAAGATTAATTGTAAAGTTTATTTAATAGACATCAACCATATTCATATACATCATCTACTAATATATGTTTTAAATTGTATTTTAATCACTATGTTTATTGTACAAAAGAATAATACTTTTCTTGACATAATATAAGTTTTTACTTCAAATCAATTCTTAAGTTGACAACCATTAATTTACATTAAATTTTTTATTTTTAAACACCTAAAAATGAGGCACAAAATTATTTTAACATAATTGTCAAACAAATAGTAGTTGCTAAAAATAAAACACGGTTTCTCCTCAAATTATACATTTTTTTCGTAAATAACTATTAGTGAACATAGAATGTTTTCTTAATTTATTCATTTTATTCCCATTAGGAAAAAAACATTTTCTAAATATTTCTATGTTTAAAGTTTAATAAAAGTAAATTTCTATATTACTACTAAATTAGCATGTACGAAATATGGCGAAAAGTTTTATCTCCTAAGTAGATGCAATTGTCTAAATGGGTAAAAAAGGTATAGCTATAACGGAAACGAGTTATATGGATACACATTGAAAAAAACATAAAAGCTAAAGAGCACACTCTACCAAAACAATATTAGATTATTATTATTATATGTATTCAATAACTATTTAACATAATTTATCTACAAAAGAGTTATAAAAAATGGATGAGAAAGTTTTGGCCAATTCCTGAATGATATATATTAGGAACCAACTATATGTTAAACACACTTGAATGAAAATTAACATGTTATTGAATATTGATTAAGACTTTATTTTAAAAATCAATTAATTATAGTATTATGAAAGACTAAATTTAGGTTTTTTATTGTGATAACAGTTTGTTTTGTAACATAATTTTACAATATACTTGTTGAGCCATAAATAACCAAGTACTAAGGATATATTATTCTTGATGACAAATCTGGATCAGTTATCCTTCTGAAGGGCTCCGGAGTTATATCAGGATCATGGATCCTTAGTAATTGGTATTATTAACAATTGTTCCTTTTGTGTAGGTTGATATTCAATAAGTGTAACGGCTCCAAGACCTAGTCCACCACCTATTTCGCTACCGGACCTGTTCAGCACGTGGTCAAATGGCACGAATGAAGCGAGTGGGAAGATGGCGGATTAGTAGGAGAAATTAGTTAGTTGTTATTATTGTTAAATACAGAGTTATGATCAAAGTTAGGGCACTTCACATACGTACACATTCATTCACTTACTGCTGACATTCACAAACACTCAGTCAAGAACACTCAAAGCAGATCACATACACTTAATTTCATTGTAACCTTTGATCATATACTCCACCTTTGTAACCCGATTTTTACATTAATAAAGTGGTGATAAACAATTGTTGTCACCCGGGGTTTTTGTGTCAGCGATCTGACCAAGATCAAGGGATTTTCCTTGTAACAAATCCTCGTGTTTGTGTTTGTAATCTTTACATAATCGATATTCTCATCATAGCACTAAACCTAACCTAACAAATTTGGTTACTTGATCCATAAACGACTTTTAACCAAAAAAATTTGGCGCCCACCGTGAGGCAATTGTTGCTATAATCCAGAAAATACCTTATCAATATTCAACCTTTCATACCCATATCACTATCAATGGCCTCTCAACAATCTTCTACTTCATCCACTATGCCTTCATCAGTTTCTCACCCACAAAGAACCTTGCTACCGATGCCTCCCCCGCTAGCAGCAGCTCCAAGGACCACCGCTGCTGGAAATAAGACGCAACTACCAGTCTTCCAGAGCTCGAAAACCACTACTGCCACTTTGGTGGTTAACTCTAACAACGATGTTTCTGTTATGTTTTCACAGGTTAAAGCCTACATGGAGCAGCAGAGCAAGACTAACCAGAGGATCCTTCGGAAAATAGAAGACCTCCAGAGGACTAAGAGGCCAGCAGAGGATCAGACTCCTCTAATGCCTAGGATGCTGGATTTTACCACTCCAGGATCCTTGGCCCAACATGCGCAAGGATCGTCTATCCTTCAACCGGGACCCATGAGTCAGCAAACTCAGGGGTCCTTCGTTTTCCAACAAGGATCCTCTATCCTTACTCCAGGGTTCATGGGTGCACAAGCTCAAGGATCCTCTTTCCCCCAGCAAGGATCATCAATCCTTCAACCAGGATCCACAGGATTGTACCATCAAAGATCCTTCAACTCCCAGCCTCTAGGATCCTTCATTAAGAATAAAGGATCCTCAGGGATTCAACATCAAAGGTCTTCGGAGGCCCATGAAGGAGACATTATCCCCATGCAGACTATCGCCTCTGGTGGACCAACTCCTGTAGCAGACACTTCTTACCTCAGCTACTCTTCTGGAATGCCAACCTTCACGCAACAAAGAGGTAACATGCACGATCCTATATCCTTAAATGCTAACTGTAGTTCCATGCATTATGTAGGTATCAACCAAGCTATGGCTAAGGAACTGCAGAAACTTAAGAAAATGATATCCAGCGTACCAGGGGTGATCCGTCCCATCCCTAGAATACCAGAGGGGAGCCACAAATTGTCCAGATTTGCTCCACCTATTTGTGATGCTTAGATCCCAAAACGATTTCAGACCCCCCAACATGAAGGTATATGATGAAACGACTGATCCCGAAGAGCATGTAGCTCAATACCGGGAAAGGATGGAAATCAATCCAATCCCGAAAAGGCTAAAGGAGGCTTGTCTATGCAAGGGCTTCGGATCCACAACTGACAGGATCTGCATTAAAATGGATTCTAAGTCTTCCTCCCTTTTCTGTTACTTCTTTTTCACATTTAGTTAACTTATTCAACAGCCAATTTTCTTGTAGTAGGAAATTTAAGAAGTTAACTAGTGACTTATATAGAGTTGTCCAACCCAATGATGAATCCCTTAGAGATTTCGTCACGAGGTTTGGCAGGGAGGCCCTATAAATCCCTAATCTTGACATGGCCATGGCTGTGGAAGCCTTCAAGATGGGACTAAATAGGGGCTCCCCCTTTTATGATGATCTTGTGATAACTCATTGCAGGACTTTATATGAAGTAAGGAACATGGCACTTAGGTTCATACGGCTGGAGGATGACAAAAGGATCCAAGAACGATTTGGGGCTCAAATGAAGCAAGAATCCCCTGACAAAAAACAAGGATCCTCGTTCAGAAACAACAGCTCGAAGTCGTACTCCAAATTCAACAATTAAAATGTTCGAGAGGTTGAAGAAGGACAAGATGATGAAGATTACCCAAGCATCTCAAAGTAATGCTTCTCTGTGGATACTCATGGCTTGATCTGTGCCATGAAGGATCTAGAAGAGAAAGCAAGGTGGCCACGAAAGAACGAGAAGTCAACAACCTTCAAAGACAAATCCAAATGGTGTGCATTCAATGAGGATTTTGGCCATATGACGAAAGACTGCATTGGTTTAAGGAGGGAAATTGGATACCTCCTCAGCAAGGGACATTTCAAAGAACTCCTGGGAAGAAAAAAGTCAAGGATCCAGGATCCTGAGGAGGTCCCTCAAAAAGCAACTTCGCCCCCACCAGATGCTCAAGTGATCAACTTCATCTCTGGTGGCTCAGATGTATGCGACACTTCTTTCTCTTCGACAAAAAGGCACGCCAAAAAAACCAAGTTGGAGAATGGAGAACGACCGGTCATATCCACCACTTTAACAACTGACAAAAGGATCTTCTTTGATGAAGAAGACAAATCAAACATCCAGGATCCACACCACGACGGTTTGATTGTAACCTTGTTTATTTCTAACCATTATGTACTAGGGATGAGCAAAATCAGTACCGGTACCGGTACCGAAATCGGCACCGATTTGGTACCGTCGGTACCGAATCGGTACCAAAGTTTTAAGTTTCGGGATTGATACGGTACCGGTACGGTACGGTATCGGTATTTCCCGATTTTTTACCTTCGGTACCGGTATAATCCCTGTACCGTAACTGTACTGAACCGAATATTTTTGTACCGGTGCCAAGAATTAGCGAAATTGGGGATCGGGATTTCCGGTACCGTTACGGTACCGTTCTCATCCCTATTATTTACGCAGGATCCTAGTCGATGGTGGAAGCTCGTTCAACATCACCCAACACGATGTCCTCCAGAAAATGAATATCCCATACTCGGAGATCATTCTGAGGACGTTGGTACTAGTTGGCTTCAGTGGCGAAACCAAGAAAATATTGGGGGATATCAAACCCCCAATATACATCGAAGGGTTAAATTCTTACCAAAAATTCTGTGTTATTGATAACCTCTCTTGTTGCAATGTTATTTTGGCCATGCCCTGGCTACATGGGATGAAGGCTGTAGCCTCTACTTACCATCATTGCATCAACCTGCCGACTCCTTGGGGAATAGTAAGAATAGATGGTGACCAAGTAGAAACCAAGAATTATTATTCTTCATCCATGAAGCCAACAGCTAAACAGACGATAGCATAGCAACCACAGCAGCATCCTAGGAACGTGTTGGAGGCTCTGGAGCGAGACATAAAGGATGTATTATTGGATCCCGAGGATTCAGACGTGAAGGTGTTCCTAGGATCCATTATCCCTAATGAGATTGAGGAGGATATAGTATCCTTGCTAAAGCGACGAAAATCCACATTTGCCTTTAGACACTCAGACATGACAGGTATTTCTAAGGAGGTAATTACTCACAAGTTGGGCCTTGATTTACCTGTTAAACCCGTCTATCAGAAGCGAAGAAAAATCGCTCCTGAGAGGAACGCGATCATACAAGAAGAAGTTGAAAAACTTCTCAAGGCCGGTATGATCAGAGAGGTTAAGTATCCTCGATGGTTAGCTAATGTGGTTGTTGTTTCCATAAAGAATGGAAAGTGGAGGGTGTGTGTCAATTTTACTGATTTAAACAAGGTATGCCCCAAGGATCCTTTCCCATTACCACATGTAGACTCCATGGTGGATGCGACGGCAGGACATGAGATGCTTACCTTTATGGATGCTTCCTCTGGATTTCAACAAATTCAGATGGAACCATCTAATAAAGAGGATACAACATTCATGACTCCTACCGGCATTACTGTTATATTTCTATGCCATTCGGACTAAGAAATGCAGGGGCAACATATCAAAGATTGGTCAACATGATGTTCAAGGATCAGTTAGGCAAGACCGTGGAAGTCTACATAGATGACATGGTGGTGAAGTCAAAGGGGGCAGAAGATCACATCAGAGATTTTAAAGAAGCATTCAACATCCTGGATCAGTACAATATGAAGCTAAATCCATCAAAATGCCATTTTGGTTTCAAAGCTGGGAAGTTCTTTGGATACATGGTGAACAAAAGAGGAATAGAAGCGAGCCCCGAACAGATAGAAGCCATCATCAATTTGAAATCCCCGGTGAATGCTAAGGATGTCCAAATACTGACGAGAAGAATAGTTGCTCTCAACATATCATTTCCAGATCTTCAGAGAAGTGCAAAGACTTCTATGATATCTTGAGGAAGAATAAAAATTTTGAATGGACTCAAAGGCATGAGGATGCAATAAAGGCTCTTAAGGATTACCTATCCTCAGCACCTGCTTTGATGAAGTCGATTGATGGTGAGTCGTTGCCTCTATACTTACCGTATCAGGTAATGCAGTTAGTGCTGTACTGGCCAAGGATCATGAAGGACAACAGAGCCCGGTATATTATGTAAGTAAAAGCCTCTTAGATGTAGAGGCCAGGTATTCTCACCTTGAAAAATTAATTCTTGCTTTGATTATGGCCTCAACCAAGTTGAGACACTATTTTGAAACACAAACTATTATTTTGAGAACTAGTTATCATGTTAAGAATGTGCTTAGAAACCAGAATTATCAAGAAGGATGGCCAAGTGGGCTGTGAAGCTGAGTGCATATGATATTCAGTATGAGCCCAGAACAACCCTTAAGTCCCAAGCGCTTGCAGACTTTGTGGCTAATTTCAGTAGTGACATACAGAAGGAAGCTGATTTGGATGTTCAGCAACTTGAAGAGACCAGGGATCCTTGGATCCTCTTCACAGATGTAGCATCCGACGTAAGAGGAACATGATTAGGTATCCTACTGAAATCGCCACAGGGGGACATAATACCCCAGTCCATTGCATGTGCATTTCAAGCCACCAACAATGAGGTAGAATACGAAGCACTTATCGCATGTTTATTTTTAGCCAAACAGATGAGGATCAGGTATCTTCAAGTTTATATATATTCTTTACTTATAACTAACCACTTTAACGGCTCTTATACCGTGAAAGGTGAGAATATGATGAAGTATTTAGAAATTGTGAAGGAATTAGCAAAATCCTTCGAGTTGTTTAGTATCATGCAGGTACCAAGAGAAGAAAATATTGGGGCAGATGCCTTAGCGAACTTAGCATCATATTTGAAGATCCCAGATGATGTAAAAATTCATATCATTCATATATTGTCTCCGACAATTGGAGAAAAGGAAGCTATGATAGAAACAGTGGATTGCGCAGAAGAGCTTAAGGATTCTTCATCCTCTCCAAAATTAGGATCTTGGATCCTCCCAATTAAGAAGTTCCTCCAAGCTGGAGAAACCCCTACAGGGGAAAATCCTAAAGCTTTCAGATTGAAGGTATCACAATTCATTATTTTACAAGATATTGTATATAGAAAATCTCTTGTAGGTCCTTATTTGAGATGCATCGAGGATCCTGAAATACAAGAGGTACTCCAAGACTTCCACGAAGGCGACTGCGACAACCACATAGGGGGGAAGAGCATTGTTCTCCAGGATACTTAGGACCATATACTAATGGCCAACAATGAAGAAGGATGCAATGGAGTACTCAAAGAAGTATGATGCTTGCCAAAGGCATGGAAACATCCTTCATCAGCCAGCCGAACCGATGTATTCTATATCCTCTTCATGGCCTTTTATGAAGTGGGGAATGGATATTGTTGGCAAGCTACCAAAGGCACCAGGCGGAAAGGTCTTTATGCTTTCTATGACAGACTACTTCTCTAAATGGATTGAGGCAGAATCATTCGTGCAAGTTCGAGAAAAGGAAGTTATAGCCTTAATTAAAAGAAACATTATAACTAGATTTGGTATCCCATCTGAAATTGTTTGTGATAATGGATCCCAGTTTATTTGGAAAAAAACTACTAACTTTTGTGATAGTTGAGGCATCAAAATGATTACTTTTTGTGATAGTTGGGGCATCAAAATGATTACTTCACCTTCAAGCCAATGGCCAGGCAGAATCAATTAACAAGATCATCATCAACAACTTGAAGAAGAAACTAGGATCTAAGAAAGGCAAGTGGGTTGAGGAACTTCCTTATGTTCTTTGGGATGATAGAACAACACCAAAGAATGCAACAGGCCAAACACCCTTCTCATTGGTGTTTGGATCAGAAGCAGTAATCCCAACAGAGATGGTCGTTCCTACAGCCAGAACAAGCATCGGTGATCCTGAAGCCAACAGAGAAATCCTTTTCGAAGATTTGGATACCGTTGAAGAGCTAAGAGATTTAGCCAAGATCAGGATGGCAGCATATCAACAAAGGGTAGCTGGGGCATACAACAAGAGTATAAGGATCAGAAGATTTCAAGAAGGAGACCTGGTCTTGAGGAAAGCATTCCAAAATACAACCAATCCGGCAGATGGGAAGCTAGCACCCAAATGGGAAGGCCCTTATCTGATCGAGTCGGAAGCAGGAAAGGGGGCATATCATTTGCTCACTATGGAAGGCAACATGTTACCAAGAGCATGGAATGCTATCCACCTCAAGAAGTACTTTTTTCTAATAAAGATCAAGTATCCTTAAAGAATCAAGGATCCTAAAATTGGTAATATCTATCTGATCACTTATTCATTTAATATTTTTATTAATTTAAGGATAACAAATTCTTAACGTTTGTTTTTTGCAAGTTTTAAATAACAATGCAGGATTCTAGTTAATGGATCAATAACTAAGAGGATGGCCACCTCTTCTTCACGTTTAAGGGACTTTACTATTTCCTTTGGTCTAGCCCACGATTAAGGTATAACCCCTGATGGTCATATCTTCCAAGGTTTAAAGGTTTTCACCTTTCTTATAAATTAGAGTTTCTACACTCTCGCCTGGAGCGCACGCTATCCGACGTATAGTCCGGGGCAGCGGGACCTGTACATGCTTAGTGGCTGACAATTTCTTTGTCTTCGGCTATATGGAGGATCATACGATTTATGGTAGAAGTACCATACCACCGGTTTATAACATTTTAATGTTATCTCACATTTGGGCTAATCTTGGTTTGGGCGAGTCCCCAGTTAACATCCGTATTATTGGGCTTGTCCCCAGTTTGGGCTTATCCCCAGTTTTTGGGCTTGTCCCCAGTTCACGAGCTTGTCCTCAGTTACACGGGCTAGTCCCCAGTTGCATAGGCTTGTCCCCGGTTTATATTATGGGCTTGTCCCCAGTTTGTTGGGTTTAATCCCAGTTAATATCTTGAGTCATTTGCATCAGGTATTCTAAGTTTTATTATAAGGATTGCATACATAACAACATTATTCTAAGTTTTATTATAAGGATTGCATACATAACAACATTTGTGGATTCAAGATCCTTAAATTAAGCTTTACAAAGATCTCGAAAGATTCAATACTTATGGTAACTTAGATTTAATTAGGTCTTACGGTATGACTTCTACTTATTGATTATTTTTTACTCAGTTTAAAACTTTATAAGGATCCAAGATCCTTAATACGTTTTTATAAGGATATTTTGTTCTTAAAACTTTTTATTCAAGAATATTTCTTAAAGTTTTCAATAGAGCTAAGATTATATTCAACTTATTTTAAGAATAACAGATAACAACACATAAATAGTCAAAATATATTGTTTATTAAAACTTACTTAGATTACCAAAAGTTTTAACCCGGACTTCATCATCTAAATATGGACCATCCACCCGGGTTAAAGTAAGTTGTTACTAATAGTTTAACTAAGTGCAGGAAAACAAAGGGCAAGGGCAACAAAGGCTTCATCCTCACAAACAGATGACCCCTCCACCTTTTTGTTACCCCTGAGAATTGTCTTAAGTATCATAGATCCTTCATCCTAGATTACTATTGTCTTAAAGTACACAACCAAATATCCTGAAAACATCAACAAAATAAAAACGAAACGGGCTCTGGCCTTGTCTTTATCATCCTTCATTGCCCGTTTCCACAGCATTCCCATCCGTTGCTGCTTCCTTCCCTTCATCCTTTACACCTGCATCCTTCATACCACTCGTTCCGGCTTCACCCTCCTCTGCAACCTTGCTTCCCTCACCGACATCATACTCTTCCTCTGCTGCTCCTAACATAGCCAGAGACTTCTTCCATTCGTCCACCTCCCAGTTAGCCTTGTCAAAAGAAGGATCATTCGCCTCAGACACGACCTGTGTAACAACTCGGGCTTTTCGAAAACTGTACCTTTGTTAAAACCCGACCCAATGCAACGTTTGGGAAATTTTCTGCATTTACCGAGTTTAAATTGATTAGTAGTATATTATTATTTGTTTATTATAATTATATCTTTCTTAAGTTTACGCATTTAACCCAAACTTAAACTTTTAGCTTATATTATACCCAACTTCAAACTTCAGGGGCCCTTATGTAACTTATATTATAACCCATTTATCAAACCTGGTTACCAAGACCCATACCTTGATCCAACCTCAATACCAGATCCTAATCACAAACCCGTGTACAATTTGGAAACCTTGAGCCGTAATTCACGTAATATTATTGGTAATTGAATCCTTTGACCTTTTGTTTATGCTATAATTGGCCTAACCGACGAGTCCATTTTGTTATTATGATCCAAATTGATCTGCCTTTCCTTATTAAGGAGCCGACATTAACCCGTTTATTGGTTTACAATTTAACGATTAATAGAATTCAATTAAACCTGTAGATAGCATCCTATAACCATCGACGTTTCTAACCCTATGCTTAATTACACTAAAATCACATGTGGCTCGCGTTATTGACCTTGTCTGGGCCGTTTCTGTTCGATTACGGTTAACCCTCATTTTAGCATCATTTCAGGTAATTAATCACATGTATTGGTTCGTCATAATCTGCTCGTTAGTAACCCTATGCTCAATTATCCAATTAACAATCGATTTGTCAGATTGTTGGATCAAGGGTTTATTTCTCATATTAGGTTGTCTGGCCTGCTGCTTTTAAGGTTTCTGTTATGGTTCTTAACCAACTGATGCACCCCAGCTCAGTTGGCTGGGTACGTGTGTGCTAAATCTCTGAGCCGGCCACTGGCGCGGGTTCGAGTCCCGGCCATGGCCGGCTGTTGTTATTTTTTTACCTTATGATTTAAAATGGTTTTTCTTAATTCAATATAGTTAATATTCAATATTAGATTAGCGATGTCCTATTAAAACTGATATATAATGCGATCATTTTCCTGAACTTTGGATAAACGTTATATATATATATATATATATATATATATATATATATATATATATATATATATGAGAGAGAGTTAGCCTAAAAACAAGTAGTTTCCTATGAAGACTAAGAATAAATCATAGCCATTGGATCATATCAATCAATGGTTGAGATTTAAAATTACCAAAAACCGTCATAGTTTCCTGGAATTACTCTGTCATGATTATAACCGACATAGTTTTCTAGAATTATTTTTTCACCATAGGTTTGCAAAATGTCAAAATCTTATTGGTTCTTACCATTCCTAGGAAACAACTTCTTTTTATTTGAACTCTTTTCTATATATATATATATATATATATATATATATATATATATATATATCTTGTTAATTAATATATTAAAATACAAAATATACCTAATTATTTTATATATAATTATTAAGTATTTCATGAAAGGTTTTACTTTATATAAATTATTTTTCATCTATTAGTTTCTATTTGCACTATTTAATTTATAAGAAATCATTTTAATGAAAATATGTAAAACGTATATTTAGTTTAAAACGCTCATTTAAAGCAAATCCATTTATATAAGGTCTTCAAAAACTTACAAATATTTATTTAAGTATTTTACCTATAATTATAACTTTAAATAAATAAAATAAGGTACTTTCTATAAACTTTTGATAAGTAAAGCGATAATGAAATTGTTAATAAATTAATGTAATATTTAATTTTCACAAGAACGCACTCGATTATCGAATCCCGAACCTTTATCTAGTGTTAGCTTCGTTGTTCTATCCATATTTATTTCCTCAATTATTGTTACTAAGGATTTCTCGTCGATAACTTTCGAAGAGCGTAACCCTTGTTTACTACCATTCTTACCGTATTCGCTTATCTCCTGCTGATTGTTAAGGTGAGTACCACATTCCCCTCTTTTTACTCGTTTTCATACTGTTTTGGGGACATATGCGTAAATTGTACTTTTTCATATATACTTATACACAAAACTGCAACTTTGTCTTATGTATTAATGTAACGATTTCGACGAAACCCGGTATACCCTAACCGGTAGATAATAGTTACGTCATATTTAATGTCGGATACATGAATTACCATAGTAATTATACGAGAATACAGGGTTCACTGTATGCATTGTACGTGAATATATAATTCATCGTATTGAATATGCGATCAATCGATCGATAGTTATTGAAACCCGAACGAATCTAGGGTTCAATTATAGACGATATCTATAATATTTAGTGATGTTACGAAGCATTAATGCTTCGGGATAAGTAAAGTACGGCACAGAAAAAGAATTCCGATTTAATGTATGTCGGTACGTTAAACGAAACCTTTAATACCAAACCGAGCAAGAGACGATCGATCAAGCCGAAAAAGATGCGCAATAATTAATGATATGATGTTTTATGTTAATAAATGTCATGGTTTAAGTTTTTAAAGTTCTTAAATTGGTTTTATATAAATTTCATTTTTAAGCCAAAAAAACGACCGTTTTAGCCTCGTTTTAAGCCAAATTAGGCATTTAACCGAAAAACGAACTGAACCAGATTATCCAAAACATTATCCGGATTTCGAGAATCCAAATGAGTGGCCAAGAATGGAGAAGTGGGTCCCACCCCACCTCTCCCATTAACCGATCGGAAATGGGGATATCCCCATTGCTTTCATTTCTTTTTTTCATCAAAAATCTCCAAGATCTTTCAATCCTCTCAACAATTTCATCCAAAAACCGAGATTTTTAGCAAGAACAACGAGGTAAAGATCGAGTTATATTCGTGTTCATCATCCTTTCTTGAGTTTGTTTGCAAGAAAATGAGGTTTCAAAGATGAAAACCGATTCTTGCATGATCAAGTGATGTATACGGGTTATACAAGGGATCTTGGTCCAAGAAAGGGGTTAAACGAACCAAGAACGAATTTTTACGGTTTAAATCTTTGTTTTTGTATCATAACCGTAACCATGAAAGAAATGGCTTGATCGTGAGTGTGACTTGCTTGGTATTGTGGTATGTTGTTTGTAGGCTCTGTATTTAGTGGTAGATAAGGCGGAAAGACGAGTTTGTAGCTTGTAGTGGCGGAAAACGAAAGGTATATTCGGTTTATGTCGGTGTTTGTATTTTTGGACAGATTGTTGGTCGTTTAGAGCTAGATCATGAAATTTTACAGGGATATTCTACACATGAAAATAAGAGTTCTGTGAATTTTTGGTAATTTTTGGATAAAGGATGAATATTTGGTGAATTTAATGCTCGGTTTTGGCCAAAAATGGTGAAAAATAGTTAAATATCATGAAAAATTCTGGAAAATTGTAGATAAGCTTTTCATATCATGTATAAGTCACACACAAAATTTGAGGTCTATTGGAGAAGGCTAAGTAGGCTTTTCGGTTAAACGAGTTCTAGGGATTTCTAGCTCGGTTTTGGTAAAAAGGGGATGTAAAAGAAGATTTTGGTTCTGGAAAAATTACAGGGGACTATGTGGATGGCAGGGGACATCCAGGAAAAATTCGGGATTTTTCTAAGATCGTTTGGTATTTACGACATATTTAGTGTTTAAATGGTGTTTAAAAATAGATAAATAAATTTTAAATATAAGAATTAATTCTGGAAATATTTTTATAAAATTCCCCACTGTTAAAAAATGATTTGTGCAAAATTTCAAGATCCGAGAGTAAACAGATAATTAATCGTGCTAATTATCAAACTTTTAAAGTTAAAACGCGTAAACCGGTGAAGTTCGCTTAAGCGAGCTGACTAGTGTATAAAAACCCTAAAAATGAGCTATTTTCATATAAATGAGTTAGACAAGTAAAAATAAATCATCCGAAAATAATTCGGATGATTTGAGTAATTTTAACCTATTTTAACAGTTTCCGGTACGCCAAAGACGGAAACGGGTCCCGCGGCCAATCGGGACGTTTAAACCGAGCTATAATTTCACATCTTTAATTAAATTATCAGTCAACGACTATTTTCGGGTCGTGTGTGACCAAACTCATTTTTTGAAACATAAAAACGGATAACCGTGCTAGGCACGCAAAACGAGAAAAACAACTAATAGTAGTTGTGACCATGGAACTCTAAACGACATCACAATCTGAGTCCGGAAAAGTGTTTCTGGGTTAACCTTGCCCCCAGAACGGGTACAGTGCTGGGTTAACAGTGTCCCCAGATGTACCGGTTGATACGATTAAAGTTATATTAATATTGAGTGTATAGTAATGATCGTAGGGATCATATTACAGATTGGACGGGTTAACTGATATTGATTGTTGTTACCTGCTTGCATGTGCTAAGGTGAGTTTCACGAGCCCCTTTTTACTGAACTGTTTTAAATATTTTCCCGGGGCGGAAAGCATGTTTCTTTCAAAATATTTAAGTAAATACTGAACGCATGGATTTGCGTGAATTTTACTGAACGCATGGATTTGTGTGGATTTATATATATTGTTTATTGTACGGGAATCGTACGGAAATGTACTAAGATGGTAATTGTCTGAGTTGTTAATATTGTAAGGTCCCGCAACAGTGTTCTGGGTTAACAGTGTCCCCAGAGGTTATTAGAAGCGTTCTGGGTTAACAATGTCCCCAGAGATTATTGGAAGTGTTCTGGGTTAACAGTGTCCCCAGAGATTATTGGAAGTGTTCTGGGTTAACAGTGTCCCCAGAGATTATTGGAATGTTCTGGGTTAACAGTGTCCCCAGAGGTTATTGAAAGTGTTCTGGGTTAACAGAGGTTCACTTGTGGGCTCAGCATAATTACATCGATAATATTATATTTTGATATTGATATATCATGGTTTACTAAAATTGTGAAACTCACCAACTATTCGTAGTTGACCCGTTTTCTCACATGCTTTTCAGGTACAATTAAGATGAAGTAATTGCTTACGTGCTAAGTGCTTGATGTGTGTAAGATTTGCGTGCAGGATGTTAGGATGCATTATAACAAATAGAGTTATGTATCATATGGTATGATGTGTGTATCACCTAGACGGTAATGAAATACGAGATAATGTAATTTTGAAGTATATTAATGCATTCAGTTTTCTTTATAAACAATGTGGTTGATATCAGAGGTGTCTGTCGCATCCCGTTTACGTTTCCGCTGCGGTTGCGGGGTGTTACAGTTAACAACTTATACTTTACTTGCTTACTTGCTTTGTATGCTTCCGCATTCGGAGAGGTCCAACATAATCTTAGTCTAGTATGATCATACGCCAGTCGTTATAGCTTTGTGCTTCTCGATATCTCAGTTATACTTGCTAATTTGGTTAATTTGTTATACTCATATGACTTGTTGCAACTACTTATTTTTATATTATACTATATGTACATTTAAAGTGGTGTGTTGCTCACTCAACCTTGTGTTGACAAAACTACTTTATTTTCAACGCATATGCAGGTTATCGTTTGACGTGAAGTAATTGAAGTTAGAATATCACTTAAGGATTTATGCTAGAAGAAATTAGTTGAGACAATATTAATTAAAATTTTATAATCGCCTGATGTCGTATTTGTTTTTGGGATATTGTAATAAATATTTGTTATATTTGAAATTATTAAATAGATATTGAAACTTATATTGTGCATGATAGTAACCTTGAGAGTTGTGACAATCAGTTCGCGCCCTGGCATTTCCGCCGTATGTTGGGGTGTGACAACTTGGATCCTTGCCTGCAACATAAGCTTTGCCGCAGACATCTTGGCATCATTAGTTGCCGCCTTGATCCCGTCTTTCATCTTTATTTCCATAGCATGTACTTGGGAGTCAGCCTGTTTCTTCTCCTTTGTGAGCTTAGCAACCTGCTTGTCCTTGGCAGCAGCAAGAGTCCTCATTCCCGTTAAAGTATCCTCAAGGTCCTTGATGACTGAACCGTAATAGGAGTGGAAACCTTGGATGCCCTATAAGTCACAAGCTTGGGATCAACAATAAGTATATAAAAAGACTGGCAAGAAGAATAAAGGATCCTTACCTGGGTAACCATCTGATTGACCCCTTCTTGAAGATGCTTCTCAACATCCTGAATTTCGGCTTGCGGTTCTGGTTGCTTCCTCTTCTTCCCAGACTGAGCCTTAGCTCTGGTAGTCACTTGTGAGGGCTAGGAGCAGGGGTGGATTTGAGGATTACTTCTTAACCATCTTTGGGGAAATCAAGTGGTCTATGTCATCCAGAGAGAATTGGGCAGCAGGCTTATTGGCAGACTTAGGCATGTCTTCAAACATAAAAAAACATATAAGTTTTTCATTATTTACTATACAAAATCCATTTAATTATCTTTATAATTATACTTACTTGACATATTACTTTGAGGTGAGATGTCTGACTGTTCAGCTTTTGAATCAGAATCAGGGATCCTGATCTTGAAAGTCCAGATTGTTGGGCTCAATGCGAGGAATGCACCTACTCTCTCATTGGTTCCTGGAAGCTTGGCCAAATGTGCGAAGTTGTCAACTACACAAAAGAAAGAAACCAATCAGTATTTCAACCTTAATCAGTAAACAACAATAAATATAGAAACCCTACCCTGCCTAATCCACTTAGTAGGAAGGGTATTTCTGTTTGGGATTGAATCGAGCTTGACAAAGAAAAATTGATTCTTCCAATGAGAATCGTTTTGTATGACTTTATCAAGCGGAATCGGTTGGTGAGGCTTGGATTTGAGAAGGAAGCGAGTGGAACCGTGGGTGTACAGAGAATATATGTATGACAGTTCAGAGAGTCCAAACTCAAGGTCATGGTCGGCTATGATTTCTTCAAGAGTCAGTAATGCTCGCCATATCATCGGCATAGCCTGGATATAACTAATGCCGGTAAGGGTGAAGAATCTCTGGGTAAACTCCGGAAATGGGTACGAGTAACCAAGCAGGAAAGGACAGGCCGGAAAACAGACCCATACCTTGTAGGATATGTCGTTTGGGGTTGAGGAATCGTAAGGCCTGAATACGGTATTGGAAGGAAAAGAGGATGCTATTTGGTCAATATCGGGGTCTGTGAATTTGCAAATTTCCGATGAAGGGTTTTGCAGTAACCCTTGACTTTTCATATCTCCGGCCATATGGTTAGACGAGTTTGAAAAGCAACTATCGGTAGACATTGATCAACACTGAATATAAAACGAGGAAAGGGATAAAGGATTACCTGAAATATAGAGGATTGAAGATGAGAAGCTTCCGGAATGAAGAGAATATAAAGGGAACCGGTTTTATCTTTAATCCCTAAGCCAATTACTTATTTTTTATTTAATTCCTATTTGTGTCTTTTCACCTAATCTTTTTTGCAACTTTTTGAAATTTGAATGCAATTTAACAGCTGTGAATTTATCAACAACAGCCAAACTGGGGGCAATTATTGAGCCACAAATAATTAAGTACTAAGGATATATTATTCTTGATGACAAATCTGGTTCAGTTATCCTTCTGAAAGGCTCCGGAGCTGTATCAGGATCAAGGATCCTCAGTAAATGGTATTATTAACAATTGTTCCTTGTGTGTAGGTTGATATTCAATAAGTGTAACGGCTCCAAGACCTAGTCTACCACCTATTTCGCTACTAGACCTGTTCAGCACGTGGTAAAATGGCACGAATGAAGCGAGTGGGAAGATGGCGGATTAGTAGGAGAAATTAGTTAGTTGTTATTATTGTTAAATACCGAGTTATGATCAAAGTTAGGGCACTTCACATACATACACATTCATTCACTTACTGTTGACATTCATGAACACTCAGTCAAGAGCACTCAAAGCAGATCACATACACTTAGTTTCATTGTAACCTTTGATCATATACTCCACCTTTGTAACTCGATTTTTACATTAATAAAGTGGTGATAGACAATTATCGTCACCCGGGGTTTTTGTGTCGGCGATCCAACCAAGATCAAGGGCTTTTCCTCGTAAAAAATCCTCGTGTTTGTGTTTGTAATCTTTACATAATCGATATTTTCATCATAGCACTAAACCTCACCTAACAAATTTGGTTACTTGATCCTTAAACGATTTTTTGACCAAAACAATACTTATAAAAAGAAATGTCGAATATATTGTTCATCTTTTAACATCTTTTAACATTGATGTGTAATAAATTTTTATAATTGATGTGTAAATAAATGCGGGTATTATCTTAGAGTAATAAACATTACAGTTATTCATATGTAATAAATGTCTTAGATAGAGTTCATCTTTTGAATCAACATTGAGATATAAGTTTTGTTGAATCGACATTGTAGAATTGTTTTATTGATTTGGAGACTAATTTCCTTTGTTTTCTTATTATTGTACTGATGGTATAAGTTATAAAATATTTTAACTTTTCATTTGTCTTTGTTGGTCTTTGTATATTTTTGTATTTGATTCAAATAAATTATGATGTCTTATAATTCATGTAAAAGTATCATTTATTTATAAGTACAACATTTACATTTCATTAAATTTATATGATGATACATATATTTATGTTTTTAAATATGCTACACCCTGTGTAACACGGATACTATATTAAATCAATATTGGAATTTAATGATACGTTTCTTTTAAGAGATTTGGATCACTTGAAGTTTGCTAATGTTAGAAAAGAAATGGCACATTTGGATTTGGATAATGAAGTTAGTGAGAAGGTAAAATGGTTGTTAGAGTGTGAGAACTATGAGTCAAATTTTGATTATCTTCTAAACTCTTTGAAATCTGAAGATTAAATTTAAGGTAACACGTATTCAATAACTTAGTTATGTAGTTGATTACTCTAAATTTTTACTTTCATTATTTACTTTGTGTTTTCTGTTTAAGTTATTAGTTTAGTTCATAACTAGAAACTTCCAAAAACGTACAATAAACTTCCAAAATCGTTTGTTTTGTTTGTGAGGTTGTGAAGGTAATTTGCTTTTTTTGGTGAAATTTTGAAGAAGTTGATGGTTGGTAAATTTGACTCCGACATGTTTAGATCTTCTTTTGGTCTCTCCTTTATATGTGTATATTTAGTTTGTCTTAGTATTAAGCTTATATTAAGACAATCTGAATGATCAATAGTTTGGTTACTAAGTTATGTTTATTATGTGTGTTTTATTAATAGGACAGTGAAAAAATATTATGATTTTGATGACCAGTTTGTTGCATTTTTTAAAAAGCATATGAATTTATAAGATTGTGGTTATAAAGTTATGTTAAATTTTATGATTTTTTAAATGTTTTCTTGTGAAAGTTTATGATTGTCTATATTTATATTGTAATTATTACATTCACACATTTTGTTTTTAGTTTTACATAATATTCTAGATATTGATGTTAACATAAAATCATTATGACATACATTAATATTTTAGTTTAATACTTAATCAGGTTGCATGGTTTGTTTTGTTTTCATAGAATATTAACCAAGTTTCAAAAATGTTCTAATTAGGTCACTCAACTTAAAAAATGTTCAATTAAGTCACTCAACTTTTTATATTTTATTAAATTAAAGGTTTTAACATGTTTTTTAGCCTTTCTCTTTTTTGCTTTATATAGGAACTTTTTTTATCTTTTTTTTATATTGACGTCAAGTGGCAAAGTGATTTTTTTTTAATTTTAATATAATGTGCAATTTCGACCCCCACATCTTATCCTCCACTTCTTTCTTGACGAACAAAAAAATCGGTGAGACTTTATTTGAAGATTTAGTGACCCGATATGGGAAAAATATGCATAAGTGATCTAATTGGAACACTTTCGAAACTTGGTTACTATTCTATGAGATATTCCCTTTCAGGTTCTATAGCAAAACGCTTTTGCTTTTAGGCCGAAATTTTTGAAGTTCATACTGGGATAATACGGTTTAAATATTTTCATGAATTTGCTAATATAGACAAGTTTATGTAACTATTAACTTTTTATGTAGACAATGTTAGTCTCTAATATTTTGTTTAGGTCATCCTAATGTTAATATACGGTTGTCTATTTATGAAATTTTATGGTTGTCTATATTGATTTTGTTATTTATCTATTTTCAACCCGTGTGTAAGACGGGTACTATCCTAGTTGTTTAAATATATCAAACATGAGTACTTTGATTGGTTTTATGATTGCAGGTGCTTGGAGCTTAAAGGAATTAAGGAATAGAGTTATGCATAAAAGGAAGCAATCGGGGGGGGGGGGGGTCGGAATGGCGATCGAACATCAAGAAAATGGAAAACAAAGAATCTGGTGCTACCTCCACCGTAGTTTATGCTAGAGTCTGGGTAAACTTCACCGTAATGCCACCGTAAGGCAGATTCACCTCACCGTTAGGTCAGGACCACCATAAGCTACGGTGGCCCTATCGTAGGTTACGACAGGCCTGGCACACAAATTCGTTGATGATTTCTTCCATATTTAAGTCGGGTTTAAACCCTAAGTCGAGATATTTTCATATCACAACCATCTTAGATGATTTTGGAGCTAGCATTCGTAAACCTAACACCGTCCAATCATTCATCCCTCCATGATTTCATCTTTCCAATCCATAATAAAGCTACTCATTATGCAGAGGCAAAGCTAAACTTTTCATGACTACTTCAGGTGTAGGGTTTTGCATGAACTGATGATTTTGTGATTTCTATCTTATGTGTGGATTAAATTGTGATTAAGCTTTCGTTTAATTAAACCTTTATGTTTATTTGAATTGACCTTTTCTGGGAATCCTTTTTATTATCAATCAATTGGTTTGTGTCAATTTAAAGTAACTAATCATGTCTGTGTGATTATCCATTGATAGAATTTATAATTGATTCAGTTCATTACATTACCTGAAGCTGAAATGTGGTCACATTTTCTCATATTGATTTCACAAGTTATAACTAAATTGTTTTCTGAAGAGTTTACACATTCAAAACTTTTGAACTGCTTGACATCGTTTGTCCGATTTAGATTTAGTGAAGCGTTTACACTAATTGTTTTTTTGAAGAGTTTACACATTCAAATCATGTGAAGACAACCTTACTTACTAATATTAGTTATAGGTATTCAAGGTTTCTAAATACTTGTTTTTTTATTATAACACAACATCTACATCAATTTCATACTTCAATGTTTGGTAACCATAAAACCCGTCATTAGTAAAATCACAATGCCTTAAAAACATATCATGCTAACGAATGTAATCAAGGTAAAACGCAATTTTCGTCATGCCGATAATTTTTATTACCATAATATCGTGTTTTAAATTAGCAAAGAAAATGACAAGGAATTTGATTGTAAAGGACTAAAGGGCGTCCATATGAATCTTTCTATATTTTATTGTTGAATAAGTTAACCCTAACGGGGCATAATTTGATGGAAATAGGTCACAAAATCATGATGGTATGATTCACAAGCAAAAGTTGAATTGATATGTTGCCCATAATACAAATTTATAATATATGTATAATAAGAAATGTATCATTTAAAAATATTCATATAAATAACAAAGTATAAATAGAGTAGAAGGTAATTAATTGATAACGGAAAATTTTCAAGGCAAATAAATCGAAACACAAAAAAATTGTGAAGTAGATAAATCTAAGCCAAAAGTCATAAAGGCTTCTTTCTCTTAAAGTGATGAAGTGTGAGCACAACGTAAGGATAACCTGAAAAGGTTATCAATGATAATCAAACCTTTTCAAGCATATTTCTAACTTGTTGAGACTCGTTTACAAACAATTAATTTAAATAATATATTTAATAAACAATCAAAATACTTAAACAATATACATATCATACGCTTTTAACACAAAGTAGAATTTACAACAATTTAAAAATATTAGTAACTATTTGTTTGGCTGACATTATTTGTTTTGTTTAGTTTTTAATTTACACGAGTTTTCTAAAAAGGTAACATATATATATATATATATATATATATATATATATATATATATATTTTTAATAAAACATATTTTGTTAAAATTTATAGATACAAGGAAACCAAAATCATTGGGATTTTTTAAATTTTAAATTTTGTGAAATTTTTTAAAACTAATTTTAGATTCTTTTGTTAAAAATATATCTTTACTAATTTTATATTATATTATCTAATAAATAAATAAATAAATAATCAATATATTTGTGTTAGTGATATAATTATACACCTTATAAAAAAGTGGTATAAATATTATATTCATAAAATCATTATGTATTTAAGAGTTCAATTGAGAATCATAACCGTTATAATAATCACACTCAAATCGACCAATTTACCCACAACGGACTACAAGACTTTCATAGTATATTCAAATTGTAATAGATATTATTATTATTAAATAAAATGGTAAAAGCAAGGCTGGAAAATGAAAATCCATACCAGTGCTTGGATCACTTTTTCTTCAGTCGGTGTCTTATCTTCACTTACCACTACACTTAACACCACATGGACACTCATCACCACCTCCTCCACATCGCCGCCGTGCTCCTCCTCTTTCCGGGCACGTCCTCAATCGGAGTGAACTACGGTCAAATCGCCAACAACCTCCCTTCACCAGACAAAGCAGTCTCCTTGGTCAAATCCATCGGCGCCACCAAAGTCAAACTCTACGACGCCAACCCCAACATCCTCAAATCCTTCGCCAACTCCGGCATCGAGTTCACCGTCGGAATCGGCAACGAGTACCTGTCCAACCTCCAAGACGTATCCGCCGCCGACACCTGGATCCAATGCAACGTCAAACCCTACCTCCCTGCTACCAAGATCACCTCCATCGCCATCGGCAACGAGGTGCTCACGTCTAACGACACCTCACTCGCCGGGTGCTTGCTTCCGGCGATGCAGAGTATCCACACCGCCTTGGTTAACTCAAAACTGGACAAGCAGGTAACCGTCACCACCTCGCATTCACTCGCCGTTCTTGAAACCTCATACCCGCCCTCCGCCGGTGCCTTCCGCTCGGATCTGAACGGCGACATGTCTCCGATCCTCGACTTCCTTGCGAAGACATGCTCGCCGTTTCTGATTAACGCCTATCCGTTCTTCGCCTACGAACGGAACTCCGACGACGACGTGTCGCTGGACTACGTTCTGTTTCAACCTAACGCCGGCAACAATTTCCACTACGACAACATGTTATTCGCTCAGATTGAGGCCGTACACGCAGCGCTTGACAAACTAGGGCACAAGGAGCTGCCGATTCAAATATCCGAGACCGGATGGCCGTCGAAAGGAGACGATGATGAGATCGGAGCCTCGAGGGAGAATGCGAAGAAGTACAACGGGAATCTGTTGAAGATTGTGAAACGGAATAACGGAACGCCTGCCATGCCGGATTATGATTTGAATATATTCGTTTTCGCGCTGTTTAATGAGAATTTGAAGCCTGGACCCACCTCAGAAAGGAATTATGGTTTGTTTAAGCTCCGGCTTATGACCTAGGGTTTGGAGGGAGTTCAGGCGGAGGTAGTTCGGGTGGAGGGAGCTCGGGCGGCCATAATAATAACTCTGGAACGTTTTCGCCACCGTTAATGTTCCCGCCACAGACTCCAGGCGTCGATGGGTATATGCCAATTGCGTCTGCGGTACGTTTGTTAATGTTAGTTATTAATGAATATTTAGAAAATTGAAGCTTTATTTGTTTTGCAGGGAAGATTTAATATCAGAATCATCAGCATGATATTGTTGTCGGCGGTGGGGTGGATTCCATTGTTGTGAAAAGTTTTTAATTATTTGTTTATTGTACAATCAGCATCATTAAAATTGAAATAAGGAGGAAGAGTCAGTTGAACATGTATTTAATGTAATATATTAGTAATTTATAATGGTATATTAGCATGCTTATTATTTTTGTCATTTAATTGGTCATAATTTGATAATAAGAGAAAGGATGAGTATGTTAAAGTTAAGGATGATGGATATGGATTTGGAACACGTGGCATCCAAAGCTTGTATTCGTTTGGGAGCATGTTTGGATTTTAACAGAGAGGGGTCCCTTTCTCACACGCACACACATACATGACTATAATTACTTTTAGAAAAAGTTAAAAGATGTAGCATGTTTGGATGTCTTTGAAAGTGGATGTATCGGAGATGCATAAGGTTTTGAATGAATAATCACTCATACGTCTAACAAATATATTATGTTTTAACCGAGTGGTATAACATGATTAATAAGCATATCATGTTTAGAAAGTATATGCGGGAAGAATGTTGAGGTGGATATGTGGTTATATAATGCTAAATCAGATAAAAAATGAGTTTCTTGGCGGAATGTTATGAGTATCTAGCATATCAAATACAATAAAGAATGAGAGATTAAGCTGGTTTGGGCATGTGAAGAGTTATAGAGCAGTTAGAACCCTCATCATGAGGGAAGCCAAATTGACTTGGATGTGTGGATTAGCCAGGATTACTAGAGTTACGCCTCTTTAAGGAACATGACTTAGTTCGTGAAAAAAGATAAATGTTAGGCGAACTTAAAATGTGATTGTCTTCTTGTATTGATGTAGAGGTGTTGCTTTTGATATTATATTTCTTTATATGTTCCGTGTCACTTTTTCTTTACTTCCTTTTTTTACTGGTAGCTTTCTGCTTATATATCTTTAGCTCGGTTTATTGTTTGTTTTAAAGCCAAGGGCTTATGAGAAGCAATATTTCTATCCAAAATGATAGAGGTAATGTTTGCAAAAATCCCACGCTTCCCAATACCCTACCAATAATTTCTTTAATGGTTGTTGATTATAAAATTTTAAATTGATTTAAACACGTTTAGCTCGTTTCTAAGTATGTCCAGGTTACGTTTGTAATGTGCACATTAATATATTTTATTTTAGCAACTAGTAAACATAAAAGAAATCATCTAGCACAAGTATAACATTCACAACATAAAAAAAAAAAAAAAAAAAAAAGGTTAGAAATATTATACCAAGCACCCATCTAAACCACCTTTAGGCAAACACAAGTACAAGCTCTATTTAAACATCATTCACACTAACTATTACTACTCATTTATCCTACTTCCAAATATTAAACAGAAAAAAAACTACAACACAACATACCCTTTCTCCTAACCATTTACCATTAGAAGGGCATTTTTATACTTCCAACGCCGTTATGACGTCCCCGTTTCATCTGAGCTGGCAGACGCCTCGTTTGGACCCGATGTTCTCCCATCTTGCATCTCTTCATCACTGTATGCACTCTCTTCACTGGAATCAGAAGACGACTCGTTTTCATCACTCACAACATCCGCTTGACGTCTCCTTCTAACATCCTTAATTGCTCTTCCTTGCAACGCAAGTCGCCTATGTTTCCTTGCTCTGCGCTTCCCCTTCGGGTAGTCATTGCTATCGATGTCCTTTGTGTTTCTGTCTGTGCTGTAATCCTCTTCTGATTCGGGATTCGCCACGTCAGCATCAGACTTCCGCCTTTTCCTACCAGCATTTGTCTACAACAAAGGTATTATAAAAATGAGAATATTTATAAAGAAATAATAATAATGAGAATGACACAAAATTGTGTAAACAGCTTGTTTCTATAAAAAAACGTAGGCCTGTAAACGAACCGAACATTCTGTTAAGTGTGTGACGAGAAGTTCATTTATGTTTGTTCAACAAATGAACAAACATGAATTAAAGTTATTGTTCATTTAGTTCAACAAACAAAAATGAATGCATGTCACACTCGTTCATTTATGTTTGTTTACATAAACGAACACTCATTCAAATTTATTTGTGCCAGTTAGTTCATTTAAACGTTCGCTCATTTACATTCATTTGTACATTTACTTAATTAACAAACCGACATTAGCAATTTTTTTGTGTTCATTTAGTTAAACGAACAAACACTAACACATGTCACACTCATTCATTTTAACGTTCACTCACTTAAATTAATCTACGCCTGTTCATTCATTTAAATGTTTGACCATTTAAATTCATGTATCCGTTTCGTTTATTTAAACAAACAAAGACGAACAAGAGTTTTTGTTCATTTAGGTAAACGAACGAACAAGGACACATATCACGTCCGTTCAACGTGCACTCATTTAAATTTTTTGAGTATGTTCGCTCATTTAACGTCCGTCAATTTAAATTCACTAATGTCCGTTTCTTTATTTATGTTCGTCATATTTATCAAAGGCGCTAGGTGCACTCAAGGCGCACAGGCCTCGCCTAGAGCCGAGGCGCAAAAAGAGTGAGGGCCTAAGAAAAAAAAGTGCACTTAAATTAAAAAATTAAAATGTATTAATATATTATGCCTTAGAAAAATAATACTATTCTTCATATAAAATAAACAAAAGCTATTGTATAGCATTTATTATCATCTAATTAGTACCAAAAGTTCTAAAAGAGTCAAGATTCAAATGTAATTCCAGAACTTATATATCAAACTGTTCAAAGTAAAGTACCAAACGTTCAAAATTTATAAACCAAAACGTTCAAAACATGAAACTAAAAGTTCATAAAGTAGTAAATAGTAAATGTTCAGATGATCACTGTTCTTGATCCGTCATCAATACAATGGAGGTGTCATTAACTTCAAAAAGCAAGGGCCTAGGAACTAGAGGCGCAAAAATTGGGCCTTGCTTGGAAAATGAGCCTAGGTGCAAGAAGCCAAGAAGCGAGGACTTTTAATAACTATGGCGTTCGTTAGTTTAGGTTTGTTTAACTTTGTTTATATTCACTTAAATTTCTTGAACCCATTACAATTTGGTCTAGTTTTATATAATTAAAATTACCACCCATTAGAATTTAGTCTGTTTTTAATTTTTAGGCCCAACAAATTGACATTCACGTTCACATTTAATTGGTAGTCAATCAGTTACGTTAGTTCATGTTCGTTTGTCTACGTTCGTGAACCATTCTTTAATACTACTAAAGATCGAATGAACATGAACATAAACAAACACATACCCATTCATTTTCTTAACGAACAAACATGAACAATAAAACCGTGTTCGTTTAACTGTTCGTGTTCGGTCGTTTGCTCGACTAAAGTCAAACAAACATCCCACGTCCGTGTTCCTTCAATTCGTTTAGAGGCTTAATAGAATATATACCTTAGGACCACGGTCGACCAATCTGGACCATTCGCTTCGGTTCCTCAAGCAATCCAGAACTGCTTGCGAGTGGCTCGAATACGCATAACGCTCACCATTATGCTTACGCAAATTAGGCCAGTGCTGACATAGGACAAAAAAATTGCCAAAAATATTAACTATTAAACCGTAAAACAATCAAAAAAAATAAAAAAAATAAATGCATATTCCATTTAGAACTATACCGGTAAAACCGCATTGCAGAGATCTTCATACGCCATCCGCTTACCTTTACTCATAATTTCAGCAATCAAACCTTAAAGTGGAAAACAACAAAAAATAAATAAATAAATACATGTGACGGTTAGTTCCAAAACACAGTCCGGAACTAGATTTAAGTTAAATAAACATACCTGGTAACGTGCGATGAGTGGGACCAGTTTCTTCATCAGAAGCGCTTTGCGGTGTGTTTTCATTAGCTTCATTAGATGAGGACGGACCACTGCTCACAGATTTTGCTGAACCGTTTTTCACATTCTCGTGATGCTTCCTTGAGTTAGTTACCTTTTTGGTTACATCAAACTCGCGCGAGTTGCTGGATCCGTTATTTGATGATTCCTTGTTTTTCTTTCGTGACACCTGTTAAAAGTTCCCATATTTAGATCACGTGCGCGATAAAATTAATATCTAAAGTAAGTAATAAAGCTTACCAAGCCAGTATCTTTCCCTACAGAAGACGATGTCCGTTTCATTAACGTGCTGGTTGTAGGTGTAGTAGATGCTAGCTGAGGTAAGCTGCCAGCTTGGCGCATACGTGGCACCCGTGGTACTCTTGGAGAACTATTCAATTCTTGATGAAGAAGTAGCGCAAGCTGCAGAAAAACACATAGAATTCATACCTTGATGTATTTCAACTTTTGGAACTTTCAAATTATTAAAACTTTTACCTCTTCGTCACTTAGGGCTGCAGCTGAGCTGGCAGTGTGAGGCAGATGAGTCTTTGGTGCAGGTTGTCTATTTATCTGACTCGTTTTTTCACCTTTTACTGATAAATCTGAAGTGCCTTTGTTTTGTTCATGTGCACCGCTCTCACTTCGTGACGAGTTTGCTGAGTCAGCAGATGAATCTTTCAAATCAGATGAGTTCTTCTTGGGAACATGAGCATGTGACAAAGATGACCTGCTCAAATGCGATGATTTTGGGATAGATGTAGACGATGATTTTGGAATGTCTTTCACTAATTTCTTATCCCCATTTTTCAGTAATTCACTAGAAGCATTATTATTAGTATTATCTTTTTTACTCTTACCACTACTATCAGAAGCTACTTTCTGCTTGCCATCTGTGTTGAAATACTTTGCCTTATCAGAAATGGACGGTTTTGAAGAAGATTTCACAACAGTCACTTTATGTGATTTTGATTGGCCTTCTGAAGATACCCTAATGGAACTTTCTGAACTCTTCATTTGAGCCTTGGGCTGGGTGGGCCCACAAGAAGGTTCATCTCCTTTACTATCAACATTTTGAACCTTTTGTGACACAGATAATACGGCTTCTTTCTTCATTTCAATACTTGCAGACGCAGAATCATCTTTCTTAGAACTATCTACCTTTAAATCAATATTAGCGGAATTCTGATGATTGATTTCTACTGATTTTATTTCAATTGTTGCATTGAGTTCACTACTTAGGGCTGAGTCAGCCTTGTCAAGATTGTTTTTATTGGACCTAGTTCCATTACTTCTACTGTACGTTCTTCCATTGTTATTCGCGTCATCAACTGCATCATGGCCAGCCTAAAAAAGGTAGTTTAAACCATGTTACACATAAATGCACTTCAACAACAACGTTAAATATAAACCAAACTTAATAAACTTCTATCTATAAGAAAAAGTGCAGATAATGCTCTAAATTGTGACAGACGCATAGTTATCAAAAGCATGGCTCTTGCCGCCTAGGCGATTTTTCAGACGAGTTGGTGTTCCACCGACTTCCAAAAATAAAGGCTCAATTCTGGGAGATGAATTGGTTTTTGATCTTTTTTTTTTTTAATTCTTTTTATTTATCTTGATTATATTTGTTTATCACTTAGCCCATTTAAAAGATTTACCTAAAAATAATCCGATTAACTTAATTAACTCAAACCTCGATCGACAATCTATGATTAACATAATTAACAAAAATGCATGTTTATTTGTTGATTTTTACAATGATTTGACAATTTTGTTATGCATAGCATGTCTGTTAGTTGATTTTATTAGCAGTGCTCATGTAAATCATACTAACTGTTATTATGTAAAGCAGCAATGTAAAACGCGCACGTTAACATCATACCTTTCTATCCTCATTTTCTATTGATACATGCAGAATCCACATGTCAGTACGATTACATTAAGGTGTTCGTTTAGTTGAATCGTTTCCAGGTTAAACTTAATAAATTTGAAGATTCATGCATTGTATTAAACATAACAATGATGAATACTTTTATGAATAATTGAATACTTTATGAACCTTTTGTTTTCAAGTATGAACATTTTGGTTTTGGTATTTGAGATGATTTTGGTACTTTAAGTAGAAGTTTATGGCATTAGCATATCTTGGTACTTGAAAAAAAGTGTTATAATCCATTACATAATATTATTTATTTTATTTTTTATTGAAGTGCAGTTTTTTTATCCTAAGGCCACCGCTTTTTTTGCGCCTTGCGCCTAGGCCCCCGGAAAAGCCTATGCGCCTAACGCATTTGATACACAGATAAAAAAGCATCTGTGTTGTGTTTAAACTAGTCTTAATGTTTATTAAGCTGGTTATAGTTAATGATAATTAAGATCATGCATTTACAAAAATGAGTTGCATAATACATTGTTACATACCTCATGTTCCATGGTTATAGTATCTGTATGATTGTGTATTAATGATGATAGCATGCCATCCCCTGTTTGATTACAAATCTCAATACTTGAAGGAACTTGATTTCCATCATTTTCTTCCATTTGTTTTGCTTCTCTTGATGGATTTATTCTACAATCATCAATAGATACATTCTCCAACGGGTCGCTATTGTCAAGGAAATCACCTGATTTATGATTTGTTTCTAATTCTGCCCTTAAACTTTCATGTTTATGACTTTGCATATCAGACTTCAAAACCTTAACACCTTTGCCTTCATTTGATTCTGATCTCTTTGCATCACTTGATGCAGTGGCCACTAGTATAATAGCATAAAAAAGTGTATTATTAAAACTTTCTAACTATTATTCAACGTATGCAATCATACACATATCAAAACTAAGCAACATAAAAGTCATAACAATACCTGAATCAGATGCATGATTGCTCGTCTTCTTAGAACCTTCATCTTTTTCCATAGATTTGCGTTTTTTCTTCCTGTTTTTGTCACCTGTATGAATCACAATTGGTTTCATTAAACTCTTCTCTTTCCTCAAACCACTCTGCTGGCGTCTACCGTCACCATTTCCAACTTCTTGCTTCTTCGAATCAGTACTCGGTGGGCCCATATCCAACGCAAGCAACCCATTAACCTGACTTTTTAACCCACCAAGACCATTCTCCTTTGACAAGGAAAACAATGTGTCAGCACCATTACTATCATGAATCTCAACTTCTTTATTATTGCCATCATCATCACGTTTATTATCCCAACACGGGAACTCCCTATACTGATATTTAAACTTTTTCGGAACATAACCTGTGCACTTCCAAAGCTGCGGGCTGAAAACCGATGACACCCCATTAAACAACGCGGTATCACCACCTGGAACACCGTGCACGTGCACCTTTTCCTCCAAAGGAATCTCCGAACAAACCTGAAACGGATTCTGAGGAGGAAAACTTATCGGATAAGGATTCTCCAACCTCAACGTTTTTGTGGGCAATTCCACCAGCAACTGCGCAACCTCGGTCTCCTCACTCTCTTTCCTAAGCTTCTTACTCTTGCACTTATCACAAGCAAACAATTTCTCGCTCTTGACATATCTCGAACACCTGGTGTGCACCCAAACACCACATTCATCACAGTCAACCATCTCCTCCCCATCATCAAAATCAACACCGCAAACACAATCGACGACCCACGACTCGTCCCCCCAGTCATCCGGCGTGTCGGATATCGTCGGGAGACGATGCGATCGGCTTTTCATCGGAAAAAGCCCTAATTCTAAACAAACCCTAAAAGGCTAAAATCCAAAACCACTAACCAGACCTAAAAACCAATCAAAACCCACTAACCCATAACCCGATTCGTCAATTACAGTAAACCCAGATACAAATTTCCTAACTCTTGCACCAAGCAAGTGAATTTATATGAGATTAGGGTTTCAAGAAAGATGAAAACAAGGAGGAATTGAAGAATTTGCACCTTGAGATGAGCAGCTGAAGAAGGATTGAAGAATAAGTAGTGATAGATTGTTGTTTATCTGAAGGTGGGTGTCTCTGTGGACGTGAAACTAGCCGGAATGAAATGAAGATGATAATAATAATAATAATAATAATAATAATAATAATAATAATAATAATAATAATAATGAACCGATTTGGAGGTGGGTTGTTAAAAATAATGGGCCTTAATGTGTTTCTTTAACTTATTAGGCCCAATCTATTTGTCGTTTTATACTCTTTTATTTTATTTTAAATATAATAAATATACTAGTTTTATAACCGATATAATTGAACTATATAAATTAAATAATTAACTTTATAAAAAGAACTATATTTTATCATATTAAATGGTTTTATAGGTTCAAATTATATTTACTAATGAAATATTCATATGAATGTGTGGTGTATTCTTATGTAATTTTTTCATAATCACAAAGATGACGCACCTAGTGCTTTTATAAGTTGT
Organism: Bidens hawaiensis; assembly: GCF_021521415.1. Taxonomy (NCBI): domain Eukaryota; kingdom Viridiplantae; phylum Streptophyta; class Magnoliopsida; order Asterales; family Asteraceae; genus Bidens; species Bidens hawaiensis. Next base: position 475,308 of record NW_027491355.1, read on the forward strand.
ATTATATTTTTTAATGCAATAAAGATTTCTAGCAAAAAACAATAAAATGTTTCATTATGAATGACATAGAAAAAAAACATCATACATAAAATTAACATGAATAAAACTCGTTTTCCTATTACATTTTCGAAAGAGATGGATGAAACTTTATGGATCCATGGAGGTTGAATGAATATTTGAGAATAATATTATTCATTCAAAAATTCTTTGTCTTTATCATCTTAGACTTTCAAATATCATTTGTTGAATTTTGACACATTCCTTTCCTACACTAAAGAGTGTATATAAATGATTTAATAAAAAAAGGTAGATCAAATATTTGATTATATTGACATAAATACACGTATATTTTTAATACGTATAATTTAGGTAATTGGTTATTTGATTAAAAGAATGTTTTGATTACACTGCATAAGTATGTTTTCATTAAAAATAGATAAATAGTTTGAGTGGGAATTTAGGCTAGGAATGAATTTGTAAGTGGCATGTGTCCCTTGTTATTTTTTATTAGACAGATAGATAGATGGTTGGATGTGAACCATCATGTTTAATTAGTTGAAGTTTGTATGTCATATTAGGTTAATTGGAACATATAAGACTAGGATTGAGATAACACAAAAAATAACGGGACCGGGTATCTTTCGATCTCTTATTAATAATCCATTAAAAAGTAAAAATTAAAAATTTTTCTTTATTTTCTAAAATATATATGAATAGGCCATATGGATGTTTTACCCATACTTAACTGTCATCATTGAATAGTATATGGTCAGTACAGGCCACGCCCTAAAAACGCCTTCAATCATCAAAACGGCTAAAACGGGCTACCATAATTCGACCACTACACATATTCACATGCCTGTTTAGTATGGAACCAGCCCAGAAACACTCATACATATTTCAAAAATTTCAGACTTTTTTTTTTTTTTTTTTTTTTTTTTATGAGACATGGATTATAACTAGGTCATGGTGTGAATCAACACTTTAGGAGTTTAGCCTTGCATTAGGCTAAAACTATAAAAATAAAATAGCTAGGAAGTAAAGAATTGTACCTGAAATATGAAGGACTTTAAAACTTCAAAGATTTTTATTATCGAAGAAAATATTTTACAAGTGAAAGAGAGGGTTTTTGATCAGTGGTTTTCTGATCTCTGCCCATTACCAAAACCTACTACTCCTTTTATAATGGGAGTTCTATAAAACAAACAAAAGAACAACAGTAAAAGTAATAATTATACATCAATTATCTGGACAATTGTGTCCAAAAGAGATTCCATTTGTCTGGGCAGCTGGCTTTAATTATTGTACCACTACCCAACTTTTTGAATTATTGATTCTCCTTTAATCAGACGCATGTGATCTGGGACCCATAATTTCGTCCTCATCGTCAATTGATTCAATTATTTTCTTCTTTAACTTTTCCAATTTTGTTTTGGCCTTTATTGTGACCTCATCCATGACATCATCTTCTGGATTTTGAGAATAACCTGCTAACATTGTATCGTCTTCTTCTTCTTGATTAGAAGATGGATTTGAAGAGTATTGTGATGAAGATTGCCCTGGTTGGAAGTTTTTTATTAAATCTTCTTCCATGGCTGCAAAGTATTTTTCCAGTAAATCTTTTCTGGAAAGATCCTTTCCTTCTTTAATTGATATTTTCCTAGCAATTTGTTGAAATGGGCTAGGAGATTCTCTTTGAGATTGAACCTGAATTTGTTTTTGGTACAGGTCCAGAGTTGATTCAATTTGATCAATGGTCTCTTGACCTTCTATGACTCCTTCTTTATTTTTTGAAGTCAATTTTTTCCAAAATTTTGTATAGAAAATTCTTCTTAAACATGGAATATTTTGAGTGGTATGACCAACTTCTGAAGACCATCTCCATATCCATGGAATTCCAAATTCCATAAAGAAAAATAGAGAAGGCATTCCTTCAATTAACTCATTATTATGAGTAGCTTCGATTATTCTGGGAGATAATTCAACCCATTTATTATAGTATCCTTTAAAGGATTCTGGTAAAATTTTTACAGATGTTCCATAGGAAATCCACCATTTTAAAAACCAATTAGGTATATCCTGGTTATAAACCTGAGGACATATCTTGAAGAACCAAGAATGTTTCTTCATTGGATTTTGATATAGAAAAGCTTTATTGAAAGCTTCAATATAATCCCAATAATTAAATTTGATGAGGGCACCAGATTCTGGATGACTCATCTCTTTTTCTTTTAATGGAGAATTTCCCCAATCTTCTAAGGATATTATCCTTTTAATAATTATTTTGCTATAGGTAAAAACCTTAGCATTTCCAGAATTATGATGGAAAATTTGAGCAGATTCGGTTGCTCTTAAAATTGATTCATAAACGAATCTTGATTTATAAATTCCAGCTGGATATGATCCAGTATCGAAAAACCTTTCCATTAAGGTCCATGGATTATCTTTCCATTTAAGCTGTTTATTATCAAGGAGTAAAATTATCTCCTTATAAGGATTTTGATCATAAGAACTTTCATCAGATTCTTCTGATTGAGTAACAATTGAATAGGAAGTATTGCTTCCTTTTTCCTTAGCTGCTTTGAAAGCTAGGAATTCCTGGTATTCAGGATCATTAAATCGATTTTTTCCAGTATTACTGGATGAATTTGCTATATTAGCAATATTGGAAGCTATTAGCCTCTTTTGGCCAAATTGACCAATAATTATTTCAGAATTATTATGAGAATTTCTGCCTCTTCCTCTATTGGAGGTTTGGCTCTTCTTTCCTCCTCGCCATGGAGGATCCATTCCTGCAAATAAAATTAAGCACAAGAGATTATTATCTCTTTTTCTTGAAGAATCTTTATTCGATTCTTAAAAATATAGTATTGATTCCATTCATTTGCTATAAGAAAATTTTTTTCTTGAGGATGTAAAGAATAGTCCATATTATATTCTGCTATTCTTAAAGCATGTCTCATCCTCATCCTATATTCAAAATCAATTTGTCTTCGAATATTTCCCATTGCAATTTTCAATGGTCCTTTAATTCCCATTAATTCTGCAAAATAGAATCGAGAAATTCTCTCGTCAAGAAATCTGGTAAACTATTATCAGATCCTTTTTTATAGATTATTTCAAAATCAAAAGGGGCTAAATGAGCTTGCCACCTTGCAAACATTTGTTTAGAAACATTATGTTTAAAATCTTTGTCAAACATAAATTTAGCTGCCTGACAATCAGTTTTTATTATAAATTTTTGATTATATAAATCATCTTGAAATTTTAAAACACATTTTACTATTGCTAAAACTTCTTTTGCAATAGTTGCGTAATTTTTTTGACTATTATTCCATTTTCCAGAATGGAATCTAACCAAATATTCTTGTTTATTGTTTGGAGAAACTTGTTTAAGAATTCCTCCATAACCAATGTCACTAGCATCAGTTTCAACTATTTTTTCCCAATTTGGGTTAGCAAGATTCAAACATGGAAGATTTTGAACCTTATGTTTAATTTTTTGTATTGCCTTAGTATGATCGTTTGACCAATACCTAGGATTCTTTTTTAACCTATCATACAAGATAGCTGTATCCTTTGCAAGATTTTCATAATAAGGAGAAATATAATTTAAACTCCCAAGAAACCTTTGTAATTGAGTTTTATCTAAAATTTCATCAGGAAATTTAGAAGCAAATTCAATACTTCTATGTATTGGAATTATAACTCCTTTATCAATATTATGACCAAGGAATCTAACATTAGTTTGAAAAAGCATCATTTTAGGTCTAGAAATTACTAAACCATTCTTTATAATAATATTTTTAAAGATTTCTAAATGCTGAAAATGCATTTCTATATTTTTTGAAAATATTAATATATCATCGATATATACAATGATAAAATTTGAATAAGGAATGAATATATCATTCATTATATTTTGAAATTCACTGGGTGCATTTTTTAACCCAAAAGGCATTACATTCCATTCATAATGTCCAAATGGAACTGTAAATGCTGTCTTATATCTGTCAGATTCATTAATTTGAACCTGCCAGTATCCAGATTTTAGATCAAATTTAGAAAATATGACTGCATCATGCAGTCTATCCAATAAATCCTTTTTATTAGGTATTGGATATCTAATCCATTTTAACACTTTATTAAGTGGTTTATAATTTATAACCAATCTAGGAACTCCTCTTTCCTGCTCAGCATGTTTATTAACATAAAACGCTGTACATGACCAAGGAGACTTAGATTTTCTAATTAATCCTTTATTTATTAAGGATTCTATTTCCTTTTTACATAATTCTAAATATTCAGAATTCATTTGGCAAGGTCTAGCCTTGGTAGGAATTTGTCTTTCATTAAAATCTTCCTCATAAGGAAGTGAAACAATATGTTTCTTTCTATCCCAAAAAGCATTTGGGTGATCATTACATATTTGTAAAGAAAACTTATTTTGAATCAATTTTATTTTATCCTTTAATTTAGGATTTTTTAAATTTTCTGAAATAGTTAATTCATTTATTTCTTGTTTTAAAAATTCTATTTGGTTTATTTTTGCTTTAATTAAATCATCAATCATATTATTGATGATTCTAGTGATTGGTTCAGAAACAAATTCAAAGGATATTTCTTCACCTTAAAATGTTCCTTTTATAATTTTTTCATCCACTTTTGTTAAAGGAAATATTTTCCTAAAAAATGGTGATCCAAGTATTACTTGACTTGTTAAATCTTTAACAAGAATAAAACTATTAGGAATACATTTATTATTATTACAGATATAAGCATTGGGAAGCTTATAACTTATCTGTAATGGTTTTCCACCAGCAGACCCTAATTTCTGGGTGGTTTTATGAAAATATCTTGAAGGGATTAATCCTTCTTGAATACAATTTAAATCTGCTCCACTATCTAAAAGAGCAGTAAATTCTTTGGAAAATTGTTTATCAATCATTAATTTGACTTTAATATGCCATTTCTGAGAAGTTATTTCTTCTATTTGTTTTAAATAATTTTCTAATTGAAGTTTTGGAAAATTTACATCATTAATTTCCAATCTTCTTTTTTCTAAATTAATAATTCTTTCTTCTAAATTATTATTGTTATTTCTAAGATTATTAATTTCTATTTTAAGATTATTAATCTCAATTTTTAATTCTTCAATACCAACCTGTTTATTTAGTTGATTTCTTTTATTCAATTGATTCTTAACCTCAGCAAAAGTATAAGGTTGAAAATTTTTATTAGATGAAGATGATTCACCTTTATCATTTCTTATTAAGTCTAGAATCATTTCTTTCTTAATTTTTTCATCTTGAATATTTTTTAATAAATCTAAAAATTCATTTGTTATAACATTTAATTCCATATTTTGGAATTGAGATATAATATCATAAATTGAATCATTATTTATCTCATTGTTACAACAATCTTCATGACAATCTCTATTATCATCTGAAGAAGATGAAATAAAGCTTTCATTATCTAAAATATTTATATCATCATATGAAGATTCTGCTTCTGATTCATCAGAAGTACTATTAGAATTTATGATAATCTTTTCTAAAGTTTCTCTAAGATTATCATCTTTTATTTCATTCAATTTTTTCTTTACCCAGCAAGTTGCTGCTTTATGACCTGGACGGCCACATTTTCTACAAATTATAAAAGATTTTTTATAAAATTTTTCAAAGGGTTTAATTTCCCTTTTCTTATCTCTTTCTATTTTTCTTTCTTCTCTTTTCCTTTTCCTTTTAAAATATTTTTTTGGTTTTTGAGAAGAAGAGTCTTTTCTTTTATTATTTTGGGGAGTAATTCTCTCCATGCCAAATTGATCACAAAATTGGCCTAACTGTCTTTTTTCCATTAAAGACTGTCTTTTAATTTGCTGATTTAGCTTTATTTCATTACATAAAGCTAATCCTTCATTTTTACATATACCTATTAAACTACCATAGGTGTATTCATCATAATTAATATTAATATTATCTTTTCTCAATTTCTGTTTAACTCTTTCTGAAAAGAAATGAGGTAAACCGTCTATAAATTTAGACTTCCAATGAGTACTATTACTCTCTGGTAATTCCATTACCCTGCATAAAAATGTATCTTTATACCATCTAAATGATGTAAGGGTTTTACATTTTAGATTTTGCAAAAGAGTTCTAATATTTTCAGAATTATCAGACCATCTGCCTGTAAAATGTTCCATTATATTGATAGCAAGAGTATACACACTATTCTCTTGACTGATATCATTTTCTTCTTTTACAGAAGAGTAAATTTGTTCTCTGTCTTGGAGGGTTAAATAATTATCCCACCATCCTTTTAATTGACCAGTAAATCCTGCTACTATCATTTTAGCAATAGATTTATCTGTATTTCCATTTGCTTTACATATCGTAGAATACATCATCATTCGATGTATAGTATTAGCTATTTGGGTGTCAGTTTGACCATCTATGTTCCATTCATAGATGTTCTTCCCACTATAAGAATTATTTACTATGTACTCCTGTTCTTCTATTAAGACATCTTGAGGAGTTGGTCTATCATAATAATATTTATTCATGCTAGGTTTATTAGCATATTTATTCTGTAACTTAGCAATTTCTAAGTTTATTTGTTCTTTATAATTTTCTTTATTTGTGGATTTAGAAAATTCTTTTGAAAGAGTATTTATATTTAAACCTTTCATTTTTTCTGAAATAAATTCTAATTTAGTATCTAATAATTTAGATATTTCAGAATTAGATTTTAATTTAAAATCCCTTATTTCAGGAGGGGGTTGAATAGCTGGAACGGCTATAACTTCTCCTGTTTCAAAAACTTTTTTATTTTTTATTAAAGAGGTTATTTCCTCAATTTTTTCTTGGATAGAACCTAATTGTTCTCCTAATATAATTAAACATAAATTTGTATAATTTATATGTTTAAATAATTTATTTAGGTGGAAAATTGTTACTGGTAAAGTATCACCTTCCAATAATTTTTGAAAAGCTTGGTAATACATTGTTACCTTTTCTTTTTCAATTTTAAAACCTGTTTGAGGAGGGAAAATAGATTTTATTTTCTTTTCTCCTAAATCATATTCTCTGTAAATAGTAGAAATTATACTATTCACATACTTATTAAAGAACCATGGAACAAAATAAATAATACAATTTTGTTCTTCTAATTCTTTATAAAATTCATCTCGAAAATATAGTAATTGTTTTATTTCAAAATTTTTTAAATACCATTTTCTAAATTCCTCCCATTTAGGATCTTGGAATTCAGAATTTATTTTATCTCTTACCAGGGAACCTGGTCTAAAATCAATTTTTTCTATATTATTCATGATATAGAGAAATCCATTTCTGACTCGGTTAATTCCGGGTCCTGTTGAGGTCTATTAATTCCTCTAACTATATTATCAGAATTAATTCTTAACTCATTAATTCTATGATTATTTTCAGGATATTTTTCTCTTATTTGAGAAGTTGAAGCTCTAGAAGGACTTCTAACAGTATATCCTAAAGGAGATATATGAAAATTTGATGAAGATAAAGACCTAGTTATTCTAGGTGTAACTTTTTCAAATTGTATTTGAACATTTCCTTCAGTTGTTTGTAAAATTTCTAAAGGATTGTTATCAATATAAGATTGAGATGGGGTATTTTCTTTTAATACCCAATTATCAGGAAAATTTATTTCTTCCCATCTAATTTTTCTTCTAGTGGTAATATTTGACTTACCAAAATTAGTTTCTATAACTATTGTTTCATTTAATGGTTTATCAACCATTTTGCATCTAGGATTCAAAGTATATAATGGTTTGTAATAAATTCTATAACAAACACATATAACTTCTGATCCTGGAGCGTAATTGTAACCATTAGTTTTAACATTTAATGTTAAAGCATCTGTGATATTCACATCTGTTAAAGATAATTGTAAATTTGGATAAACATTAAAATAGACTGGACCATGTGCCAGACTAGATTGAACAATACCTATTAAGGATTGTTTCCAATCTAAATTTCTTCCATCTCTTAGAACAGCTATAAAGCTTTCTGGAAGACCTTCTAATGTTAATGGTTTAAAGGCAATTTGCACTAAACCAATATGAATGAATTTATATTCATTATTCTTATATCTTATTATTTCTCTGTTATTTAAGAGTTTCATTATCATATCCTCCTTATTAAGAGAAATTGTTGATTCAGTAGTTCTAACTACTTGTTTAAAACTTAATTTTTCCATATAACCATATTTATAAATTTGGTTATAATTAATTTTTGGAATTGTCCATTGATTTAATAAATCAAGATTGTGAGGAATATCATATTCTTCCTCAATACTATTTTTAATTGTATCTTTATTTTTAATAATATTCATAAACAAACTTAAAGTGTTGATTCCCCAAAGACACTAATTATTCACCATGGCTCTGATACCATAAATACAGGATCAGAGACCGGGTATCTTTCGATCTCTTATTAATAATCCATTAAAAAGTAAAAATTAAAAATTTTTCTTTATTTTCTAAAATATATATGAATAGGCCATATGGATGTTTTACCCATACTTAACTGTCATCATTGAATAGTATATGGTCAGTACAGGCCACGCCCTAAAAACGCCTTCAATCATCAAAACGGCTAAAACGGGCTACCATAATTCGACCACTACACATATTCACATGCCTGTTTAGTATGGAACCAGCCCAGAAACACTCATACATATTTCAAAAATTTCAGACTTTTTTTTTTTTTTTTTTTTTTTTTTTTTTTTTTTTTTTTTTTTTTTTATGAGACATGGATTATAACTAGGTCATGGTGTGAATCAACACTTTAGGAGTTTAGCCTTGCATTAGGCTAAAACTATAAAAATAAAATAGCTAGGAAGTAAAGAATTGTACCTGAAATATGAAGGACTTTAAAACTTCAAAGATTTTTATTATCGAAGAAAATATTTTACAAGTGAAAGAGAGGGTTTTTTATCAGTGGTTTTCTGATCTCTGCCCATTACCAAAACCTACTACTCCTTTTATAATGGGAGTTCTATAAAACAAACAAAAGAACAACAGTAAAAGTAATAATTATACATCAATTATCTGGACAATTGTGTCCAAAAGAGATTCCATTTGTCTGGGCAGCTGGCTTTAATTATTGTACCACTACCCAACTTTTTGAATTATTGATTCTCCTTTAATCAGACGCATGTGATCTGGGACCCATAATTTCGTCCTCATCGTCAATTGATTCAATTATTTTCTTCTTTAACTTTTCCAATTTTGTTTTGGCCTTTATTGTGACCTCATCCATGACATCATCTTCTGGATTTTGAGAATAACCTGCTAACATTGTATCGTCTTCTTCTTCTTGATTAGAAGATGGATTTGAAGAGTATTGTGATGAAGATTGCCCTGGTTGGAAGTTTTTTATTAAATCTTCTTCCATGGCTGCAAAGTATTTTTCCAGTAAATCTTTTCTGGAAAGATCCTTTCCTTCTTTAATTGATATTTTCCTAGCAATTTGTTGAAATGGGCTAGGAGATTCTCTTTGAGATTGAACCTGAATTTGTTTTTGGTACAGGTCCAGAGTTGATTCAATTTGATCAATGGTCTCTTGACCTTCTATGACTCCTTCTTTATTTTTTGAAGTCAATTTTTTCCAAAATTTTGTATAGAAAATTCTTCTTAAACATGGAATATTTTGAGTGGTATGACCAACTTCTGAAGACCATCTCCATATCCATGGAATTCCAAATTCCATAAAGAAAAATAGAGAAGGCATTCCTTCAATTAACTCATTATTATGAGTAGCTTCGATTATTCTGGGAGATAATTCAACCCATTTATTATAGTATCCTTTAAAGGATTCTGGTAAAATTTTTACAGATGTTCCATAGGAAATCCACCATTTTAAAAACCAATTAGGTATATCCTGGTTATAAACCTGAGGACATATCTTGAAGAACCAAGAATGTTTCTTCATTGGATTTTGATATAGAAAAGCTTTATTGAAAGCTTCAATATAATCCCAATAATTAAATTTGATGAGGGCACCAGATTCTGGATGACTCATCTCTTTTTCTTTTAATGGAGAATTTCCCCAATCTTCTAAGGATATTATCCTTTTAATAATTATTTTGCTATAGGTAAAAACCTTAGCATTTCCAGAATTATGATGGAAAATTTGAGCAGATTCGGTTGCTCTTAAAATTGATTCATAAACGAATCTTGATTTATAAATTCCAGCTGGATATGATCCAGTATCGAAAAACCTTTCCATTAAGGTCCATGGATTATCTTTCCATTTAAGCTGTTTATTATCAAGGAGTAAAATTATCTCCTTATAAGGATTTTGATCATAAGAACTTTCATCAGATTCTTCTGATTGAGTAACAATTGAATAGGAAGTATTGCTTCCTTTTTCCTTAGCTGCTTTGAAAGCTAGGAATTCCTGGTATTCAGGATCATTAAATCGATTTTTTCCAGTATTACTGGATGAATTTGCTATATTAGCAATATTGGAAGCTATTAGCCTCTTTTGGCCAAATTGACCAATAATTATTTCAGAATTATTATGAGAATTTCTGCCTCTTCCTCTATTGGAGGTTTGGCTCTTCTTTCCTCCTCGCCATGGAGGATCCATTCCTGCAAATAAAATTAAGCACAAGAGATTATTATCTCTTTTTCTTGAAGAATCTTTATTCGATTCTTAAAAATATAGTATTGATTCCATTCATTTGCTATAAGAAAATTTTTTTCTTGAGGATGTAAAGAATAGTCCATATTATATTCTGCTATTCTTAAAGCATGTCTCATCCTCATCCTATATTCAAAATCAATTTGTCTTCGAATATTTCCCATTGCAATTTTCAATGGTCCTTTAATTCCCATTAATTCTGCAAAATAGAATCGAGAAATTCTCTCGTCAAGAAATCTGGTAAACTATTATCAGATCCTTTTTTATAGATTATTTCAAAATCAAAAGGGGCTAAATGAGCTTGCCACCTTGCAAACATTTGTTTAGAAACATTATGTTTAAAATCTTTGTCAAACATAAATTTAGCTGCCTGACAATCAGTTTTTATTATAAATTTTTGATTATATAAATCATCTTGAAATTTTAAAACACATTTTACTATTGCTAAAACTTCTTTTGCAATAGTTGCGTAATTTTTTTGACTATTATTCCATTTTCCAGAATGGAATCTAACCAAATATTCTTGTTTATTGTTTGGAGAAACTTGTTTAAGAATTCCTCCATAACCAATGTCACTAGCATCAGTTTCAACTATTTTTTCCCAATTTGGGTTAGCAAGATTCAAACATGGAAGATTTTGAACCTTATGTTTAATTTTTTGTATTGCCTTAGTATGATCGTTTGACCAATACCTAGGATTCTTTTTTAACCTATCATACAAGATAGCTGTATCCTTTGCAAGATTTTCATAATAAGGAGAAATATAATTTAAACTCCCAAGAAACCTTTGTAATTGAGTTTTATCTAAAATTTCATCAGGAAATTTAGAAGCAAATTCAATACTTCTATGTATTGGAATTATAACTCCTTTATCAATATTATGACCAAGGAATCTAACATTAGTTTGAAAAAGCATCATTTTAGGTCTAGAAATTACTAAACCATTCTTTATAATAATATTTTTAAAGATTTCTAAATGCTGAAAATGCATTTCTATATTTTTTGAAAATATTAATATATCATCGATATATACAATGATAAAATTTGAATAAGGAATGAATATATCATTCATTATATTTTGAAATTCACTGGGTGCATTTTTTAACCCAAAAGGCATTACATTCCATTCATAATGTCCAAATGGAACTGTAAATGCTGTCTTATATCTGTCAGATTCATTAATTTGAACCTGCCAGTATCCAGATTTTAGATCAAATTTAGAAAATATGACTGCATCATGCAGTCTATCCAATAAATCCTTTTTATTAGGTATTGGATATCTAATCCATTTTAACACTTTATTAAGTGGTTTATAATTTATAACCAATCTAGGAACTCCTCTTTCCTGCTCAGCATGTTTATTAACATAAAACGCTGTACATGACCAAGGAGACTTAGATTTTCTAATTAATCCTTTATTTATTAAGGATTCTATTTCCTTTTTACATAATTCTAAATATTCAGAATTCATTTGGCAAGGTCTAGCCTTGGTAGGAATTTGTCTTTCATTAAAATCTTCCTCATAAGGAAGTGAAACAATATGTTTCTTTCTATCCCAAAAAGCATTTGGGTGATCATTACATATTTGTAAAGAAAACTTATTTTGAATCAATTTTATTTTATCCTTTAATTTAGGATTTTTTAAATTTTCTGAAATAGTTAATTCATTTATTTCTTGTTTTAAAAATTCTATTTGGTTTATTTTTGCTTTAATTAAATCATCAATCATATTATTGATGATTCTAGTGATTGGTTCAGAAACAAATTCAAAGGATATTTCTTCACCTTGAAATGTTCCTTTTATAATTTTTTCATCCACTTTTGTTAAAGGAAATATTTTCCTAAAAAATGGTGATCCAAGTATTACTTGACTTGTTAAATCTTTAACAAGAATAAAACTATTAGGAATACATTTATTATTATTACAGATATAAGCATTGGGAAGCTTATAACTTATCTGTAATGGTTTTCCACCAGCAGACCCTAATTTCTGGGTGGTTTTATGAAAATATCTTGAAGGGATTAATCCTTCTTGAATACAATTTAAATCTGCTCCACTATCTAAAAGAGCAGTAAATTCTTTGGAAAATTGTTTATCAATCATTAATTTGACTTTAATATGCCATTTCTGAGAAGTTATTTCTTCTATTTGTTTTAAATAATTTTCTAATTGAAGTTTTGGAAAATTTACATCATTAATTTCCAATCTTCTTTTTTCTAAATTAATAATTCTTTCTTCTAAATTATTATTGTTATTTCTAAGATTATTAATTTCTATTTTAAGATTATTAATCTCAATTTTTAATTCTTCAATACCAACCTGTTTATTTAGTTGATTTCTTTTATTCAATTGATTCTTAACCTCAGCAAAAGTATAAGGTTGAAAATTTTTATTAGATGAAGATGATTCACCTTTATCATTTCTTATTAAGTCTAGAATCATTTCTTTCTTAATTTTTTCATCTTGAATATTTTTTAATAAATCTAAAAATTCATTTGTTATAACATTTAATTCCATATTTTGGAATTGAGATATAATATCATAAATTGAATCATTATTTATCTCATTGTTACAACAATCTTCATGACAATCTCTATTATCATCTGAAGAAGATGAAATAAAGCTTTCATTATCTAAAATATTTATATCATCATATGAAGATTCTGCTTCTGATTCATCAGAAGTACTATTAGAATTTATGATAATCTTTTCTAAAGTTTCTCTAAGATTATCATCTTTTATTTCATTCAATTTTTTCTTTACCCAGCAAGTTGCTGCTTTATGACCTGGACGGCCACATTTTCTACAAATTATAAAAGATTTTTTATAAAATTTTTCAAAGGGTTTAATTTCCCTTTTCTTATCTCTTTCTATTTTTCTTTCTTCTCTTTTCCTTTTCCTTTTAAAATATTTTTTTGGTTTTTGAGAAGAAGAGTCTTTTCTTTTATTATTTTGGGGAGTAATTCTCTCCATGCCAAATTGATCACAAAATTGGCCTAACTGTCTTTTTTCCATTAAAGACTGTCTTTTAATTTGCTGATTTAGCTTTATTTCATTACATAAAGCTAATCCTTCATTTTTACATATACCTATTAAACTACCATAGGTGTATTCATCATAATTAATATTAATATTATCTTTTCTCAATTTCTGTTTAACTCTTTCTGAAAAGAAATGAGGTAAACCGTCTATAAATTTAGACTTCCAATGAGTACTATTACTCTCTGGTAATTCCATTACCCTGCATAAAAATGTATCTTTATACCATCTAAATGATGTAAGGGTTTTACATTTTAGATTTTGCAAAAGAGTTCTAATATTTTCAGAATTATCAGACCATCTGCCTGTAAAATGTTCCATTATATTGATAGCAAGAGTATACACACTATTCTCTTGACTGATATCATTTTCTTCTTTTACAGAAGAGTAAATTTGTTCTCTGTCTTGGAGGGTTAAATAATTATCCCACCATCCTTTTAATTGACCAGTAAATCCTGCTACTATCATTTTAGCAATAGATTTATCTGTATTTCCATTTGCTTTACATATCGTAGAATACATCATCATTCGATGTATAGTATTAGCTATTTGGGTGTCAGTTTGACCATCTATGTTCCATTCATAGATGTTCTTCCCACTATAAGAATTATTTACTATGTACTCCTGTTCTTCTATTAAGACATCTTGAGGAGTTGGTCTATCATAATAATATTTATTCATGCTAGGTTTATTAGCATATTTATTCTGTAACTTAGCAATTTCTAAGTTTATTTGTTCTTTATAATTTTCTTTATTTGTGGATTTAGAAAATTCTTTTGAAAGAGTATTTATATTTAAACCTTTCATTTTTTCTGAAATAAATTCTAATTTAGTATCTAATAATTTAGATATTTCAGAATTAGATTTTAATTTAAAATCCCTTATTTCAGGAGGGGGTTGAATAGCTGGAACGGCTATAACTTCTCCTGTTTCAAAAACTTTTTTATTTTTTATTAAAGAGGTTATTTCCTCAATTTTTTCTTGGATAGAACCTAATTGTTCTCCTAATATAATTAAACATAAATTTGTATAATTTATATGTTTAAATAATTTATTTAGGTGGAAAATTGTTACTGGTAAAGTATCACCTTCCAATAATTTTTGAAAAGCTTGGTAATACATTGTTACCTTTTCTTTTTCAATTTTAAAACCTGTTTGAGGAGGGAAAATAGATTTTATTTTCTTTTCTCCTAAATCATATTCTCTGTAAATAGTAGAAATTATACTATTCACATACTTATTAAAGAACCATGGAACAAAATAAATAATACAATTTTGTTCTTCTAATTCTTTATAAAATTCATCTCGAAAATATAGTAATTGTTTTATTTCAAAATTTTTTAAATACCATTTTCTAAATTCCTCCCATTTAGGATCTTGGAATTCAGAATTTATTTTATCTCTTACCAGGGAACCTGGTCTAAAATCAATTTTTTCTATATTATTCATGATATAGAGAAATCCATTTCTGACTCGGTTAATTCCGGGTCCTGTTGAGGTCTATTAATTCCTCTAACTATATTATCAGAATTAATTCTTAACTCATTAATTCTATGATTATTTTCAGGATATTTTTCTCTTATTTGAGAAGTTGAAGCTCTAGAAGGACTTCTAACAGTATATCCTAAAGGAGATATATGAAAATTTGATGAAGATAAAGACCTAGTTATTCTAGGTGTAACTTTTTCAAATTGTATTTGAACATTTCCTTCAGTTGTTTGTAAAATTTCTAAAGGATTGTTATCAATATAAGATTGAGATGGGGTATTTTCTTTTAATACCCAATTATCAGGAAAATTTATTTCTTCCCATCTAATTTTTCTTCTAGTGGTAATATTTGACTTACCAAAATTAGTTTCTATAACTATTGTTTCATTTAATGGTTTATCAACCATTTTGCATCTAGGATTCAAAGTATATAATGGTTTGTAATAAATTCTATAACAAACACATATAACTTCTGATCCTGGAGCGTAATTGTAACCATTAGTTTTAACATTTAATGTTAAAGCATCTGTGATATTCACATCTGTTAAAGATAATTGTAAATTTGGATAAACATTAAAATAGACTGGACCATGTGCCAGACTAGATTGAACAATACCTATTAAGGATTGTTTCCAATCTAAATTTCTTCCATCTCTTAGAACAGCTATAAAGCTTTCTGGAAGACCTTCTAATGTTAATGGTTTAAAGGCAATTTGCACTAAACCAATATGAATGAATATTGACATAAATACACGTATATTTTTAATACGTATAATTTAGGTAATTGGTTATTTGATTAAAAGAATGTTTTGATTACACTGCATAAGTATGTTTTCATTAAAAATAGATAAATAGTTTGAGTGGGAATTTAGGCTAGGAATGAATTTGTAAGTGGCATGTGTCCCTTGTTATTTTTTATTAGACAGATAGATAGATGGTTGGATGTGAACCATCATGTTTAATTAGTTGAAGTTTGTATGTCATATTAGGTTAATTGGAACATATAAGACTAGGATTGAGATAACACAAAAAATAACGGATTTTGATACCATTATATGAATACTGATGCATTGTTGATAGAGAGCAATAAATGCTAGACAGAAAGGTAGTTATAGGATATAGAGTGCCATCTTTTCAACGAAGATAGAGATTTTTATATCACTGGGAAAGCTGATCGAGGAGCGTTAAATGTTATATTCACCATGAAATCATGGGGTCACTATTTTTAACCTTTTTGCCAAACCTTTATTCCGCAGTTACAAAAGGATATTCGGTGCATAAAGGCACAAATAATTCATTTCCAATACAAATACAAAGTTGTTATACAATGAATCAGGGATGTGGAGTAGTAAATGCTAAATTATTAATCGTGAAAGAACGATTAGACTATGAAGATGAAGAAAGAAAATTTTATTATTTCTCAATTATTATTACAAAACACACAAACTATCTATATATGCACACGTTATACTCTTCCGTATAAGATTATACATATTGTTAGGGCATAGATTTTTTATGTTGATGATACGTTATCCTTATGCAGCTTTTGGATCAAGTATCATTGGAATATGTCCCAGGTTGTGCAGGATCAAGGATCCTCGATATTATTTGTTTACTAATGATTGTTTTATTTGAGTGGTGCTGTGATTAACAGATGTAACGGCTATGAGACTTAGTCCACCTATTTATTCGCAAGTCTATGAGGTTACGAACGTGGTCAACAAACTGCAACGGGTCATGGAGAAGTGGCGAAATAATATGACTTGTTAGTTTTTTTTTTGTATATAATCGAGCTTATGATCTGTTAGGAACACACGGCACATTCGTTAGGCAATACTCAGAGATCATTATAGCAATATTCACACACACTTAGCAACTTTTGTATTCATTGATCATAATCTCCAACCTTTGTAACACCCTTTTTGATTAATAAACTGGTGATAAACGATTTGTCATCACCCGGGGTTTTTGTGTCGGCGACCCGACCAAGATCAAGGGCTTTTCCTCGCAACAAATCTCTGTGTTATTGTTTATCTTCGTTATTATCATACACGCACTGATCCTCACTTAACAAATTTGGTTACGTTATCCTTAAACCGATTTTTGACCAAAATATTTTGGCACCAACCATGGGGCAATTGGTGATTTAATCCTAAAGATTTCATATCAATTTTCAACCTTTTTACCTATACTATTATCAATTGCCTCTCAACAAACCTCTGCTTCAACCACCATGCCTTCATCGGTTTCTCTCTCATCGGGAGCTTCACTGCCAATGCCTCCTCCACTCGCAGGAGCACAGAGGACCACCACTGCTGGAAAGATAACGCAAACTCCAGTCTTTCAGAGCTCAAAGACCACTGCTGCCACTTCTTAGGTAAATTATAACAATGATGTTTCTGCTATGTTTTCACAGGTTAAGGCATATATGGAGCAGCATAACATGACCAACTAGAAGATCCTACGTGAGATAGAGGATCTCAAGAAAACTAAGAGGCCAGTGGAAGATCAAACTCCCTTGATGCCTGGGATGCTGGATTTCACCACTTTAGGATCCGTGGCTCAACTTGCTCAAGGATCCTTCATCCTTCAACCAGGATCCATGGGTCAGCAAGCTCAAAGATCCTCATTCCTTCAGCAAGGATCATTTATCCTTCAACCAGGATCCATGGATCAGCAAGCTCAAGGATCCTCGTTCCTTCAACAAGGATCATCTATCCTTCAGCCAAGATCTTCTGGATTATTTCACCAAGGATCCTTCAACTTCCAGCCTCAAGGATCCTTCATCCAGAATCAAGGATCTTCAGGACTTCAACATCAGAGGTCGTCGGAGGTCCATGAGGGAGACATCATCCCTATGCAGACCATTGCTTGTGGTGGACCAACTACCTTAGCATATGCTTCTTATTCTGGCTACTCTTCTGAGACGTCGGCATTCAATCAACCAAGAGGTAACCCTTTATGACAAACTGAAAATTTTTCTTACTTTTCAGACACTCATCACGACTTGACTCAAATTTTCGGGACGAAAATTCTTTAACATGGGAATGATGTGACAATCGTCAATTTCAGGTTAACTCCGTTAACTCAACTCCGTCAATTCAAACTTAAGATCATTGAATCTATAATGCACACTTCATTACATTTAAACTAGGGTTTAAATGACGCTTAACAGTTACTACATGTGTAGTCTTTCGGGAATTGCACCGAAACGCAAACGAGTTGACGCAAACGATTGGTGAATAAACAAAAAACGTCAAAACAGTAATTATGTGATAATTATGTGTTAGACTTATGTGTTGTGTGATAACATCGTTATAAACACTAACTCAAGATGTAAACATAAGCTAGATAAGTAATACTTAGAAGTGGAGGGGCCAAAGTGTAACATAGTATTATTATAAATAATAATAATAATAATAAACCCTAACTCATTCTTTTCTTCCCCCCCACAATCCCGATCGGACTTCTCCCTTGGCTCCCTTGGCTGCCGCCACTTATACACACACATACAACCAAGAATTCAAGCCTTTGATTGAAGATTAAGGTGCTAGGAAGGTATAAACGACTATCCTATGCATCATTTATACTTAATTTTGATGTTTAATGGGTTAATTGAAAACCCTAAAGGCCGATTTTATGTGTGTATGTAGTTCTTATGATTGTTGTTGATTTGTTGATGATTTGATAACTAGAATGGATATTGTTACATGTTAATTGCTTGTGTCTTTGATTTGAGTTCAAACAAAAACCCTAATCATGTATGTAATGTATAATTGATGTGCATGAGTAGTGATTATGAAGTCTAGAGTGTTATATGAATGAATGATGGTCCATAGATAGTTAATATGTTGAGTTTGGATGCAAACAGTTTCTGGACAGATTGTGTTATTGATGTTTAATTGACTGTAACGAAGTGTAAATGTGAAAATTGGTTGATATTATTGATACTAAAGTAAACTAGGTTGAGTCTAGTTTCTAAAGAATATAAACATGTAATTTTTGGACAAGTAAAGGTTAACTTTTATGATTTTACAAAAACGTTGTGCAAAGCTGAGCTGTTAGACCTGCTATTAGGTTGTTTTGTAAATGTTATATCTCATGAACTACGAGACCAATTGGGTTGGTTCCACTTCTGGTAGTTGACTCATTGAGTTAGGAACCTAACCCAAGTGGTCTCGCATTTATTGGATTTTTCGTTTAACGGGAATTTCAAATAACATTCTGTTGCGCATGAATTTGACTGTTATGAGTTTGCTGTAATGATTTGATGATTGTGAGAAACCTATGTGGAATAAAAATATAATAAAATATGTTCTGGAAACCTAAGACATATATACTTTTGTGATGATTTTTGGTAAATTAATTGTGATGCTATGATCGGTGAGATAGACTAGTTTTTCAAGTAGAATTCTGTCGTTAAGAAACTAGTTGCTGAGTTTTGTGAAAGTTGCATGAAACAACGTGATTGCCAATTTATTATCGTGTTTTGACCAAATTGCCCTTGAGGGGAATGATTGCTAATTAATTGTCGTGTTTTGACCAAAATGCCCTTGCGGGGAATAATTGCTAGTTAATTGTTATGTGTTGACCAAATTGCCCTTACGGGGAGTAATTGCTAGTGATGTACTTAATGAATACATGACACGTAAATAATTGCTTACACATGTAACGTATCACAAATACATTTGTTAAAGTCACACACGATTCACAAACGAAACACAAAACATGTTATGTGCATAGGTATTATGTGCCGGGTCTAGAGACTCGATAATATTCCGACACTTAGAAAAATCTCTTTGTTGTTTTAGAACGCTAGAGAGAGTTTTTCTGTGACGCGCATCTTGGTGAATTATTTTGGGAATACTTCGCAAACAGTGAGTTTCACTTTCCCCTTTTTAAACTTTTTAAACGCTTTTCACTTGGGGGAGATAACATACTCCGAAAACGCATTTAAGATTTTGTTAATATAGATTATATATCACTTGTAAAGACTAAGTGGCAAACGCGTTAACTAAAGTCCTTCATTCACATCGAACAGTTTAATATTGGATAATAGCGAGTCATTATTGAGTAGTACTACTGTGTTTGACAAACCCCACCCAACGCTAAACTCGACTGGAGGTCGAGTGGGTGTAATCTTGGCTAAACACATACCATGGTCTGGATGACCTGGTGGCAAGGCAAATGATAAACAGTCAGCTTCGGTGTCGAACACTTAGTGATACTTGTTTTATAGGCTAGCTACCTATAGATATATAATTGACATAACACTATCTGGTAACGCAAAACGCTGTAACGCAAAACGCTGAACGCAAACGCTAAACACTTTATTTTTTATAAACTTGTGAACTCACCAACCTTGTGTTGACACTTTTAGTATGTTATTCTCAGGTAGCCGAGGCGGGCGCGCGGTTTAGGATCATGCATTGCTTGAAACACTTTTAATTATGCAAACTTATTTTTAACCGTTATCATTGAGTTTTAAGTCGTCCTGCGTGACGTAACATTGTTTTCTATGGTTTTACGCTTCCGCATTTAATTACTCGTAAACGTTTTCATGGTTTTGAAACTTTGTTTTATGGTTTGATTATAACTAATGATTCCGATCCTGTTAGTTCACACCCTCTGACGGTAAAACTCCGTTAGTGGAGTTTGAGGGTGTGACAGATTGGTATCAGAGCCATTGGTTATAGCGAACTAGAAGCTGCATGCATACTAGACTATAACCGCGACGACCCATTAGTTATAATGATACGCACTGCATAGACTTGTGTAGTCTTTGTTATCCTATCTCTTTACCTCTTTCACTCATACGCGCGCGCATACACGGCTTACCTGTAGGAATGTCGACGCCGCCATCATCATCATCATCCGATCCGATGACTCATGCTCACGGGAAGGAACCGCAGTTACCTACCGCATCGCCACCCCGTGTAGTCCCGGAACTCGAAGCTCCCGCACCGAAGAGGTATCGCTTATCCGGAGGCATGTACGAAAACGCAGTTAGCTGGGATTGGTACCCTAATATGATCAGACGTATGGTCTATCGAGAACAAGTTCCCCCGTTACCTCACCCGAACCACCCTGCTTATCCCAACACCCTACCACCCATAACCGAACCTGTAGAGCGAGTTCTCGCAGCTGTCGTTTCTTGTTTGGAGCGTGACGTGGGTTACATGCGCTATGCGAGAGCGAACGTTTCCGGACTGTTAAAAGATGGAACCGAGACTAAGGAGGAAATTGCCCGCATGACAGCGGCCAGGAAGGAAATGCAAGAGGCTAGTGATCAACAGATGAAGATTATGAGAAAGATGCAAGCCGAGATGATAGACTTGCAAGAGCAACTCCAAGAGGAAAGGACCCGAACCGGGATAGCTCTAGCGCGTTGCGATGTCTTACAAACGCAAATTGCTTAGAACGCAGCGGAACCTGAGGTAGAGCCTGAAGGGGAAACCGAGGAAAATCCCGAGGAGGAACCGGAGGAAGAACCGGCTGAGCCAGAGGCACACTCGGACGTGTCCTCAGGCGACGACATCTCGGAATGATAATACCTAGATGGCTGGAAGAAACGCTGGACACGGACGTGGTAACATCAACCTGACTGCAGTAGAACTCCAAACTCTGCTGAACGACCACGCGGCGGCCGCTCTAGCCGCACATGTGCAGAACCAAGCTGGAGGTCAAATTGGAACGTGTACCTTCAAGAATTACCTTGACTGCAAGCCCAGTACGTTTAAGGGCACTGAGGGAGCTATAGGCTTCCTGCGTTGGGCTGAGAAGGCCGAATCGGCGTTTGAGATGTGTACTTGTCCCCCTGCCAGTAGGGTCAAATTCGCTGCTGGAACACTTGAGGATTCTGCCCTCACTTGGTGGAATTCAAACGTGCAGATCCTTGGATTGGAACTGGCTAACGCTATGAACTGGGAGGAGTTCAAGAACATGATGCGAGAAGAGTACTGTCCGAGAGAAGAGATTTCAAAGTTAGAGTCAGAATTTTGGTCATTGAAGATGGTGGGCTCAGAAATCGAAGCTTACACTACCCGTTCTCACGAGTTAGCGGTGATGTGTCCGCGGATGGTAGATCCGCCTAGTAAGAGGATTGAAATGTATCTTGATGGGTTAGCACCGCAAATTCAGGGCATGGTGACGCCTTCCAGACCAGCCACGATTCAACAAGCGATCCGTTTAGCTCACAAACTGATGGATCAAGCAGTGACCCAAGGTGCGCTACCACCTAGGGGTTCAACCGCTAAAGCCCGTGACAACCCGAGTAATGACAACAGCAGCAACAGCAACCCGAGCAGCGGAAAGAGAAAGTTTGAAAACACCAGATCCTCATCCTCGAACCTCCCACAGCAACAACACTACCGTAAGCCCGAATTCACTCGGAACTTTAACAATCAGAGTCACAACAACAATAACAACGGTAGCGGGCAGGGTTCGAGCGGATATGCTGGGAAATATCCGAAGTGCAATAGGTGCAACTATCATCATGTAGGCCCGTGTGACCGTGTCAAGTGTCAGAGATGCGGAAAGATGGGTCACCAGGCGAAGGAATGTAGAGGAGACCTTGCGGCAAGGAGTGCTCCTAAACCACCTATGACGACGAAGGGATGTTTCGAATGTGGGCAGGAAGGTCATTTCAGGAAAGATTGTCCCAAACTGAAACAGAACGACAACAATGGAGGTAATGGAAGTGGCAGTAGTGGTGGAAGCAATGGCAAAGGAAGAGCTTTTGTAATTGGGTCGGGTCAAGCCCGCAATGATCCGTA
This sequence comes from Bidens hawaiensis, assembly GCF_021521415.1. NCBI lineage: Eukaryota > Viridiplantae > Streptophyta > Magnoliopsida > Asterales > Asteraceae > Bidens > Bidens hawaiensis. The sequence goes on from NW_027491355.1 coordinate 498,299, forward strand.
CGTGGTGACTGGTAAGTTCCCTGTGAACGATTGTTTTGCTTCTGTATTGTTTGACACTGGAGCTGATAGGAGTTTTGTGTCGAAAGCCTTTAGCCAACTCTTAGACTTAACTCCAACTCCGTTAGATGCTAAGTTTCCTGTTGAATTAGCTGACGGTAAGACTATAGTAACGACTCATGTACTTGCGGGATGTAAGTTAAAACTGTCAGGTCATGTCTTTGATATCGACCTTATTCCTTTTACGCTTAGTAGTTTCGATGTCGTGGTCGGCATGGACTGGTTGTCCGAGAACCGAGCGGAGATTATATGTCACGACAAGATAGTCCACATTACTACCCCTTCCGGCGAGATCATTTCGGTCCGAGGCGAGAGAAGCGGCATGACCACCAGCATCATTGCCCTCATGAAGGCGCAGAAGTACCTGCGAAAGGGTCATCCGGCAATTTTGGCGCAGATTGTTGAGAAACCCGCGGAGGAGAAGCGAATTGAAGATATACCGATTGTGCGGGATTTTCCGGAAGTTTTCCCGGAAGATTTGCCTGGACTCCCTCCTATACGACAAGTCGAATTCCAAATCTAGTTGACACCTGGTGCAGCACCCATAGCACGAGCCCAGTATCGGCTCGCACCGGCGGAGCTTCAGGAACTGTCCACTCAGTTGCAAGATTTGTTGGATAAGGGTGTTATCCGACCTAGCTCATCGCCATGGGGAGCCCCTGTCTTATTTATCCGAAAGAAAGACGGGACTTTCCGAATGTGTATCGACTACCGGGAGTTGAACAAGGTGACGGTCAAGAACCGTTATCCTTTACCCCGAATTGATGATTTGTTTGACCAGCTTCAAGGATCGAGTTACTACTCGAAGATCGATCTGCGATCCGGTTACCACCAACTAAGAGTGCGCGAAGAAGATATCTCAAAGACGGCTTTCAGAACACGGTATGGTCACTACGAGTTTTCGGTTATGCCTTTTGGACTAACCAACGCACCAGCCGTATTTATGGATCTCATGAATCGAGTATGCAAGGCGTACCTTGACAAGTTTGTGATTGTTTTCATTGATGATATTCTCGTCTACTCCAAGAACGAAGCTGACCATGAAGAACACTTAAGGGTAATTCTGGAATTATTGAAGAAGGAACAACTGTATGCTAAACTCTCGAAATGTGAGTTTTGGCTTCGCGAGGTTCAGTTTTTAGGACATGTGATCAACGAGAATGGTATCCATGTCGATCCCGGTAAGGTAGAGGCCATCAAAAACTGGGAAGTACCTAAGACTCCGACTGAGGTGCGGCAATTCCTAGGATTGGCCGGCTACTACCGACGTTTCATCGAGGGATTTTCAAAGATTGCTCAACCCCTCATCGCTTTGACTCACAAAGGCACTAAGTACAATTGGGGTGACGCCCAAGAATCCGCTTTTCAATTGTTGAAAACCAAACTCTGTAGCGCCCCTATTCTAGCCCTCCCCGAGGGAACGGAGAATTTTGAGGTACACTGTGACGCGTCTATACAAGGTCTCGGTTGTGTACTGATGCAACTCGAGAAGGTTATAGCCTATGCCTCTCGACAACTACGGGTTCACGAGAAGAACTACACGACCCATGATTTGGAACTCGGAGTTGTGGTGTTTGCTCTTAAGATATGGAGGCATTACTTGTACGGTACCAAGTTTACCATTTACACCGACCACAAGAGTCTCCAGCATATCTACGATCAGAAGGAGCTGAACATGCGACAGCGTCGTTGGGTCGAGCTGCTTAAGGATTATGATTGTGCCATCAAGTACCACCCTGGCAAGGCCAATGTAGTGGCCGACGCTCTCAGTAGAAAAGAAACAGATAAACCCAGACGAGTGCGAGCATTGCAACTCACGATTCATGCAAACTTACCCGACCAGATTCGCGATGCGCAACTCGAATCTTTGAAAGATGATAATCTTCCATCGGAACTCATGCGGGGCATGAACAAGCAACTTGAAACCAGATCGGACGGGGTCCGATATTTTGAGAACCGGATTTGGGTTCCACTGTTCGGAGAGTTGAGAACTCTGGTGATGGACGAAGCCCACAAGTCCCGATATTCTATCCACCCTGACGCAGATAAAATGTACCATGACTTAAAGGCACTTTACTGGTGGCCGAACATGAAAGCCGACATTGCCACCTACGTGAGCAAATGCTTGACTTGTGCCAGAGTCAAAATAGAATACCAGAAACCATCTGGTCTACTGCAACAACCGGAACTCCCAATGTGGAAATGGGAACACATCTCAATGGATTTTATCACGGGTTTACCTAAGACACCGACGGGATGCGATACCATCTGGGTGATCGTTGACCGGTTGACTAAGTCTGCACACTTCTTAGCGATTAAGGAATCGGAAAAAATGGAAAGACTAACTCGCGTCTACATGAAGGAAGTAGTGTCTAGACACGGAGTGCCTGTCTCAATCATTTCTGATCGAGATTCTCGTTTCACTTCGCACTTTTGGAAGTCGCTGCAAAGCGCACTAGGCACCCGTCTTGATATGAGCACAGCATACCATCCTCAGACGGATGGGCAAAGTGAACGAACTATTCAGACCCTGGAGGATATGTTGCGTGCATATGTATTGGATCTCGGAAAAAGTTGGGAACCTCACTTACCTTTGGTAGAGTTTTCGTATAATAACAGCTACCACGCAAGTATTAAAGCAGCGCCGTTTGAAGCGCTGTACGGACGGAAGTGTCGATCACCACTCTGCTGGGCAGAGGTGGGTGACAGCCAAATCACTGGTCCAGAACTGGTACTCGAAACTTCGGAAAAGATTGTTCAAATCCGAAATCGCATCTCAGCAGCACGAGATCGCCAAAAGAGTTACGCCGACAAGCGCCGAAAGCCTCTCGAATTTCAAGTGAACGATCGAGTGTTACTCAAAGTCTCACCTTGGAAAGGTGTGGTTCGCTTTGGAAAGCGAAACAAACTCAACCCACGATATGTTGGTCCCTATCGAATAACTGAGCGCATTGGTCCGGTGGCGTACCGACTGGACCTACCAACGGAACTCAGTGGCGTACACAATGTATTCCACGTATCCAATTTGAAGAAATGCCTATCTGATGAAACCCAAGTAGTCCCTTGGAGGAACTGCAAGTTGATGAACAGTTACGTTTCATTGAAGAACCAGTCGAGGTTTTGGATTGGGAAACCAAAACGCTCAAGCACAGCAAAATTCCAATCGTTAAGGTTCGTTGGAACTCGAGACGTGGACCGGAGTTCACGTGGGAACGCGAGGATCAAATGATGAAAAAGTATCCTCACCTTTTTGAAGGGCTAACCAAACACAGGAAACCGCGAAACCCGGCAAACCGTCAGAAATCACCGGAGGTACGAATTAAATTTCGGGACGAAATTTCTTTCTACTAGGGGATGATATGACAAACTGAAAATTTTTCTTACTTTTTCAGACACTCATCACGACTTGACTCAAATTTTCGGGACAAAAATTCTTTAACATGGGAATGATGTGACAATCGTCAATTTCAGGTTAACTCCGTTAACTCAACTCCGTCAATTCAAACTTAAGATCATTGAATCTATAACGCACACTTCATTACATTTAAACTAGGGTTTAAATGACGCTTAACACTTACTACATGTGTAGTCTTTCGGGAATTGCACCGAAACGCAAACGAGTTGACGCAAACGATTGGTGAATAAACAAAAAACGTCAAAACAGTAATTATGTGATAATTATGTGTTAGACTTATGTGTTGTGTGATAACTCAAGATGTAAACATAAGCTAGATAAGTAATACTTAGAAGTGGAGGGGTCAAAGTGTAACATAGTATTGTTATAAATAATAATAATAATAAACCCTAACTCATTCTTTTCTTCCCCCCCACAATCCCGATCGGACTTCTCCCTTGGCTCCCTTGGCTGCCGCCACTTATACACACACATACAACCAAAAATTCAAGCCTTTGATTGAAGAATAAGGTGCTAGGAAGGTATAAACGACTATCCTATGCATCATTTATACTTAATTTTGATGTTTAATGGGTTAATTGAAAACCCTAGAGGCCGATTTTATGTGTGTATGTAGTTCTTATGATTGTTGTTGATTTGTTGATGATTTGATAACTAGAATGGATATTGTTACATGTTAATTGCTTGTGTCTTTGATTTGAGTTCAAACAAAAACCCTAATCATGTATGTAATGTATAATTGATGTGCATGAGTAGTGATTATGGAGTCTAGAGTGTTATATGAATGAATGAAGGTCCATAGATAGTTAATATGTTGAGTTTGGATGCAAACAGTTTCTGGACAGATTGTGTTATTGATGTTTAATTGACTGTAACGAAGTGTAAATGTGAAAATTGGTTGAGATTATTGATACTAAAGTAAACTAGGTTGAGTCTAGTTTCTAAAGAATATAAACATGTAATATTTGGACAAGTAAAGGTTAACTTTTATGATTTTACAAAAACGTTGTGCAAAGCTGAGCTGTTAGACCTGCTGTTAGGTTGTTTTGTAAATGTTATATCTCATGAACTACGAGACCAATTGGGTTGGTTCCACTTCTGGAAGTTGACTCATTGAGTTAAGAACCTAACCCAAGTGGTCTCGCATTTATTGGATTTTTCGTTTAACGGGAATTTCAAATAACATTCTGTTGCGCATGAATTTGACTGTTATGAGTTTGCTGTAATGATTTGATGATTGTGAGAAACCTATGTGGAATAAAAATATAATAAAATATGTTCTGGAAACCTAAGACATATATGCTTTTGTGATGATTTTTGGTAAATTAATTGTGATGCTATGATCGGTGAGATAGACTAGTTTTTCAAGTAGAATTCTGTCATTAAGAAACTAGTTGCTGAGTTTTGTGAAAGTTGCATGAAACAACGTGATTGCCAATTTATTATCGTGTTTTGACCAAATTGCCCTTGAGGGGAATGATTGCTAATTAATTGTCGTGTTTTGACCAAAATGCCCTTACGGGGAATAATTGCTAGTTAATTGTTATGTGTTGACCAAATTGCCCTTACGGGGAGTAATTGCTAGTGATGTACTTAATGAATACATGACACGTAAATAATTGCTTACACATGTAACGTATCACAAATACATTTGTTAAAGTCACACATGATTCACAAACGAAACACGAAACATGTTATGTGCATAGGTATTATGTGCCGGGTCTAGAGACTCGATAATATTCCGACACTTAGAAAAATCTCTTTGTTGTTTTAGAACGCTAGAGAGAGTTTTTCTGTGACGCGCATCTTGGTGAATTATTTTGGGAATACTTCGCAAACAGTGAGTTTCACTTTCCCCTTTTTAAACTTTTTAAACGCTTTTCACTTGGGGGAGATAACATACTCCGAAAACGCATTTAAGATTTTGTTAATATAGATTATATATCACTTGTAAAGACTAAGTGGCAAACGCGTTAACTAAAGTCCTTCATTCACATCGAACCGTTTAATATTGGATAATAGCGAGTCATTGTTGAGTAGTACTACTGGGTTTGACAAACCCCACCCAATGCTAAACTCGACTGGAGGTCGAGTGGGTGTAATCTTGGCTAAACACATACCATGGTCTGGATGACCTGGTGGTAAGGCAAATGATAAACAGTCAGCTTCGTTGTCGAACACTTAGTGATACTTGTTTTTTAGGCTAGCTACCTATAGATATATAATTGACATAACACTATCTGTTAACGCAAAACGCTGTAACGCAAAACGCTGTAACGCAAAACGCTAAACGCAAACGCTAAACACTTTATTTTTTATAAACTTGTGAACTCACCAACCTTGTGTTGACACTTTTAGTATGTTATTCTCAGGTAGCCGAGGCGGGCGCGCGGTTGAGGATCATGCATTGCTTGAAACACTTTTAATTATGCAAACTTATTTTTAACCGTTATCATTGAGTTTTAAGTCGTCCTGCGTGACGTAACATTGTTTTCTATGGTTTTACGCTTCCGCATTTAATTACTCGTAAATGTTTTCATGGTTTTGAAACTTTGTTTTATGGTTTGATTATAACTAATTATTCCGATCCTTTTAGTTCACACCCTCTGACGGTAAAACTCCGTTAGTGGATTTTGAGGGTGTGACACCCTTACAATCACATATCCTTAGACACTAACCTTGGTTCCATGCAGGATACATGTATCAATCAGGCCATGGCTAAGGAACTCAAGAAACTGAAGGATATGATATCTAGTGTTACAGGAATGGTTCAACCCATTCCTGAGATTCCTAAAGAAAGCCATAAGCTATCGAGATTTGCTCCACCAATATGTGATGCTGAAATCCCGAAGTGCTTCCAAACCCCCAATATGAAGGTGTATGATGGCTCAACCGATCCAGAAGAACATGTAGCTCAATACAAAGAGAGAATGGAAATCAACCCCATTCCGAAAAGGCTTAAGGAGGCATGCCTGTGGAAAGGCTTTGGATCCACATTAACTGGATCCGCTCTTAAATGGCTGCTAAGTCTTCCTCCCTACTCTGTTTTTCTTTTTCACACTTAGTTAATTTATTCAATAGCCAATTTTCTTGTAGTAGAAAATTCGAGAAATTAACTAGTGATTTATATAGAGTTATCCAACTTCGTGATGAATCCCTAAGGGCTTTTGTTACAAAGTTTGGAAGGGAAGCCCTGGAAATCCCGAATCTTGATATGGCTACAGCTGTTGAGGCATTCAAGATGGGGTTACATAAGGGCTCCCCATTTTATGACGATCTTGTTATGACCCCATGCAGGACGTTAGATGAAGTCGGAAACAAATCGCTCAGGTTCATATGGCTGGAGGATGATAAGAAGATCCAAGAACGCTTGGGAACTCCAACAAAATAGGAGTCACCTGACAAGAAACAATGATCCTCATTCAGGAACAACAAACCCAAGCCATATTCAAAGTTTAACAACCAATCAGTTCACGCGGTCGAAGAAGAGGATGATAAGGATGAAGATTACCTAAGAATTTCTGAGTAATGCTTCTCTGTTGATACCCATGGCTTAATATGTGCTATGAAGGATCTTGGAGAAAAAGAAAAATGGCCTCGGAAAAATGAGAAGTCAACATCCTTCAAGGATAAGTCCAAATGGTGTGCATTCCACGAAGATTTTGGCCAAATAACCGATGAGTGTATTGGCCTGATGAGAGAAATTGGGTATCTTCTAAGCAAGGGCCACTTCAAGGAACTCCTAGGAAGAAAGAATTCAAGGATCCAGGATACTGAAGATGTTCCACAGAAAGCAACTCTACCTCCACCTGATGCACAAGTCATCAATTTCATCTATGGTGGTTCGGATATATGTGGAACCTCCTTCTCCTAGACCATAAGACATGCTAAAGAAACTAAGTTGGAGAATGGAGAGCGACCTATCTGAACCACAACTCTAACCAATGAGAAATATCTCATTCGACGAAGAAGTTAGAATGAGCATCTAGGATCCTCATCACGATGGTTTGATTATAACTTTATTTATTGCTAATCATTATGTGTGTAGGATTCTAGTTGATGGAGGAAGTTCGGATAACATCATTCAATCTGATGTACTCAAGAAAATGAATATCCCAGAATCAGAGATCGTTCCCTGATCATCTGTACTTGTTGGTTTCAGTGGTGAAACTAAGAACACACTGGGGGACATCAAGCTTCCTATATACATCGAGGGAGTGAATTCTTTTCAAAAAATTTGTGTTATAGATAACTTGTCTTGTTGCAATGTAATTCTTGGCAGGCCATGGATACACGAAATAAAAGCTGTAGCATCTACTTATCATCAGTGTATCAAACTACCAACTCCTTGGGGGGGGGGGGGTAGTGAGAATAGACAATGATCAAGTGGAAGCTAAGAACTACTATTCTTCGTCCATGAAACCGACGGCTAAGCAAGCGGTAGAATAGCAACTACAACAACATCCTAGGAACGTACTGGAGGCTCGAGAACAAGACTTGAAAGAAATATCCTTGGACCCCGAGGATCCAGACGTAAAAGTTTTCCTAGGATCCAGTATCCCTACTAACATTGAAGAGGATATGGTATCCTTCCTCATACAACAAAAATCTACATTTGCCTTCAAACACTCCGACATGACAGGTATATCAAAAGAGGTAATTACACATAAAATAGGCCTTGATAATTCTATCAACCCCATTCACCATAAGCGAAGAAAGTTCGCTCCTGAGAGTAATGCGATCATACAAGAAGTTGAAAAACTTCTTAAGGCCGGTATGATCAGAGAGGTTAAGTATCCTCGTTGGTCGGCCAATGGTGTGGTCATTTCAAAAAAGAACGAAAAGTGGAGGGTATGTGTCGATTTTACTGATTTTAACAAGGCATGTCCCAAAAATCCTTTCTCATTACCAGACATTGACTCCATGGTGGATGCAACAGTAGGACATGAGATGCTTACTTTTATGGATGATTCATCTGGATTTCAACAAATTCAGATGGAACCATCTGATAAAAAAGATACAACATTCATGACTCATACTGGCATATATTGTTATATTGCTATGCCTTTTGGACTAAGAAATGCAGGTGCGACCTATCAACGCTTAGTCAACATGATGTTCAAAGATCATTTGGGGAAGACCATGGAAGTCTATATAGATGATTTGGTAGTCAAATCCAAGAAGGCTGAAGACCACACCAAAGATTTGGAAGTAGCTTTCAACATCTTAGACCAGTATAACATGAAACTCAACCCATCTAAATGCCATTTTGGTGTCAAAGCTAGGAAGTTCCTTGGTTATATGGTCACTAAGAGGGGAATATAGGCTAGCCCGGAACAAATAGAGGCGATCATTAACTTGAAGTCACCCGTGAATGCAAAAGATGTGCAAAGGTTGACCGACTGGATTGCAACCTTGAATAGGTTCATCTCCTGATCTTTGGAAAAATGTAAAGAGTTCTACGTTATCCTTGAGATATGAGGCTGCACTCAAAGCCTTGAAGGACTACATGTCTTTAGCACCAGCACTGATGAAGCCAATAGATGGGGAACCCCTATCTTTGTACCTAGTTGACTCCGGTAATGCGGTAAGTGCTGTTCTGGTAAAGGATCATGAAGGATAACAACATCCTGTTTATAATGTAAATAAAAGCTTTCTAGATGCTGAAGCCAGGTACTCTCATTTAGAAAAGTTAATTCTTGCTCTAATTATGGCTTCTACTAAGTTAAGACATTACTTTGAAACTCATACTATAATTGTAAAGCCTAACTATCCTATTAAGAATGTTCTTAGAAAACCAGAGATGTCAGGTAGGATGGCTAAGTGGGTTGTGAAGCTAAGTGCATACGATATCCTATATGAGCCAAGAACAACTATCAAATCTCAAGCACTAGCTGACTTTGTAGCTGATTTCAGTAGTGACTTGCAAAAGGAAGCCGAATTGAAGGTCCAACAATTAGAGGACAGGATCCTTGGATTTTATTCACGGATGGAGCATCCAACCTTAGAGAAATGGGATTAGGCATTTTACTGAAATCGCCACAGGGGGACATAATACCTCAGTCTATAGCTGTGAATTTCAAGCCACAAATAATGAAGCGGAATACGAAGTTTTAATTGCAGGTTTGCTACTAGCTAAACACATGAGGATCAGGTATCTTCAGGTGTATATAGATTCATTATTAATAGCTAACCACTTTAATGGCTCATATGCTGTTAAAAGAGAAAAACTAATTAAATATCTAGATGTTGTGAAAGACTGTCAAAGTTCTTCGATTCTTTTAGTATTATACAGGTACCAAGAGAAGAGAATGTTGGGACAGATGCCTTATAAAATCTAGCATCATCCTTGAAGGTCCCGGAAGCTAAGAAAATCTTGATCATCCATATACTCTCACCAGCCATAAGAGAACAAGATAACAGCTAACAAAGAGATTGTGCTTTGGGATCCATTATCCTCAAATAATCAAGGATCCTGGATCCTCCCGATCAAGAAATTCCTTCAAGATGGAGAGATCCCCGTATAAGAAAATCCTAAAACCTTCATACTTAAGGTATCAAAACACATCTTATTATATGATATTATGTATAGGAAATCTCTTGTAGGTCCATACTTGAGGTGTATTGAGGAACCTGAAATCCAAGAGGTGCTCAAAGACTTCCACGAAGGTGATTGTGGTAACCACACTAGAGGCAGAGCCCTGTTTTCTAGGATTCTAAGAACAAGATAATTCTGGCCAACCATGAAGAGAGATGCCATGGAATACTCAAAGAAGTTCTATGCTTGTCAAAGACACGAAAACATTCTGCACCAACCAGCGGAACCTATGTATCCTATATTCTCATCATGGCCTTTCATGAAGTGGGGCATGGATATTGTGGGTAAACTACCTAAAGCACCAAGAGGAATTGTGTTCATGCTTGTCATGACAGATTACTTCTCAAAGTGGATAGAAGCGGAAGCTTTCTATACAAGTCTGCGAAAAAGAGGTGATATCCTTCATTAAAAGAAACATTATTACTAGATTTGGTATTCCTTTAGAAATTATTTGTGACAATGGTTCCCAGTTTATCGGGAAAAGAACCACTAACTTTTGTGACAGTTGGGGAATCAAGATGATCACTTCGACACCAGTTCATCCTCAAGCCAATGGCCAAGCAGAGTCAAGCAACAAGATTATCATCAACTTGAAGAAGAAACTAGGATCCAAGAAAAGCAAGTGGGTTAAGGAGCTTCCTTATGTTCTTTGGGCTGATAGAACAACACCAAAGAATGCAACAGGTCAAACACCCTTCTCATTGGTGTTTGGATCAAAAGCTGTAATCCCTACAGAAATGGTGGTTCCTACTGCTAGAACAAGCATCCGTGATCCTCAGGCCAATGATGAAACTTTTATCCAAGATCTAGATACTGTTGATGAGCTCAAAGACCTAGCAAAGATCAGAATGGCAGCATACTGACAAAGATTAGCTGGGGCATACAACAAGAACATCATAGTTCGAAGATTTCAAGAAGGCGATTTGGTCTTAAGGAAAGCTTTCCAAAATACAACTAATCCCTCATATGGAAATCTAACACCTAAGTGAGAAGGCCCCTACTTGATCAAGTTAGAGGCAGAAAATGGGGCATATCATCTACTACCATGGAAGGCGTGTAACATCCCCAAAAATCCCGGTCCAAGTATGACAATCTAATAAATATAAATGACCAAAAATATTTTAAAGATAAATAATAAGAAAATAAGATAAGGAAATAAAACTATCCCATATTAAGAAAACAAGGAAAATAAAAAGATTTCCTAAGGTAAGTCTTCCCACATGAAGGAAATAAGAAAAAGAAACTCCATCCCACATTGATGGCTGTAAGAAAGTGGAAGCATTCCACTTGGATATAAATAAGGAAAATGGAATCCATCCCACATGGAAAGTGGAAAAGAAATGGAAGCACTTTATAAGGAAAAAAGTTTCTATAGTAATATTCTTTTATGCCAAGCATGCACCAAGTGGTCCTAGCAGAGGGTGCGGAGCACTCGAAGCGCACGTGCACGGGCTCGGGCGAGGACGATGGCGATAGAGAAGGGCGTCGAGCGCAATGTGGCGCTTTGTTGGCACACTTGCCGCTTGAGAGGCGCCTTATTGTTTTTGGAAAGTGAAATCAAAACCAGGAAATGACAAGATTTGAAGTGCAAGGACTAAAAAAGGAATTTCTGGAAATTTAACCTCATCGCGATGCGCGATGGAGGTAAGACAAGGGATCGCGTATTGCGATCTGATTCGGTAACGCAGAACACGTGTCGAGCCACGTGGTAGTGTGACAGACCACGTATCACCACATGGCGTGACCTCATAAAAAGAGGCGTCGCGATACGCGACACAGTTGAAGTAGAGCCCATCATGTATCGCAATGGGACTCAGTTTTGGCTATAAAAGGGAGGGTCACGGCCATTTCTCCCACACACCAAATTACTCTCTCACTAGAATATTCTCTCTCTAAATCGTTTTGCGTGCCAAGCTCGTAGTACGTGCCAAGCTCCGAAGTTCTGACGGTTTAAGCCCCGATACGCGATATAGAGTAGAAGTGCTGCTCGATAGGTGATAAATATTTAACTCCGAATACCCGTGTGAGGTAGGGGTTTTGTCTAAGTTATTATTTTATTAATATAAATGGCTTAGACCATATTCGTTGGTATATGTCAAACCTTGATTAAGTATACTATAACTTTTCCTAAGCAAAGGTTATAGTCAAAATGTTATTTCTTTTTGATTAAGAAATATAAGCATGTACATACAAGGGGTATAGTCAAAATAGTATTTCTTTATGATTAAGAAATATAATATACAGATAAAAGGTTATAGTTAAATTAATGTTTCTTCTTGAAGAAGAAACTCAGTATATATGTTTCTTTCTGAAGAAGAAACGTAGCATATAATTGGCATATAAATAAAGGGACTAAAGGTCCAAATGTTTTATATAAACAAATAATTTTATCAAGGTTAAAGCTATACAAAACAGACTAAAGGTCTAAAGCTAGATCAATGATCTAGTTATTTATACAAAGGTTATTCGCGTACTATAGGTCCGAGGTAAGAAATCAAGAAGCAGAATCGGAAAACAGGAATCAGTATCAGAAATTGATTATAAAAAGAAAAGGTGAATACACCCTAAAATTTTACAAACTCTTTTGGAGTCAGAATGTTTGCATAGGATCTAGGTATCCTTAAAACTTTGTGTTACAATAATAAGAAATAGACACTCTGATTAAAAGTATACATGTGTCTGGATCCATTCATACATGGTGACTCGGCATTTTCCCAAGGCCATGCAAATCATCAACATGTCTCCTGAAGCTTTATGAGAAATGATTTTTGTATATGTTTTAATTGTACATGTACTTAGGGTAATGCTATCCCAATTGAGTTGGGTGCCTAATGAGTAGTCACAAAGGTGTTATTGTTGGTTACACAAAGGTATTGGAAAGATTTTTACAAAGAGTCAGCGTCATTCACCAGCTATGTGTTGAAGTATTTTCTAACCATTTTATAGGAAAACTGAAAGGTTAGAACAGATAAGCAAGACAGAATAGAAGATTGGAGAAATAGTCATTAGTTGCTATCTGGTGGCTCAGATATTTTATATTAAATATTATAAAGAACTATGTTTTCTAAAAGACATGTATTTGAATTAACAAACGGGTATTTAAACCCAAGATTTCAATATAATTTTATTCAAGACTTCCGCTGAAAAGAATATATTTTCTTAAATAAAGCTTTGTAAACATTAAATGGGTATTTTAACCCGATATTTTATAAGTGAATATTTTATATATTAAAGATTTCCGCTAAAACAAACCCGCAACTATGATATATTTACAAAACAGGTACCAACTATTGGTCACTCGCCTAGGCCCTATGTCGGTGTGTGACAAGGCCAACGACTACCAAGAGCATGGAATGATATTCATCTTAAGAAGTATTTTGTCTAGCCATGATCATGAATCCTTTAAGGATTGAGGATCCTCAAGTTGGTAAAATTCTATCCTATCATTTATTTCAGATTTACATTACTAACTAAAGGATAATATATTCTTAGCAATTATCTTTTCCAAGCTTTAAGTTTATACATATTTCTATGAGGATTTCAACAGTTAAGAGGTTGGCCACCTCTCCTCCATGCTTAAGTACATTTCCATTTCCCTGGTCTAATCCAACGATTAAGGTGTGATCCCCGATGATCACATCTTACAAGGTTTAAAGGTTTTCACCTTTCTCACGAATTAGAGTTTCTACACTCTCGCCTCTAGCGCACGTTATCTGAAGTATAGTTCGGGGCAGTGGGACCAGTACACACTTAATGGCTGACAATTTCATTGCTTTCGGCTATATGGAGGATCCTACGAATTATGGTAGATGTACCATACACAATGTTTTGGCGTTTTCACGTCATTCACGTTTGGGCTAAATCTAGGTTTGGGTGAGTCCCCAATTAACATCCGTATCTTCGGGTCAGTCCCCAGTTTGGGTTTGTCCCTAGTTGTTGGGCTTGTCCCTAGTTTATTTTTGGGCATGTCCCCAGTTGTTGGGCATGTCCTCAGTTTATTTGGGCTTGTCCCCAGTTGCTGGGCTTGTCCCTAGTTTATTTGGGATTGTCCCTAGTTTATTTGGGCTTGTCCCCAGTTTGTTGGGTTTAATCCCAGTTATTATGATAAGCTATTTTGCATCAGGTATCCTAAGTCTAACTACAAGGATCGAGGAAGCTTTCACATTTGTGGTAACTTAGGTCTAATCAGACCTTATGGTATGCTCTTTACTTATCAATTTACATTTGTTCAGATTAAATCTTTACAAACCTATATATTCAAGGATTCTGGATCCTTAATCTGTTTTTACAAGGATAATTTATCCTTGAAAGTTTTCTTAAAACTTTCCTTGAATCTTTTCTTAAACATTTCTTAAAACTTTTTACGAATCTAAACTATAACATCTACGTTTTCAGAACAATAAACAGTAAGCAAATAGTCAAAAGATTTAAGTTATTTTTATTAAGTCACCTGGACTTACCAAAATCCTTAACCCGGATTTCACCATGCGAAAGATGGACCATCTACCCGGGTTAAACAGGTGTTACTAATAGTCTTCAAGTGCATGAAGAATAAAAGAAAGGGGCATCAAAGGCTTCATCCCCAAAAAAGAGGATCCCTTCACCTTTGCTACTCCTCACAATTGTTTTAAGGATCATAGATCCTTACCCTAATTACTATTATTTTAAGTACATAACCATCAAATATCCATAAAGCATAAACAAATAAAAAGTGGGTTCGGGCATTGTCTTTTCTATTCTCCATTGCCCACTTTGGCAACTTCCTCTTCCACCGCTGCATCCTACCCTGCATCCATCATCTCCGCCTCCTGACCACCAGCCGCTGTCTCCACGCTCTCATCAGTCTCATCTTCACCGCCACCCAATGCTGCCAAGGATTGTTTCCACTTCTCCAGGTCCCATGCTGATTTATCAAAGGAAGGATCATTAGCCTCGGTCACAATTTTGATCCTAGCTTGGAGAACCGACTTGGCAGCCCAGATCTTTGCTTCATTGGTGGCGTGGGTCACTTCCTCTTGCAGCTGACCTTCGACTAAGAATGCATGTTCTTCAGCCTGCTTCTTTTCCTTAGTCATCTAGGCAAACGCTTTGTCTTTTGCAGCAGCCATGGCCCTCATTCCAGACATGGTCTCCTCATAATCCTTGATTATCTTATCATGGTAGCTCTTAGCGGAGTCCAAGGCTTGTGAGTTATACAGAATAAGTTCAAAAGGATATTCGATTTACAATAGCGAGTAAAGAGGATAAATGATCCTTATGGTGATAATGAGATCCTTCCATATTCAAAAGGGTCTTCTGACTCGGCGGTTTTCATCCTCTTGGAAGCTCCTGACTTGGCTCGGGTCGTGACAGGGCGTGGCTCATGAATCGGTGTGGATTTTGGGGTCTCCTTCTTCACAATAAGACATTCAATATCTTCGAGGGAGAATTGAGATGTAGACTTACCAGATTTCTGAGCACCTACAAAGCACAATTTAAAGATAAGTTTTCTATTATTTTCATTTAATATTAAATAACATAATTAGTCTTACTTGACATATTGCTAATCGATTCCGAAATTGTCTCTTGAAAAGCTTCGGTAAACTTAGCTTGAAAAGTTCTAACCTCTGGATCTAGTGCAAGGAACTTCTTAACTCTCCTTGCAACTCCAGGAAGCTTGGCCAACAATGCAAAGTTATCAACTGTAAAAGAAAGAATAAGTCATTAGTTGAAGAATCAAGTATTCTCTCTATGTTACCTAAGGATACAAGATCCTACCCTCCTTGATCCACCTCCTGGGTAAATCAGACCCACCAAGGATGGAGTCCCTCTTTACAAAGAAAAATTGGTTTTTCTAGTAGGACCCATTTTGGGTGGCCTTAAGGATGGAACTTGGTTGATGTGGTTTGGATTTCAAAACGAAACGCTTGGATCCGTGAGTGACCAGGGTTTAAAGATATGACAACTCTGATAAGCTGAACTCGAGACCTTCTTCATCAATGATCCTTTCAATAGTGCGTAGTACCCTCCACAACATGGGCATCGCCTGAATGTAGTTGATTCCAGTGAAGGTAAAGAAGCTTTGGGTGTGTGCAACCTATTAAAAAATGTTGAGTCGGAAAGCAGATCCAGGATTTGGATACACTGTCACTTCGTGCAATGGAATCATAGGGACGAAATACGATACCGGTCGGAAAAAATGGTCAGAGATCATCAATTTCCGGGCCAGTAATTTGCAGATCTCGGAGGAAGGGTTAGAAAGGAGACCTTGTGGTCGGAGTTCGTTCGAATCCGATTGTTCGGAAGAAGAAGAAGAGACGGAAACGGTCGACATGTTAAAATAGAAAATGAAAAGATAGATAAAAGGATACATGTTTTGCTGCTGAAGAATGTGGTTATAAATGGATAATGCGGACCACATATATAGGCGACAAGCGTTAATTAGGTTAAGTGTTAATAATTATTTCTGAATCACGTCTAATCATCTTATTTTTTCCCGAAATTTGAATTTCAAAATGACAGATGTTATCCACAAACAACCGCCATTTTGGGGGCAATTGTTATAGCATTGATTTTTATGCTGAGGATACGTTATCCTTATGCAACTTTTGGATCAAGTATCCTTGGGATATGTTCCAGGTTGTGCAGGATCAAGGATCCTCGGTATTATTTGTTTACTAACGATTGTTTTATTTGAGTGGTGCTGTGATTAACAGATGTAACGACTATGAGACTCAGTCCACCTATTTATCCGCAAGTTCATGAGGTTACGCACGTGGTCAACAAACTGCAACGGGTCATGGAGAAGTGGTGAAATAATAGGACTTGATAGCTTTTATTTTGTATATAATCGAGCTTATGATCAGTTGGGAACACACAACACATTCGTAGGCAATACTCAGAGATCATTATAGCGATATTCACACACACTTAGCAACTTTTGTATTCACTGATCATAATCTTCAACCTTTGTAACACCCTTTTTGATTAATAAACTGGTGATAGACGATTTGTCATCACTCGGGGTTTTTGTGCCGGAGATCCGACCAAGATCAAGGGCTTTTTCTCGCAACAAATCTCTATGTTATTGTTATCTTCGTTATTATCATACTAGCACTAATCCTCACTTAACAAATTTGGTTACATTATCCTTAAACCGATTTTTGACCAAAACACATATACGTCCGTATATGTATATACGTCCACACCCCCTCCAAGCTGGAGGTTGAGAAAACCCCAACTTGCATAATAGCACGTGAAATTGAGGTCCTGGTAGACTGTTTGTAAAAATATCAGCAAGTTGATCCATCGAATTAGTATGCACCAAAGTTACGAGACCTTCTTGGAGCTTTTCGCGAACAATATGACAATCAATCTCAGTTTAGTTCGTTCATGAAAGACATCATTCTTTTCAATATAAATTGCAGCCTGACTGTCACATTTGAGGGTGATAGGAACAAGATTCGGAACATTAAATTCTGTGAGGAGTCGCTTAAACCAAGCAAGTTTAGCAGTCACACCAAGAAGTGATCGATACTCAGCCTCTGTTGAACTTAAAGAAAAATTAGGTTGTTTCTTTGATTTCCAGAAATCAGAGATCCTCCAAGAGAAATATAGAATCCACTGACTAATCGTCGTGTATTGGGATAAGCTGCCCAATCAAAATCGCAGAAGGCTTGTAATTCAAAAGAAGATTTATTGTTGAAAAATAATCCTTTAGACACAGTGCCTTTAACATAAGAAAGTGTATGCATGGCAGCATTCCAATGAGGCAACCGTGGATCTTGCATGAATTGACTCAAAAACTGAACTGCGAAAGCAAAATCTGGTCTTGTTTGTGTAAGATAATTAAGTTTACCAACAAGCTTTCGGTAAAGCAAAGGATCTGTAATAGGAATGCCTTCATGAATTTTGAGCTGTAAATGATGGGGTAAAGGAGAGTTGGTGACGAGAATAGCTGAAGTGTCAAATTTGGAAAGCATGTCCGTAACAAACTTCCGTTGACAAATTATAACACCGTTAGGAGTGTAAAGAACTTCCAATCCCAAAAAAAAGTTAAGAGATCCTAAGTCCTTGATTTTGAAAGATGTATCTAAAAAACTCTTTAAGTTGTTGATCTCTTCCATATTGTTACCAGTGACCAAAATATCATAAACATAAACTGAAACTGATGTATATAAAATTATACATCTTTTTAACATCAAATAATCTCGAAAAAATTGCAACTTCTATCAAATAACATAGCACAGAAGGCTACTTATCACAATAAAATATAATTTCAGGTAAAACCAAGCCCCAAACGAAGAAACGAGTGAAAAGACGAAGAAAAACGGAAGAAAACACAAGAAAATAAAGAAACACGCCCCATGCCTCAAGAAACACGCCCCCATGCTCCTGAACACCAGAAAAGACAAAAATCTACAAGAAAAGACAAATCCTGGGAACAAAAGCACGGGACCGTGCCTCTTGACCACGGGGCTATGGTCGCCCTCAACAAAAAGACAAAACGAATTTAGCACATGTCAATAAAAGCACAGGGGCGTGCCTACCTTAGCACGGGGCCGTGCTTCATGCTCCAGACTGCCTATAAGTAGTGGCTCATGTTGCATTAATCAAGTGTGCCTTGAAGAGAATTCTATACGGTTTTCACTTATAAAAACACCGACTAACACTCATATTGAAGATCTTGTGAGGAGTTTGAAGGCTTGGAGGTCATCATCATCAACCATCATCATCATTAAGAAGGAAGATTCATACACATTTGGTTAGATTGTTCTATTTTAATCATGTGTTTGTTATCATCATCCACTCTAATGTTCATAACCATGCTTATTATGAGTTAAACTCCATTTACCATCTAAAATCTATGAATAAGCTTTGTTTTACTTAATGATTATATAAAACATGTGATTTAGTTTAGTAAAGTACATGGTTATCTTGCAATTATCTTTTGATATGAAATGTTTCACCATCTTAATTCAACAATTCAAAGTTGGTGATTGGCAATCATATTGACAATCATTCATGATCGATTCATGTTATTGAAAGATAGAATACTTTGATAAATTATCGAAACATGGATCCTTATATTGTATTTAGAAATGATGAGATATAAGTTAAGATCTATTTCTCTAGTTTTGGTAATTCTGAAATAACATCGTTAACACAATTGCTTGGGTTATCATGCAAGTTAAAGAAATCATATGTGAATGGAATGTGCAGTTATAAACTACTTAAATCAACCAAGGGGAGGTTGTGTGATGAACTATAACCACCCAAAGTTGTTAGAATTGGTATTTGAGAAATCGAAGTCAATCCTAATCATTCTACTTTACTAAACTACTTGTCAACTCAAATTGACATTCTCGTGATAGCATGACATTAGGAAAGGGTTGACTTTAAAATGCGCATGCTACTTTCTTTTATGTCGTAGAATACGCTCACTTAGAAATGAGAGGCTGTTCTATCATATATTATTACGACAAGTTTATTACATGTTTATTTAATAATCATCAGGTAACAATGGAGTGGATTCTTGATCTTAGATGGTAACCTTCATATAATTGAACTACTTGTTTAGAATTACTCATCTTGGTCACCTATATATTACATATAAGTATTTATATTTTATAAAAAGTTCTATGATTAAAACCTCCGATTAAAGTAAAACGACAATTCATTGTTAGAAACATTTGTGTCCATGGATCGATACTTGGTTCTTACCAATACTTTAACTTAATTAACTTAGACCTTAGTTTAGTTTAGGATAGCTTAGCCTAACTCGTAGCTTAACTTTAACTAGCCTTTAGTTTAATTTAATAAATTTTGATTTAACCCCATGTATATCCTCTACATTTGGACCTGAGCTTGTTTCTCCAATTTCTGAACCGGAACGACTCTTTCGTCGACGAACGCGTAAACGGACTGCAGAAACCGCCGAAACAATCAAAGACGAATCAGTAGACACCACCACATCAGGAGAAAATCAAACCGAAGAAATTATGGCGGCCCAAAACAATGAGCCGAACATGAGCCAGTATGCCAAGCCAACTCTCGAAGGCTACGGCAATGGAGTAGCTCCACCCGATATCAACGAACATTTCGAAATCAAATCAAGCACCATTCATTTGGTAGAAAATTCGGTTCAATTTCATGGTCTCCTTGACGAAGACCCTCTTTCTCATATATCTCGATTCTTACGAATTTGCGGAACATTTAAAATCCAAAACTGTTCAGAAGATCAAATCAAACTTAAACTCTTTCCTTTCTCTCTAAGGGGTCAAGCCTTAGAATGGATAGAATCTCTTACCTTTGGCTCCATCACTACCTGGGACCAGATGGTTGAACAGTTTCTCCTCAAATACTTTCCGCCTGATAAAACTTCCAAATACCGAGCCAGCATTACCGGATTCCGAACCGATGATGATGAGTCGTTACACGTAGCATGGGAGAGATACAAAAGTCTTCTAAGAAGATGCCCTCATCACAGACTGAGTGTATGGTTACAAGTACAGACTTTCTTTGACGCACAATCCAGCCAAAACAAACACGCCATCGACCAAATCGCCGGTGGAGACCTGGGATCCAAATCACCTAACGAAGCATTTGAAGTCCTGGAGAAGGCATCAAAGAAAAGTTTCGCTTACAACCCAACAAGATCTACACCAACCCATAAAGGTATACACCACATGGATTCCAACACTCTTGTCACCGCACAGCTCGAAGCCCTTTCTAAGAAATTCGAACAACTTCAAGTCGAACTATCGAAACCCAAAATCACACGTGACACTTGTGGAGGAAGTCATAAAACAAGCGACTGTAAACAAGTCATCATCGCTATGGAGGCAGTCGATTTCATCTCCCGTCAGAACAATGCTTTCAGCAACAATAATGTGTGTCTAATGATGCTCTTTCTAAGTAGCTCACAACTAAGCCTTAAATTTATTAAACAAGACTCCTAAAGAAACCACACAAAACCGGCAAGTGTACCGATCACTAATAGTATAGAACTAAGGAAGTACGAGTATCAAACACAAGGACACGTGAAAACGTTCTTAATACTTAACCCTAACCAAGACTCACCTAAGAATATTTTAATGATTTTTAATAATTAACTACTTGAGCTAACTTACTTTAACTAAATTAATTAACTAAACTTAACTTAACGTAACTAAACACTTGATTAACTTAAAGACTTAACTGCAATTGGAGAAAACGTCTACCTAGGTAAGAATCCTATTGAAGGTATAATAAGCTAATGGATTGAAGAATCTCACGACACCGGTTTCTAAGAATGACACAACTAAGGTTCACTCAAGAAAGCTATATCACCTCTCGGTCTCACTAAGAAACCCTAACTTACACTCAGTTGATTTTAAGAACAAACCGGGGAATGAATTGTTAAAGTGTTCTAATGTCGACTCTCCTCTTGGTCTCACCGACACACTACCCTAATGGAGACGAATACAACGCAACCAAGGATAGAGGAACCATTTAGTTTAACTTAAACTAGGTCAACTAATCACTCACAAACCCAAACCCGACAAGAACCGAACCCGCTCTCGCGTGATCCTAATCCTAACAAGTAAAAGCTATGAGACGACCATACTTCCTATCACCTCACGGTCTCTAAGAAGGTTCCTACCCGCATATTTTAACTAATTAACATACCCAACTAAACCCTACGGTTGTACACCCAGCAAACAATCTCTAAACACAAAGTAAAGAGTTCAAACAAGCTAAAATCAACCAAAACCTATTCAATCAATCAAAGCAAAAGGTATATGAGTATAATTAATCAAATCACAGCCACTAAACACAACCTAATTCAATATTAAACCAAACATTCATCAACAATTCTAGTCATGATGATCAACAATCCATATTACTTACTAAAACCTAACAATATTCATGTAACCTAGGTAGAACTAACTAGTTTAGCCTAACATTAATTTTGGACAACAGCTATACATCAAAGTAAACATCATATAACTCAACCAAATCATAATTAAACTCATTCAATGATCAAGATCAATCAAGCACAAGTCAAACTTCAATTCAATTGCAAAACTATTCATGTAAAAGATCAAAATCAACAAGTTAAGTATCTTGAACAATAGAACAAAGTTTATGAGACTAATACTCAAGTATATGGCTGAGTTTATGGATGTAGATCGACCCTAGCTTATGTACCAAGTCTCCCTTAACGTTCTTTCTCTTCTTGCATCCGCCACAAGCTTCTACCAAACTTTTTTCTTTCATTTTTTTGGTTGCACAGTTGCGATCGGCTGAAGTCGTAAGGGTTGTTAGGTTTTAGTTTTTTTTATTTATTTGTTGTTGTTCTTGTGATTCCCCTCACGTGGGAACCAATTCCCACCACACAAATATATTTTGTGTGTTACCTTAAAACCAACACCACACAATTAAGAATTGTGTCACCCACTAGCCGACCAATTTCAAAGAACTTGATTTTTCTTCTTCTTGTTGCTGCCTGCTCCGATCGCAACCTGCGGCTTAAGATTAGGTTTTTATTTTTTTGTTGTGTATTAATATATATTAACACATGTAAGGCTTCATATAAATGGGTCGGGCCGAGCTTTAAACTTAGTTCTTCAAACTTGATCATACGAGCCTCTTTTGTCTTCAAAAACCCGAACCTTTTCTCTTGTAAAACTCGTAACCTACAACAATTATTAATATTTGTAAGATCATGTAATAACAAGCCATAACTATTATTTATTATACGATTAAGCACTTAAAACATGGTAAAACGGTATGGAAAGTAAGTGTTTTTTACAACACATCTAACATCCCCACACTTAAGACTTTTTCGTCCCTGAAAAAGAAATCTACACAGGATCATAACCAAGTGAAAAACAACAAACTCCCAAATTATTTATCATTATCAAAACACAAGAAACAGCTCGGCATATTGACCGCGATTGCCGATATTGTTATTCACTTAAACCCAGCCACCAGCCAATCAAGCCTCCCTTTTGCATAAACATTTTATGTCCAAAAATCAAGGCTACACCTACCCCATCTCAGACAAAGAGAGCTAGAGAATCTAGAGTCGTAGCAAACTTGTTTGACAAATCACCATAAGCCAAGGACTCGTTAATTGTACTAATTAGATGCACTCGGTGAAATTTTGATGGATGAATGGTCATGTGGAGGTCGTACGAGCTATTGCTAAATATTATTGGACTTTGTCCTATAAATTCCTAATTTGATATTTATTGATTAAGAACCTTAGAGCCCTAATAGTGTATCCTCAGAGTCACCATCCCCAAGGTAGCACGTAAACTCTAAGTCCTGCCTAGTATGTGCATCTTTGGCCTCTTTTTCTAACTTTAAGCAATGCTTCTTTGGCATTTTACAATACATAACTTTCTTCAAAAGCATTTGCTTTTCTTGAACAACTTTTGATAATACAATACATAACTTTCATAAAAAACTTTCAAAACATACTTTTTTTAATCTTTTATATCACCATAAAATATATAACTAAGCTCGTAAAACGATGCACATGTGGTGGTGTGCTGGCTTGAGTGCATTTAATTCTTACCATCTCAAAGTTTTCAGATTATGGTAATCCTCCCTAAGCATCAAAATTCGGTTTCACCATATTTTAAATTATTATATGTAAAAAACCTGCTAAAGAGGACTATCAAAGCTAGTTGGGCCTACCGACACCTCCCCAATCAGATATGCAAACCATCTCTTTTTTTATTATTATATTATATATTTCAAAAGTTCCGAGAGTTCTTTAACACAACGGTAATAATATTATTTCCTGCTTAATGTAGAACAAAAACAATTTTCAAGGGACCTTTTTTTTTAATTTTTTTCCAACATTCAGTCGCCCCAGCCACTTTCAGTTTTCGGGTGAATTGTTATCCCGTACATCTACAGGTAGAAAACAGGACCAAACATATACAAGTATATGTCCCTCGAACTTGAGTAACCAACATAATTTTCAGCGAAAGAACAAAACAATTTTTTTTTAAAATTTTTTCTACAACTAAGTAAAATAAATTCCCATCCCCACACTTAGAACGAAATAGTCCTCGATGAGAACAAGGAAAAAAAAATAAAAATAAAAATAAAAACTTAAAGCTAAAAGTAAAAAACAGAGAACGGGTTACTCCCCTGGTTTATATGTAGATTCTTCATCAGCTGTGTATGAATCGAACGACCGTATAACATTTCATTCGCGACCGCAACCTCGGGAGAACCAGTTCAAAAACGCCATTTGAGCTACGCATAATAATACCTGTAATATCTCAAACTCGCTCGCATGTAGCGGCGTACAAAACAGAAAGCAAAAACATAAGAAATAAACATATTTTTGTGTTTTTGATTTTTTTATTTATTTATTTTTTTTATTTTTATTAATTTTTTAATTTTTTTGTATATTTAATATTTTTTTATAACAAAACTAAAACAGATAATAAAGAAAAAAATCAAAATATACACTATAAAACTCGGGCTGTCTCCCGAGTGATGCATCCAAACGCATCTATGCCTCGCTGAGTGAGTCAAGGTAGAACACCTCGACTGTCTGATCAGCTATCGGCTCGCCTATGTTGTGCTTCAACCTATGATCGTTCACCTTAAACTTCCCGATCGGATCTCGCATCTTAATAGTGCCATACATGAATACCTCAGTGACCGTGAACGGTCCCAACAATTGTGATTTCAACTTTCCCGGGAATAACCTCAATCGAGAGTTATACAGTACGACCTTATCCCCACACTTGAACTGCTTATTACCCTTCAGCTTTAGATCATGTAGTTCCTTCGTCCGCTCCTTATACTTAAACGACTGAGCATATGCATTATCCCGGAGCTCCTCTAACTCGTGTAACTGATGGAAACGATTGCCCTCTGCGGCGGATAAATCAAGATTAACCCTCTGAAGGACCTATGAAGCGCGGTGTTCCAACTCAACAGGGAGATGACAGGCCTTCCCATAAATCATCCGAAATGGTTTGGAACCAGTCGGAGTCTTGTAGGCTGTACGGAAGGCCCACAAAGCGTCATCTAATTTTTCGGACCAATCCTGACGATTTGAACCAACAGTTTTCTCAAGAATACGTTTGATTCCCCGATTACTCACTTCCTCTTGCCCACTAGTTTGTGGGTGGTAGGCGGTTGCAAGGCGATGGATGACCCCATAGCGCTGCAACGCCTTATCCATCTGCGAATTGCAGAAGTGAGTACCTCGATCACTGATCAAGGCTTTCGGGACACCAAAACGAGCAAATAGACTTTTTAGAAAAGGAACTACCACTCGGGCATCATTCGTGGGTAGAGCTTTGGCTTCAACCCACTTTGACACGTAATCGACGGCCACGAGTATGTACTTGTTCCCACGCGAAGATGGAAACGGTCCCATGAAATCAATGCCCCACACATCGAAAACCTCACAAACTTGAATAGCATTCTGGGGCATTTCGTTTCGCGACGAAATGTTGCCAACACGTTGGCAACGATCACAGCTCCTAACAAACGCATGTGCGTCCTTAAATATAGAAGGCCAGTAAAAACCAGAATGAAAGACTTTCTTCGCTGTCGAACTCACACCGTGGCGACCTCCTGTGGGTCCCACATGACAGTGGCTCAGAATCTGCCATCCCTCATTTACATCTACACACCTTCTAATCAGCTTATCAGCACCGATGCAGAAATGATACGGGTCGTCCCATAGGTGAAACTTAATGTCAACAAATAATTTCTACTTTTGCTGGTAAGGCATCTTCAGGAGGTACCCGTCAGCAAGATATTTCGCGAAATCAGCGAACCATGGAAAACCTTCCTCCTGTGCCGTAACAAACATGAGACTCCCTGTCGGAAAACGATCGTTAATCCTGACCCCCGAATCTCCTAACTCTGCTCCCTCTAGACGCGAAATATGATGGGCCGCCACATTCTCGGCCCCCTTTTTATCATGGATCTCAGTATCAAACTCTTGATGCAACAGGATCCATCGGATAAGACGAGGCTTAGCATCCTGCTTGCTGAAGAGATATCGAATAACAGCATGGTTCATGTACACAATCGTCTTGGACCGAACCAGATAGGACCTAAATTTTTCGAATGCAAACACCACAGCTATAAGCTCTTTCTCGGTGGTGGTATAGCTCTCCTGTGCATCATTTAAAGTCCGGCTAGCGTAGTAAATTGAATGGAAGTGTTTATCCTTCCGCTGTCCAAGAACCGCTCCAACTGCGAAGTCGCTCGCGTCACACATCAACTCGAATGGTAACGACCTGGCGGGAGCAACCATGATCGAGGCCTTAATGAGTTTGTCTTTTAGAATTCAAACGCCTCAATACACTGCTAAGAAAAAACAAATGGAGCATCCTTCTCCAGAAGTTTGGTCATGGGTCTCGCGTTCTTAGAAAAATCTTTGATGAACTGGCGGTAGAACCCGGCGTGACCAAGAAAACTAAGAATGGATCTCACAGATGTGGGCGGGGGAAGATTCAAAATGGTCTCGACCTTCGCTCGGTCAACCTCTATCCCCGCACTTGAAATCCGATGCCCCAGAACAATGCCCTCGCGAACCATGAAATGACACCTCTCCCAGTTAAGGACTAGGTTGGTGTCAACGCAGCGGGACATCATCCTCTCAAGATTAGACAAACAATGATCGAAGGAACTCCCAAATACGGAAAAATCGTCCATGAACACCTCCATGGAGTCCTCGATCATATCATAGAAAATGGCCACCATACACCTCTGGAATGTGGCCGGAGCGTTACACAGTCCGAACGGCATACGTTTCTAGGCAAACGTTCCGTAAGGGCAAGTGAAAGTGGTTTTCTCCTGGTCGTCGGGAGCTATCGAAACCTAGAAGTACCCGGAGAAACCATCTAAGAAGCAGTAGTACTGCTGACCTATTAAACGCTCCAACATCTGATCAATGAAGGGTAAAGGAAAGTGGTCTTTCCAGGTGGCATCATTCAGTCTGCGATAGTCGATGCAGACTCGCCATCCCGTCACAGTCCTAGTGGGAATAAGCTCGTTTCTCTCGTTGGTGACGACCGTCATGCCACCCTTTTTAGGAACCACCTGGACTGGACTCACCCAAGCACTATCAGAAATGGGGAAAATGATCCCCGCATCAAGGAGTTTAATGTTCTCCTTCTTCACGACCTCTTGCATTTCCGGATTAAGTCGCCGTTGCGGCTGAACGACTGTTTTGAAATTATCTTCCATGAGGATTTTATGAGTGCAAAACGAAGGGTTGATACCCTTAATGTCGATAATCTTCCATGTAATCGCCTCTTTGTGCTCTCGTAGCACCCTCAACAACTTCTCCTTCTCTACCTCCGTCAAAGCAGATGCAATGATAACCGGAAGTTTCCTCTCTTCATCTAAAAATGCATACCCAAGGTGGGCGGACAAATCCTTAAGCTCTAAGGAAGAAGGAGGACTCTCGACAAAAGGTCGGTCTATCGGATCGTCTCGTACGATCTCAGTAGACACGCCAGATTCAGGGATATGCGACTCGGTGTCGACATCTAATGACTGATTGGTCATGGCAACCATCTCAACCTCTAGAATCTCCCTATCGAGAATCTGGGTGTCGGAGGCAGATCCTCCACAGATTTCGCTGAAAAATTCCCCAACATGTTCCATGATGGTATCAATGAAGTAGAAGGAGTCATCTGCAGACTTGGGGTATTTTAGTGACTATCGAACGTCAAAGGTGACGTTCTCATCCTCAACTCTTACAATCAACTTACCCTCGCAGATGTCGATCAACTCCTGTGCAGTGGCAAGGAATGGTCGGCCCAAGATAAGTGGGACACTATCATCATCGTTCATGTCCAGGATGACAAAGTCCACCGGGAAGATGAACTTGTCGACACGAACAAGCATGTTCTCGACCACCCCTCGGGGGTATTTCATAGAACGATCAGCAAGCTAGATACTCATCCGGGTAGGACGTGGTTCGCCCAGACCCAACTTGGGATACATGGAATACGACATGAGTTTAATACTGGCACCAAGATTTGCCAGCGCATGAATAATCGTATTATCACTCAAGATGCAGGGAATCTTGAAACTCCCAGGATCGGACATCTTTTCTGGTAACTTCCTCTGCAAGACTGCAGAGAAACCAACACTTAGAGGGATAGAAGAGACTTTAGCTAACTTCTCTTTATTCGAAAGAATATCCTTAAGGAACTTTGCATATTTCGGCATTTGAGTGAGTGCCTCAAGGAATGGAATGTTAAGGTGAAGCCGCTTCAGAAGATCAAGAAATTTCGAGTTATGCTCCTCGTCTCTATCCTTACGGACTCTCCCGGGATATGGAAGTCTAGGTTTGTAGACTCTCGGCCTGTGCTTGGTAAATGCTGGTTCTCGGCCTGTGCTGTACCTCCTGGGCTGCGCTCTGATGCACCTTGGCCGGTGCAGACTCCAACTGAATCTCCTCGTCTACTTGCTCCTCTACATCTACCGCAGGCTCATCAACGAATCCTCTCGTCACCTCCTAAGTCACGGGATCGCTACGTGCCCCTGCACCGCTCCTCGTTTTCACAGCTTTCGCGAACGCCTTTGGATTTTGTTCGGTATTACTTGGAAGTGTTATTGGCGACCTATCATTTAGACGACTTGCTATCTCTCCCATCTGCCGCTCAAGATTTTGAATTGACGCACCCTGATTTCTCATGAATGACTCGTGCTCCCAAAATTTCTCTTGAGTCACTTTGTGACGGGAGTCTTCTCGAGTCATAAGCTGCGACAGCATCTGTGTCTGTTGTGCCATCATCTCCTCTACCGTGGGATTATTCTCCCCACTACTCGTTCCCTCACCGGAATCCTGGAAAAGACTATGACGTTGCTGGAAGCTGGACTGATTTCCTTTCCTCCAGTTGGAATTTTGGTTACATCTCCACCCCGAATTATAAGAATTGAAAGAGTTTTGATTTCGGTTCGGATTACTAAAATAGTCAACTGCCTCATCCTGGAAACCTACATGGCACTAAACGGTATCATGCCCCCTCTATAGATCTCGCACAATTTACTTTTCACCTGCAATTCCTTCACGATCTTTGCCAATGCCTCAACATGTGCTACAAGTGCGGTGCTCGTGTCAACCGGATGCATGCCGCGTGATACGGAGTCGACAGTTTTGGTGCTCTTAACTGGTGGTCCCTGTTATCCCCTCATGGATAACCCGTTAAACAAGGCAATGCACTCATCGATATCCTTCATAGTCAATAAGTTACCTCCCGCAGCCGTGTCGAGCATACTCTGAGTCGCGTACGTCACTCCGTTATAGAATTTTTCAACAACTGCCCAGTCTTGCAGGCCGTGGTTCGGATATAAAGCGAGTAAATTTTTGAATCTCTCCCACGCCTCGTAGAAGCTCTCGGTGTCCTCCGTCTGGAAACAATGAATCTGGTTACGCAAACGAGCGGCGTTAGCCGGAGGATCGTATTTCTCAAGAAACTGGGTCTGCATGGCAGCCTAAGTAGCAATGGATCCCTGTGGGAGGGACCCAAGCCACAGACTTGCATGATCAACGAGTGAGAATGGAAAAATGCGGAGTTTGATGGTGTCTTCGGATACGCCGACAAGATGAAACGTGTCGCAAATACGTGTAATGCGAGTAAGATGAGAGTGCGGGTTCTCGTGGAGCAACCCGTGAAATTGAGCAGAATGAGAGATGGTGTTCAGAATGTTAGATGGAATCTGCCAATTCGTCAGAACTGCGATGGCTGGTGGAGCAATGCTGGATCTTGCGCCCGCATCGACCGGACGGGCCCGGTCTGCAACTGTCTTCCTCGGTGGTGGAATCGCGTCGCCCATAATCCTATCCCTTATGACGGATTCAGAAAAAGTAGAAGAGGATGTATTACCGACGGACGTAGAAGAACTGGAAGACGTTCTGATACGAAATCTCTCATGAAACTCTCTCTAGTTCGGAAAATCCTTCGGCTTCTGGTGGTCCTAGAGATCGAGTACTTTGCATACAACTATTGAAATAAACAAAAGAAACTAAAATTAGCTAAACTGTTTAAACAAAGAAAAAGAAAAACAAAACAAGTAGCAAACAAGGTAAGTCCTAACTCGAGTCGTTCTCAATACGCCTCTAACAGTGTCCCCGGAAATGGCGCAAAAAACTTGATGTGTATCTAATGATGCTCTTTCTAAGTAACTCACAACTAAGCTTTAAATTTATTAAACAAGACTCTTAAAGAAACCACACAAAACCAACAAGTGTACCGATAACTAAAAGTATAGAACTAAGGAAGTCCGAGTATCGAACACAAGGACACGTGAAAACGTTCTTAATACGTAACCCTAACCTAGACTCACCTAAGAATATTTAAATGATTTTTAATAATTAACTACTTGAGCTAACTTACTTTAACTAAATTAATTAACTAAACTTAACCTAACTAAACACTTGATTAACTTAAAGACTTAACTGCAATTGGAGAAAAAGACTACGTAGGTAAGAAACCTATTGAAGGTATAATAAGCTAATGGATTGAAGAATCTCATGACACCGGTTTCTAAGGATGACACAACTAGGTTTCACTCAAGAAAGCTAGATCACCTCTCGGTCTCACTAACAAACCCTAACTTACACTCAGTTGATTTTAAGAACAAACCGGGGAATTAATTGTTAAAGTGTTCTAATGTCGACTCTCCTCTCGGTCTCACCGACACACTACCCCAATGGAGACGAATACAACGCAACCAAGGATAGAGGAACCATTTAGTTTAACTTAAACTAGGTCAACTAATCACTCACAAACCCAAACCCGACAAGAACCGAACCCGCTCTCGCGTGATCCTAATCCTAACAAGTAAAAGCTATGAGACGACCATACTTCCTATCACCTCACGGTCTCTAAGAAGGTTCCTACCCGCATATTTTAACTAGTTAACATACCCAACTAAACCCTACGGTTGTACACCCCGCAAACAATCTCTAAACATAAAGTAAAGAGTTCAAACGAGCTAAAATCAACCAAAACCGATTCAATCAATCAAAGCAAGAGGTATATGAGTATAATTAATCAAATCACAGCCACTAAACACAACCTAATTCAATATTAAACCAAACATTCATCAACAATTCTAGTCATGATGATCAACAATCCATATTACTTACTAAAACCTAACAATATTCATGTAACCTAGGTAGAACTAACTAGTTTAGCCTAACATTAATTTTGGACAACAGCTATACATCAAAGTAAACATCATACAACTCAACCAAATCATAATTAAACTCATTCAATGATCAAGATCAATCAAGCACAAGTCAAACTTCAATTCAATTGCAAAACTATTCATGTAAAAGATCAAAATCAACAAGTTAAGTATCTTGAACAATAGAACAAAGTTTATGAGACTAATACTCAAGTATATGGCTGAGTTTATTGATGTAGATCGACCCTAGCTGATGTACCAAGTCTCTTAACGTTTTTTCTCTTCTTGCAGCCGCCACAAGCTTCCACCAAACTTTTTTCTTTCTATTTTTTGGTTGCACAGTTGCGATCGGCTGAAGTTGTAAGGGCTGTTAGGTTTTAGTTTTTATTTATTTCTTTGTTGTTGTTCTTGTGATTCCCCTCACGTGGGAACCAATTCCCACCACAAAAATATATTTTGTGTGTTACCTTAAAACCAACATCACACAATTAAGAATTGTGTCACCCACTAGCCGACCAATTTCAAAGAACTTGATTTTTCTTCTTCTTGTTGCTGCCTGCTCCGATCGCAACCTGCTGCCCAAGATTAGGTTTTTATTTTTTTGTTGTGTATTATTATATATTAACACATGTAAGGCTTCATATAAATGGGTCAGGCCGGGCTTTAAACTTGGTTCTTTACACTTGATCATACGAGCCTCTTTTGTCTTCAAAAACCCTAATCGTTTCTCTTGTAAAACTCATAACCTACAACAATTATTAATCTTTGTAAGATCATGTAATAACAAGACATAGCTATTATTTATTATACAATTAAGCACTTAAAACATGGTAAAAAGGTACAGAAAGTAAGTGTGTTTTACAACACATCAAACAACTACAATCTAGGATGGAGAAACCACCCGAATTTCAGCTGGAAAGACGGAGGTAACACTCAACCCCTACCCGGATTCAAAAAAAGACCAACTCTTTCAACCTAAACCTCAATTTCAAGATCAAAGTTCCAATAGCCATCATAACCCAAGCTACTCGAAAATCGAAGAAATGTTAATCCAAATCATGACCAAGACAAATGAAGCAGAAAAGAAGGCCGACTCATGAGCTGTTGGTATTAGTAGAGAATTGTTAAAACATGAAGCCCACCTAAAAAGTCAACAAGCATCATTACAGAATCTAGAAACTCAGATCGGACAAATTTCCCGACAATTATCCAAAAGACCACCCGGTACTCTTCCAAGCAACACAATCACCAATCCGAATGCAACAGCTAACGCTGTTACACTCAGAAGCGGCACAACCAATACCCCACCAACTTCAGAACCAGTTACGGAAAAGGAATCCACTGATAAAACGCAGGAAAGACTGATCCCAACGGGCACCGTACAACCCAAGGAGCCAGTCCGAACTTATATTCCACATATTCCATACCCTGGACGGCTGAAGCATGATAGATTGGAAGTTCAGTACGGGAAGTTTTTAGAACTCTTCAAACAACTCCACATCAACATCCCTTTTATCGAAGCCATCGCTCAGATGCCAAAATATATCAAGTTCCTCAAGGAAGTGCTGACAAACAAGAGGAAGCTGGAGGAGCTATCACATGTCACCCTAAGTGAAGAATGTTCAACAGTCCTCCAAAACAAGCTACAAACAAAAATGACCGATCCATGGAGCATTACTATTCCTTATCTCATAGGAAATTTATCTGTTAGTAATGCCTTGGCCGACCAAGGAGCTAGTATTAACCTAATACCATATGCGGTCTTTGCAAAACTAGGGATAGGAGAACCGAAGCCCACCCGCTTGAGCATTCAGTTAGCTGACCGATCTGTTAAATACCCTTAGGGCATTGTTGAAAACATGCCTGTCAAAATTGACAAATTTGTTTTCCCAGTAGATTTCATAATTCTACACATGGAGGAAGACAAAAGTGTACCTCTGATTTTAGGAAGACCCTTCTTAGCCACTACAAAGGCTATTATTGATGTTTGCATCGTCAAACTCACTCTCAGGGTCAATGACGAGACAATCACTTTTAGTATAGGAAAATCTATGCAATATCCGCAACATAACGATGACGCAGTATATTGTGTCGACATCATCGATTCTATCGTGAGTTGCTATATGCGAGATTCCTCCCTCACTAATCCACTAGATACATAGATCTTAACCGACATAGACACCAAACTCGTTTTAGAAAACAAAAATCTCAGTACAAATAATTAAGAAACATTAGAAGTAGTATATGAAATAACTGAAATTAATGAAAAGTCAAAAACATCAATTGAAGAACCACCAGCCTTAGAGTTAAAAGAACTTCCAAACCATCTCAAATATGCCTTCCTCGAAAAAGAATCTCAGCTCCCATTACTTATTTCATCTCACCTTTCTAAAGAAGAGAAAAACGAACTTCTTAAGGTTCTTAAAAACCATAAGAAGGCCATCGGATGGAATATCATGGATATCATGGGCATCAGTCCTTCCTTTTGTACTCACAAAATCCTCATGGAAGAAGAATACAAACCCGTGGTCCAACATCAAAGACGTCTCAATCCCAACATGTAAGATGTGGGGAAGAAATAAGTAATCAAACTCCTTGATGCAGGATTAATCTATCCAATCTCAGATTCACCTTGGGTTAGTCCCGTTCAAGTAGTACCCAAGAAGGGAGGAATGACAGTTGTAATAAACGAAAAGGATGAACTAATACCGATGAGAACCATCACAGGCTGGCGAGTTTGCATTGACTACCGGAAGTTAAATGACGCCTCAAGAAAATTTTATTTTCCACTTCCTTTCATCGATCAAATGCTTAAACGTTTATCTGGAAAAATGTTCTACTGTTTTCTTGATGGATTTTCCGGATATTTCCGAATTCCCATTGCTCCTGAAGATCAAGAGAAAACCACTTTTAGATGTCCATACGGAACCTTCGCCTACCAAAGAATGCCGTTTGGGCAATGTAATGCTCCAGCCACTTTCCAGCGATGCATGGTGGCCATCTTTCACGAAATGATCAAACACTCTATGGAAGTATTCATGGACAACTTCTCAGTCTTTGGAGACTCTTTCGATCATTGCTTGAAAAACCTCGACAAAATGTTAGCCAGGTGTGAGGAAGTAAATCTAGTGCTTAACTTGGAAAAGTGTCACTATATGGTTAAAGAAGGCATCGTTCTTAGCCACAAGATTTCTTAAAAGGGATTAGAAGCTGATAAAGCAAAAATAGAAACTATCTCTAAACTTCCGCACCCAAATTCAGTAAAAGCCATTAGAAGTTTTCTAGGTCACGCAGGATTTTACCGTCGTTTCATAAAAGACTTCTCAAAAATCGCTAGGCCTATGACCAAACTTCTGGAGAAAGACGCACCCTTCGTCTTCTCTGAAGAATGTGTTGAATCATTCAACACATTAAAAGACAAACTTGTCAACGCACCAATCATGACTACACCCGATTGGACCCTTCCATTCGAAATCATGTGTGATGCAAGCGAATTTGCAGTTGTAGCCATACTAGGACAACGCAAAGAAAAACACTTTCACCCAATTTACTATGCAAGTAAAACTCTTAACGATGCGCAAGAAAATTACGCCACAACAGAAAAAGAGTTACTAGCAGTAGTATTTGCTTTTAAAAATTTAGATCCTACCTAGTTCTCTCCAAAACCATAGTTTACACCGATCATGCTGCCATACGACACCTCTTCAACAAACAAGATGTCAAACCTAGACTTATCAGATGGATTATTTTACTCCAAGAATTTGAGATTGAAGTTAAGGACAAGAAGGAGCAGAGAATGTAGCTGCAGACCACCTATCACGCTTAGAATGCCCAATTTCAGAGAAGTATCATGAGGAAATCATCAATGATAATTTTCCACATGAAATTCTCATGCATATACAAGCAGTCATACATGAGAAGGATGAAAGTCCTTGGTTTGCCAACTTCGTAAACTATTTAGCTTGTAGAATCCTAAGAAAAGGGCTTACTCATCAACAACGGAAAAAATTCTTTTCCGACCTTAAGTTCTACTTTTGGGAAGACCCTTACTTGTTTAGGATAGGTTCCGATCAAGTTGTTCGTAGGTGCGTAGCAGGAAAAGAAGCCTTAGATATCTCAAACACTGTCACGAAGGACCTACTGGTGGACACCACAGTACCGCCACTACGGTCAGAAAAGTGTTTGATGCAGGATTTTTCTGGCCCACCATATACAAAGACACACATACTTTGATCTAAGCATGCGATGCTTGTCAAAGAGCCGGAAACATCTCAGCCAAGAATGAGATGGCTCAAAAAGGCATTCAAATCTGTGAAGTATTTGATGTATGGGAAATAGATTTCATGGGCCCATTTCCTAACTCCTTTGGAAATAGTTACATCCTTGTAGCAGTCGACTATGTTTCTAAATGGGTAGAAGCACAAGCT
Organism: Bidens hawaiensis; assembly: GCF_021521415.1. Classification (NCBI taxonomy): domain Eukaryota; kingdom Viridiplantae; phylum Streptophyta; class Magnoliopsida; order Asterales; family Asteraceae; genus Bidens; species Bidens hawaiensis. The sequence goes on from NW_027491355.1 coordinate 533,961, forward strand.
CTTCCCACTAATGATGCTCGAGTAGTTGTACGATTTCTGAAAAATTTATTCTCATGATTCGGTACTCCGAAAGCCCTAATCAGCGACATAGGTACTCACTTCTGTAATACCTTAATGGAAAAAGTCGTAGCACGATATAGAGTTCACCACCGATTGGCGACACCATATCACCCTCAGACCAGTGGGCAAGTAGAAGTCTTGAATCGATAAATTAAAAGAATTTTAGAAAGAAGTATAGGAATGATCCCAAAAATTGGGCAGAAAAGTTAGAGGACACATTATGGGCCCTTAGGCCAGCCTACAAGACCCCCATAGGAACAACACCCTTCAAACTTGTTTATGGGAAAGCATGTCATCTACCATAGAACTAAAACACAAAACCTACTGGGCCCTCAGATTAGTGAACTTTGATCTAATGTCCGCCAGAATAAACCGAGAAGATCAAATTCACGAACTCGAAGAGCTAAGAACATTGGCCGATGAAAATTCCTGGTCTTACAAAGAAAAGACTAAACGTTTGCATGATGCCCATCTAAAAGGAAACAAAAATTTTCAAGTTGGAGATCGAGTGCTTTTATACAACACACGTTTACGTCTTTTCCCATGGAAATTAAAATCACGATGGACAGGTCCATACATAGTTGAATCAGTTTTCGACTATGGGACAGTCGAGATTTCAAATTCTAATGGTCACAAGTTCAAAGTCAATGGACATCGATTAAAACCATATATCGTTGGACCATTTGAAGAAATTTCGGAGGTATTGATCCTCCGACCGACTAAGTAGACATATAAGGAAACATGGTCCAGCCAAGACCTTCATAAACTTGGCCTTGTAAATATTTACTTAAAAAAATAATAAAATCAATAATAAAACTATAACACGGGCCGTGCCTAAGAAAGCACGGTACCGTGCCGCAATGTGCGGGCCGGAATCTTCGCTGCAAAAATATCAGTCAGACTAGTTCATAACAGAATTGTCAGAATGAAACCACGGGGCCGTGCGTCTAAAAGCACGGGGTTGTGCCTAGAATCTGGTTGGCTATAAAAGACACCCCTTGTCAATGCATTCCTTGCATCAACCAAAACCAAACCACTTCTCTCTGAAAACTCAACATGCCTACTGAAATGAGTGAAGCAATTCCCGTTGCTCGACAACCGAGAAACGATGCCCGACATGTTTCCAAAACCGAGCTTTTTTTGAAACTTCAAGAACTTGTCAAGGAACTCACCGAAATGAATCTCCTAGCTGAGATGTGTCTCGTTCAACTCACCTAATCGATGGAAAAAATGAAAATGGAACTTCGGGACATTAACGAGCAACTCCAGTTCCAAGTTCTCGGCTTCACGTACTTTCCACCACCAGGACCATTCGGGGGAGGAGAAACTTTCGGAGAAATCTAGGAACCTTAGTTTTCTATTTTCATGTGTAAACAAGTGCACTAGGCACATTGTGTTAGGAATTTCGGGCTTAACCCGAGAATTTTGATGTTTCTAGGAAAACCGGGCTTATCTCGTATTTGTTTTAGGACCTTTAATTTTAATGAAAAGTAATTTTTAGGATGATCATGCTCTTAATTAACATACTAAACTTCATTCTAAAAGTTCCGACTCTCGGGTTTGGATGAAAAGTAAAAGAAAACTTTCAATAACGAAAATCGTGGGCCGTGCTTCCGGAAGCACGGCGCCGTGGTCACCATAGAATCTTCAGCATGATACGCGATGACTCCATACAATTCTCTGAATCAGAAACATTTATTCCCCTAGCAGCAAGGGGCCGTGCTTCATGAAGCACAGGGCCGTGCCCGACTTTCCAGTCTCTATATAATGCATGCAAAAACTCACTATTCCATTCACACCAAACACAACATTACTGAAATGGAAATCAAGAAATTTGAATGGAGGCCAGTGAGAAAAGGCAAGCAACATGGTACATCCTCAAATCTTGAGGAAGAGGTCGTGAGGCTAGAATGTATCATATGAGACCAAGTCGAAAGCAACATCCAAACCGAAGCTCGCATAATCGAGCTAATCAACAAAGTCGAACTGCTTCGTTTCGAAAACTTCCATGTTATGGATAGCCACAACAAGGATGTATCAAGCTCAACTATCTTAACCAAGAGATCGCAAAGATTGACAAAAAGCTTTCCGAGCTCTTGGAAGCTAAACGAGCCCCACCACACATTCAAGACCTGTTCGAGAATGGTGGTCGTTGAAGTCCTGACTTTGTCTTACGTTGATGTTGCTTTTGCTAAGTGTTATGTTTCATGATTCGGAATTGTTGTTGTATTCTCGGTTCTACTATGTTTAACTATGTTTTATGTTTTAATGAAATTTAGGACTTTAATCACTGTCTTGATTCTTTCCATCAAAGAAAAAATAGTTAAAATGAACTAGCTCGACAAATAAACAGTTAAAAGAAACTGTCTGCCTCGTGCAACACGGGTCATGCCTCTAAAAAGCACGGTGCCATGCTTTTGAGTCTACAACAGTTACGATTTTATAACCAATAAAATAACTTTTTCAACCACTTAACCCTAAATACCACTCCGTTCATCACCACAAACTGCCGAACATTCATCAATTTCACTAATCTTTGCATCAACTCTTTGAATTCCAACCGAAGGTATGTTAATTTAACAAAACTATTTATTGATTTCATCTTTCTAGGTCTAGACTAACCCGAAAATCTCACCATTTGATTAAATCGGGTTTAAACCCAAAAATTAGATAGGATATTCGTTTAGATCTAGGATAATGATTTGTTAGATACGTTTTGTAATAATATTTGTTGGAAGAAATCATTCGGGTTCGGATCTTGGTTAAAATATGTAACAATTGAAAACCCCGTTGAAACAACCGGGTTAAAAAAACGCAGGTTCGAGTCTTGATAAGTTTGAAACTATAATTAAAAACACGAACCGTGCTTTAAACAAAACGAACATAAAGTCAAAATTGGAAGAATATGAAGAATAGTAGCAGCACGGGCCATGCTTCTAAAAGCACGGGGCCGTGGTTTGCTCTCTGTTCCACCATATAAAAAATTTTCGATTTATCTTGACCAATTTGAATACAAATTGCAGATGGCCGAATATGGAGATGACATTCATACATTTTTAGTCTTTCTCGGGCGTGAGTCAAGGAATAGGAGAGCCCAAGCGAGATTAACCTACCAAAACAGACGATTTCCAGAAGCAAACTTCTACGCTTGTAGGAACACACTAAGACAAGTCAATCAACGGAATTAGTACAAAACCTTGGTTAGAGGACCGTGGAAACGAGTTTTTGGTCAAAAAGGAGAGGCTGTAACGGAGCTAACAAAGGAATTCTTGACTTCTTTCAATGTAAAGGCCAAGAATCCGGATATGTGGGACGAAGAATCCATTGAATTCAGGTGTGGGGGTGAATGGAACACAACTTCTTTCACCCAATTTGGGATTGATCTAGGAATATACACGGCTGAGGAGACAGACAATGAAATATGGTACAGAGTAGGAACAAAATTTGCAGACGAAGACGGTGATGATGATGCTGATGCTGGAAACACGAGGATGGAAGCATGGGAGCAGCTGAGCTACGGGACCAAAAATTACAACGCAAACATTTCAGAGAGCACATGATGTGGTGTAAAACACTCATGTTTTCCTAATAGTTTTTATGTTATTTTGTGCTTACACGTTAACGATTATTTTGTTATTCTTGCATTAAATTACATGTTTTTATATGTGATAGGTCCCATGTTGAAGAAAGCGAGAAAACGAGTCAAATGAAAAAAGAATCAGTTAAAACGGAGCTCGGATGAAGCCGGTACGCAAAAACGAAGATAAACAAGCTGAAAGTCGAAAAACGTCAGAAAATGTCATGTTCGAGCTATGCGACAAGGTCATACCATTCAAGAAGCACGTGGTAGATTCCAACATGTCCCAAGGCTACCAAGAATGTTCAAGAATCAGCTATCACGTCTATTTTGTCTTCTAGTGGGCCTAGTGGGCTTGTTTTAACCTATTTTATATTAGGAAGGAAGTGATTAAACATATATATAAACCCTAAAAGCCTATGAACGATTTTATTCAAGTTTCCAGCCATCCCACACCTGCTCTAGAGGAGAAACCAAGGAGGACAAGCTTACGGTTCTATCTTTTATCCTTCGGTTGTCGGTTTTGACTATTTTAACGTTTGTGAGTTCGTTTTTGGTTTTTAAGCATTCAAACCTTTTGTAATCAGATTTATATGAGCATGTTTATCATTTATATATATTTCATCTATTGTTCATTGATTATGATTGGCTAAACGTGTTAGTTCTACCTAGGTTAGATGTTTATTGTTAGGTTTTAATGAGTAATATGGATTGTTGATTATCATTACTTGAATTGTTAATGAAAAGTTTGGTTTAACATTGAATTAGGTTGTGTTTAGTGGCTGTGAATTTATTAGTTATACTCATATACCTCTTGCTTTGATTAATTGAATAAGTTTTAATTGATTGTTGCTTGTTAGAACTCCTTACTTTGTGTTTAGGGTTTGTTTGCGGGGTGATCAACCGTAAGGTTTAAGTGAGTGTATTAATTGAATATAACCAGCGGGTGAACACCTTCTTAGATACCGTGAGGTGAGAGGAAGTATGGTCGTCTCATAGCTTTTACTTGTTAGGATTAGGACCGCGCGATCGAATCTTGTTGGGTTTGGGTTTTTGAGCGATTAGTTGATCTAATTTAAGTTAAACTAAATTGTTCCTCTATCCTTGGTTGCGTAGTATTCGTCTCCATTAGGGTTGTGTGTCGGTGAGACCGAGAGGAGAGTCGACATTAGAGCACTTTAACAATTCGTTTCCCGGTTTGTTCTTAAAATCAACTAAGTGTAAGTTAGACTTTGTTAGTGAGACTGAGAGGTGATCTAGCTTTCTTGAGTGAACCTTAGTTGTGTCATCCTTAGGAACCGGTGTCATGAGAATCCTCAATCCATTAGCTTATTATACCTTCAATATGATTCTTACCTAGGTAGACGTTTACTCCGGTTGCAGTAAAGTTTCTAAGTTTCATTAAGTGTTTAGTTAAGTTAAGTTAAGTTAATTAATTTAGTCAAAATAAGTTAGGTTAAGTAGTTAATTATATTAAAAATCATTTAAATATTCTTAGGTGAGTCTTGGTTAGGTTTAGGGTTAAGTATCATTAACGTTTTCAAGTGTCCTTGTGTTCGATACTCGGACTTCCTTAGGTCTATACTATTAATGATCGGTACACTTGCCGGTTTTGTGTGGTTTCTTTAGGAGTCTTGTTTAATAAATTTAAAGCTTAGTTGTGAGAGCATCATTATACACACATCAGCACAACACTACGTGACCCACTTATGAGATACATTCATCACCTGTTCAGCCACACTACCACTGCTAGAGGTCAGAGTGAGGGGGTTGTTAATTTGAGGGATCTCTAGGCACTGTATTGCATGAAGACTGGCACCCCATGCAACATCACTTATTTATTCTGCAAGATGTTCACGACAAACGCAAATGCCAAAGGGAACACTCCAACTTTTGGTGGACCCTGGATATATAACCTATATGGAGCCTATGGTGTAGACAGAGAAGAAACCCGAAGCCCAGATTCGATTGCTCTTAGTTTTGAATTTTGTAACAGCATGCAGATGATTCAGCGGATTGGTCAAAACCCGGATGTGTGGAGATTTCGTGATGCTTATAACCGGGTTTTGGACCCTGAGGACCCGGCAGAGATGTTACTCCAGGACGTGCCCAAGAGGAGAGGAGGATCACCGCCCAAACAAAGCCGTCGCCACACCTACCATCAGAGAGGAGGCTCATCTTCATCAAGGGCCGGCCCCAGCTCGTCACATGATAGCAGATGTTATTTCGAGGGCCTATACGGCCTAATTGATCAGTTCTTAGCAAGAACCACCGCCTCATTTGACAGGATCACAGAGTAGATGGCTACCTCCGATGCACAGCGGGCAACCGAATATGCAAAAACAAGGTGAGAGATTGATCGTTTAGGCTATCGCATGGACAGGTAGTGGGGATCATTTGACCCAGACACGGGTAACTGATGGGCAGCGGCACTGGTAGGTCAGGGTATGGGCACGCACGGGTTGGTAGTACTTTTATGACATTATTATTATGTTTGTTTGAACAATTTACTTTATGTCTTTTGTTTGTTGGTTTGGTTGGATACTTTTATGGCCATTGATGCCAAGACACTATTAGCAGGTACTTAATTAGCCCGTGTGGGCAAGGGATGGATGATTCCATATCCAATATTCAATGAATTATGCTTGGTTATTTGTGGTTGTGTGCAGTTTTATATTATACAGGTACAAAACAGGAAAACGGACGATAAACAGGGGACGCTCTGTCGAAATTTCGTTAACCCGAAAGGAAGTACCTTTCCATTATAACCCACCATACCTGATTAGAATTCTTATATTTTAATGAATATTCTCACATTGAGGATAATGTGAGATTCAAGTGTGGGGAGTGGAATTACCTGACCAATTGCTTACTCAACCAATTATAGGATTCTCTAATAGCAATTTATTTTGTAGCAAATAAAGACTATTTTTATAACAAAACCAAAAGAAAATCCAAGAAAATGTTTGCAAATAACCAACTACTAATCTATTATAACCAAAAGTGAATAAGTAAAAAGAAGTTTTGTAATACTGAGAAGAAATTTATGCAAAGTATGGCGTTTATACCCAATTCCTCCATTACTGTGAGATAAACTCATGTCATATAAATATTTTTCGGAAGATTTTAGTGAGTCAGATGTTTTGTGTTATTAAGATCTTGTCGCAGATTTTCATTTCAAGACCGCACGAAGCGTTGTAGAAAGAAGAAGGTAATGTTGTCACCATTCCCCAAATCACAAAACCCAAAAACCTTAACTAAAAACCTTACCACCTTATCCATCTCACCGATAAAATACAACAATGGTCTTTTACCGGCAGACCCTAAAGAACTGGAAATGCATTCTTTTGATTTCAATGTCCTTTGTTGCATACAATTAGCAAAACCTAGGTTGCCTCTAGAACTTAGAGATAAGAGTTTTTCTCTTTAGCAATGAGGTGAGGAAAAAGTGGCGCCAAGACGAACAAAAGCCACAATTTTGTGGAGTTTCCAAAAGTGAAATGAAAATGAGAGCAAAAATATATGAACGATGCCTAGGCTGCGGAAACTGGTCCCACGAAGGAAGATGTAGAAAAAGTCAAACTCAGTCTCAGCATGAATATACCGAACTAATGAGAGTGGGGGCTATTAGGCTCAAAGCCGAACGATCTATTAGAGTTAGAAGTTAAGTTCAGAACATGATTGAGGAAGAACTAATCCACATCATCGACAAAACTGGTCTTGACGATCTGACCTTAAAAGAGTCACTAGGATTGTAAAAAAAAAATAAATTTAGCAATCGGGAGAAAGAGCTAACCACTAAAAGACATCCTAAGGCTCCCGACAATCAATAGAAGTTGTATTTACCATCCTCACCATCAATAACAAAAACCCAAGAACCATCATAGCATACCAAATCCCTACAAAACCAACCCATATTACCTTCTGTTTTATGCAACTCTTCAAAAAAAGGTGGAGATTTGAACTTGTTAAAAACTTATTTATCACAGGTTGCATGTTGACTAAGAGTGATCACATACATACATCACATGTATGATCAGATATATAAATCGAATGTGAGTGAACATTGTGAGAACGTGATGTTTTGCATAAACAGAAGCTCATAAAAACAAAATCACTTTTTTTCATTTCATTACATATATTCCTATGATTTAAGGTTGGATGTTTTGTTCCCATTTTCTTGGAACTCTCTTGGGGATGTTTAAGCTATGGTCCTAACTTGCTAATTTTAGAGAATATTCATAAGTAGATTGCTTGAGGACAAGCAATGTTCAAGTGTGGGGATGTTTGATGTATATAAAATTATACATCTTTTTTGCATCAAATAATCTCTAAAAAACTGCAACTTCTATCAAATTCATAACACAGAAGGCTACTTATCGTAATAAAATATAATTTCCGGTAAAACCAAGCCCCAAACGAAGAAACGAGTGAAAAGACGAAGAAAGACGGAAGAAAACACATGAAAAGCAAGAAACACGTCCCATTCCTCAAGAAACACGCCCCCATGCTTCTGAACACCAGAAAAGACAAAAATTTACAAGAAAAGACAAATCCTGGGAACAAAAGCACGGGACCGTGCCTCTTGACCACGGGTCCGTGGTCACCCTCAATAAAAAGACAAAACGAATTTAGCACATGTCAATAAAAGCACGGGGGCGTGCCTACCAAAGAACGAGGCCGTGCTTCATGCTCCAGACTGCCTATAAATAGTGGCTCATGTTGCATTGATCAAATCTGCCATGAAGAGAATTCTATACGGTTTACACTTATAAAAACACCCACTAACACTCATATGAAGATCTTGTGAGGAGTTTGAAGGCTTGGAGCTCATCAACATCAACCATCATCATCAACCATCATCATTAAGAAGGAAGATTTATCCACATTTTGTTAGATTGTTCTAGTTTAATCGTATGTTTGTTATCATCATCCACTCTAATGTTCATAACCATGCTCATTATGAGCTAAACTCCATTTACCATCTAAAATATATGAAAAAGCTTTTTTTTTTACTTAATGATTATATAAAACATGTGATTTAGTTTAGTAAATTACATGGTTATCTTGCAATTATCTTTTGATGAGAAATGTTTCACCATCTCAATTCAACAATTCAAAGTTGGTGATTGGCAATCATATTGACAATCATTCATGATCGATTCATGTTCTTGAAAGATAGAATACTTTGATAACTTATCGAAACATGGATCCTTAATATGTATTTAGAAATGATGAGATATAAGTTATGATCTATTTCTCTAGTTTTGGTAATTCTGAAATAACATCGTTAACACGATTGCTTGGGTTATCATGCTAGTTAAAGAAATCATATGTCAACTGAATGTGCAATTATAACCTACTTAAAAATCAACCAAAGGGAGGTTGTGTGATGAACTATAACCACCCAAAGTTGTTAGAATTGGTATTTGAGAAATTGAAGTCAATCCTAATCTTTCTATTTTACTAAACTACTTGTCAACTCAAATTGACATTCTCGTGGTAACATTAGGAAAGGGTTAACTTTAAAATGCGCATGCTACTTTCTTTTATGTCATAGGATACGCTCACTTAGAAATGAGAGGCTGTTCTATCATATATTATTACGGCAAGTTTATCAAATGTTTATTTAATAATCATCAGGTAACAATGGAGTGGATTCTTGATCTTAGATGGTAACCTTCATATAATTGAACTATTTGTTTAGAATTACTCATCCTGGTCACCTAAATATTACATATAAGTATTTATAGTTTATAAAAAGTTCAAAAATCAACCCCAATATGATTAAAACCCCTGATTAAGGTAAAAAGACGATTCATTGTTAGAAACATTTGTGTCCACGGATCGATACTTGGTTCTTACCAATACTATTTTACATATACGATAAGTACACTTGCCTATTTTGTGTGTGTTTAGTCTTAGTAGAAATCACTTTTATAAATTTAAAACACGATCTTGTGCAAACACTAAATATCCAAACCTCTTATATCTTAAACACTCACGCGCACGACCATCAAGTTTTTGCGCCGTTGCCGGGGACACGGTACGTTTCTAAGAATGATCCAAGTTTTAATTTAATCATTGTTTATAATTGTACAAATATTTTACTTTTATTTTATTTTTTTACTAACTATTAAACTATGTAATTTTACGGCTAGCCTAATTTTAACCTTTATTTACCTAACCTTTACTTTAGCTTTATTAACTTAGACCTTAATTTAGTTTAGAATAGCTTAGACTAACTCATAGTTTAACTTTAACTAGCCTTTAGTTTAATTTAATAGTTTAAATTTTGATTTAACCCCATGTATGTCCTCTACATTCGGACCTGAGCTTGTTTCTCCAGTTTCTGAACCGGAACGACTCTTTCGTCGACGAATGCGTAAACGGACAACAGAAACCGCCGAAACAATCAAAGACGAGTCAGCAGACACCAGCACATCAGGAGACAATCAAACCGAAGAAATTATGGTGGCCCAAAACAATGAGCTTAACATGAGATAGTATGCCAAGCCAACTCTCGAAGGCTACGACAATGGAGTAGCTCCACCCGATATCACCAAACATTTCGAAATCAAATCATGCACCATTCATATGGGGGAAAATTCAGTTCAATTTCATGGTCTCCTTGACGAATACCCACTTTCTCATATATCTCGATTCTTACGAATCTGCGGAACATTTAAAATCCAAAACTGTTCAGAAGATCAAATCAAACTTAAACTCTTTCCTTTCTCTCTTAGGGGTCAAGCCTTAGAATGGATAGAATTTCTTACCTCTGGCTCCATCACTACCTGGGACCAGATAGTTGAACAGTTTCTTCTCAAATACTTTCTGCCTGATAAAACTGCCAAATACCGAACCTGCATTACCAGTTTCCGGACCGATGATGATGAGTCGTTACACGCAGCATTGGAGAGATACAAAAGTCTTCTAAGAAGATGCCCTCATCACAGACTGAGTGTATGGTTACAAGTACAGACTTTCTTTGACGCACAATCCAGCCAAAACAAACAGGCTCCATCGACCAAATCGCCGGTGGAGACCTGGGATCCAAATCACGTAACGAAGTATTTGAAGTCCTGTAGAAGGCAGCAAAGAAGAGTTTCGCATACAACCCACCAAGATCTACACCAACTCATAAAGGAATACAACACGTGGATTCCAACACTCTTGTCACCGCACAGCTGAAGCCCTTTCTAAGAAATTAAAACAATATCAACCCTAACTATCGAAAACCAAAATCACCTGTGACACTTGTGGAGGAAGTCATAAGACAAACAACTATAAACAAGTCATCATGGCTATGAAGGAAGTCGATTTCATCGCCCGTCAGAACAATGCTTTCAGCAACAACTACAATCTAGGATGGAGAAACCACCCAAATTTCAGCTGGAAAGACGGAGGTAACACTCAACCCCTACCCAGATTCGAAAAAATACCGATAAATGAACCCTTCCAACCTAAACCTCAATTTCAAGATCAAAGTTACAGTAGCCATCAAAACCCAAGCTACTAGAAAATCGAAGAAATGTTAATCCAAATCATGACCAAGACAAATGAAGCTGAAAAGAAGGCCGACTCAAGAGCTGTTGATATCAGCGGAGTATTGTTAAACCATGAAGCCCACGTAAAAAGTCAACAAGCATCATTACAGAATCTAGAAAATCAGATTGGACAAATTGCCCAACAATTATCCGAAAAACCACCCGGTACTCTTCCAAGCAACACAATCACCAATCCGAATGCAACAGCTAACGCTGTTATACTCAGAAGCGGCACAACCACTACCTCACTAACTTCAGAACCAGTTACAGAAAAGGAATCCCCTAATAAAACGCAGAAAAGACTGATCCCAACGGGCACCGTACAACCCAAGGAGCCAGTCTGAACTTATATTCCACCTATTCCATACACTGGACGGCTGAAGCAGGAAAGATTGGACGCTCAGAACGAGAAGTTTTTTGAACTTTTCAAACAACTCCACATAAACATCCCTTTTATCTAAGCCATCGCTCAAATGCCATAATATGCCAAGTTCCTCAAGGAAGTGCTGACAAAATAGAGGAAGCTGGAGAAGCTATCACATGTCACCCTGAGTGAAGAATGTTCAGCAGTCCTCCAAACAAGCTACCAACAAAAATGACCGACCAGGGAGCTTTACTATTCTTTGTCTCGTAGGAAATTTATCTGTTAGTAATGCCTTGGCCGACCTAGGAGCTAGTATTAACCTAATTCCATATGCGGTCTTTGCAAAACTAGGGATAGGAGAACCGAAGCCTACCTGCATGAGCATTCAGTTAGCTGACCGATCTATTAAATACTCTCGGGGCATTGTTGAAAACATGCTTGTCAAAATTGACAAATTTGTTTTCCCATTAGATTTCGTAAATCTATATATGGAGGAAGACAAAAGTGTACCTCTAATTTTAGGAAGACCCTTGTTAGCCACTGCAAAGGCTATTATTGATGCTTGCACCGACAAACTCACTCTCAGGGTCAATGACGAGGAAATCACTTTTGATATAGAAAAATCTATGCAATATCCGCAACATCACGATGATGCAGTATATTGTGTCGACATCATCGATTCTATCGTGAGTTTCTATATGCGAGATTCCTCCCTCACTAATCCACTAGATACAAAGATCTTAACCGACATAGACACCATACTTGTTTTAGATAAAAAATTCGTACTAATGACAATAATCAAGAAACATCAGAAGTAGTATATGAAATAACTGAAATTAATGAAAAGTCAAAAACATCAATTGAAGAACCACCTGCCTTAGAGTTAAAAGAACTTCCAAACCATCTCGAATATGCCTTCCTCGAAAAAGAATATCAGCTCCCAGTACTTATATCATCTCACCTTTCTAAAGAAGAGAAAGACAAACTTCTTAATGTTCTTAAAGAGCAAAGAAGGCCATCGGATGGAAGATCATGGATATCAAGGGCATTAGTCCTTCCTTTTGTACTCACAAAATTCTCATGGAAGAAGAATACAAACCCGTGGTCCAACATCAAAGACTTCTCAATCCCAATATGCAAGATGTGGTGAAGAAAGAAGTAATCAAACTCCTTGATGCCGGATTAATCTATCCAATCTCAGATTCAACTTGGGTTAGTCCCGTTCAAGTAGTATCCAAGAAGGGAGGAAGGACAGTTGTAATGAACGAAAAGGATGAGCTAATACCGATGAGAACCATCACAGGCTGAAGATCAGGAGAAAACCACTTTTACGTTCACCTTGGGTTAGTCCCGTTCCAAATTCCCATTGCTCCTGAAGATCAGGAGAAAACCACTTTTACATGTCCATACGAAACCTTCGCCTACCAAGAATGCCGTTTTGGCAATGTAATACTCCAGCCACCTTCCAGTGATGCATGATGGCCATCTTTCACGAAATGATCAAACACTCTATGGAAGTATTCATGGACGACTTCTCAGTCTTTGGAGACTCTTTTGATCATTGCTTGAAAACCTCGACAAAATGTTAGCCAGGTGTGAGGAAGTAAATCTAGTGCTCAACTGGGAAAAGTGTCACTTTATGGTTAAAGAAGGCATCGTTCTCGGCCACAAGATTTCTCAAAAGGGATTAGAAGTTGATAAAGGCGAAAATAGAAACTATCTCTAAACTTCCGCACCCAACTTTAGTAAAAGCCATTAGAAGTTTTCTAGGTCACGCAGGAGTTTACCGTCGTTTCATAAAAGACTTCTCAAAATCGCTAGGCCCATGACCAAACTTCTGGAGAAAGAAGCACCCTTCGTCTTCTCTGAAGAATGTGTTGAATCATTCAACACATTTAAAGACAAACTTGTCAACGCACCAATCATGACTACACCCGATTGGACCCTTCCATTCGAAATCATGTGCGATGCAAGCGACCTTGTAGTTGGATCCGTACTCGGACAACGCAAAGAAAATACTATCACCCAATTTACTATGCCAGTAAAACTCTTAACGATGCGCAAGAAAATTACAGCACAACAGAAAAGAGTTACTGACAGTTGTCTTTGCTTTTGAAAAATTTAGATCCTGCCTAGTTCTCTCCAAAACCATAGTTTACACCGATCATGCTGCCATACGTTACCTCTTCAACAAACAAGATGCCAAACCTAGACTTATCAGATGGATTATTTTACTCCAAGAATTTGACATTGAAGTTAAGGACAAGAAAGGATCCGAGAATGTAGTTGCAGACCACCTATCACGCTAAGTATGCCCAGCTTCAGAGAAGCATCATGAGGAAATCATCAATGATAATTTTCCACATGTGATGTTTTGTAAAACACACTTACTTTCCTTATCATTTTATCATGTTTTACGTACTTTATTAGTTTAATTATTAAGTTTTATGGTTTGAATATGCTTTATTTTACAAAGTTGAATGTTTATTTGTAGGTTATGAGATTTGATGAAAAAAGAGTGAAATTTGAAGAGTTTAAGGGCTTAATTGGTCAAAGTTCAATACTACAACTCAAGGCCCGACCCAAGCCCACAAAATAGAGCCTTTTATGCCATGTTATATTAATTAATAAAAAAAAGAAAAAAAACCCTAACTCAACACCACTAGTCCGATCGGCAGCAAGGAAAGAAGGAGAAAAAAAGAAAGTGGCGGCTAGGGTTGCTTGTTTGGACGACTAGGGAAGAAGAACACCAAGGGAAGTTTTTTGCAGCAGCTAAGGGTCTCATATACTTATAAACTCAGCCATATAATCATAAGTATTCATCTTTAAACTTTGTCTCTTGTTCAAGAACCCTAAGTTGTTAAGTTTGATTTTTTTGTTGGATTGTTTTGCAAGTAACTTAGAGATTGACTTGTGTTTGATTGTTCTTGATCATTGAATGAGTTTTATTATGTTTATGATGAGTTATATGATGTTTAATTTGATATATAGCTGCTTTCCAAAATCAATGAGTGGCTAAAGTAGTTAGTTCTACCTAGGTTAGATGATTATTGTTAGGTTTTAGTAAGTAGTTTGGATTGTTGATGATCATGGCTTAAATTGTTAATGTAAAGTTTGGTTTAACATTGAATTAGGTTGTGTTTAGTGGCTGTGAATTTGTTAATTACACTTATAAACCTGTTTGCTTTAATTAATTGAATGAGTTTTGATTGATTGTTGCTTGTTAGGACTCTTTACTTAGTGTTTAGGGTTTGTTTGCGGGTCGATCAACCGTAAGGTTTAAGTGAGTGTTTTAATTAAATATAATCAGCGGGTAGGCACCTTCCTTGAGACCGAGAGGTGATAGGAAGTAAACTCGTCTCATAGCTTTTACTTGATAAGATTAGGATCGCGTGAGAGCGGGTTCGGTTCTTGTCGGGTTTGGGTTTGTGAGCGATTAGTTGACCTAGTTTAAGTTAAACTGAATTGTTCCTCTATCCTTGGTTGCGTAGTATTCGTCTCCATTAGGGTAGTGTGTCGGTAAAACCGAGAGGAGAGTCGGCATTAGAGCACATTAACAATTTGTCACCCGGTTTGTTCTTAAAATCAACTAAGTGTTGGTTAGGGTTTGTTAGTGAGACTGAGAGGTAATCTAGCTTCCTGAGTGAACCTTAGTTGTGTCATCCTTAGGAACCGGTGTCGTGAGATTCTACAATCCATTAGCTTACTATACCTTCAATAGGATTCTTACCTAGGTAGACGTTTTTCCCATTGATAAAACTTATTTTCACATATTCGTCCAGTTTTCTTAAATTTAAGTCTTTTAAGTTAATTAAATTAAGTTAGGTTAAATATTTGGTAATATAAAAATCATTTAAAATATATTAGGTGAGTCTTATTTAGGGTTAAGTATTAGATACGTTTTCACGTGTCCTTGTGTTCGACACTCGAACTTCCTTAGTGCTATACTATTAGTGATCGGTACACTTGCCGGTTTTGTGTGGCTTCTTTAGGAATTTCGTTTAATAAATTTAAAGCTTAGTTGTGAGAAACCGAAGGATTTTCGGAAACAGAGAGAGCTTCGTGAGAGACGTTGTACAAAACCGTCTTCCAGTTCATCTACGTCCGCCGGTAATACATTCTCTTCTCCTACTTTTTCTGAACCCGTCATTAGGGATAGGATTATGGGCGACGCGAATCCACCACCGAGGAGGACAGTTGCAGACCGGGCCCTACCGGTCGATGCTGGCGCGAGATCCAGCATTGCTCCACTAGCTATAGGAGTTCAAACGACTTGGCAGATTCCTTCCAATATTCTAAACACGATTGCTCATTCTGCTCAATTTCATGGGTAACTCCATGAGAACCCACATGCTCATATCACTCCCATTACACGAATTTGCGACACGTTTCATCCTGCCGGCGTATCCGAAGACGCCATCAAACTCCGAATCTTTCCGTTCTCACTCGTTGATCATGCGAGTCTGTGGCTTGAGTCCCTCCCACAAGGATCCATTGCTACTGGGGCCGCCATGCAGGCCAAATTTCTTGAAAAATACGATCCTCCGGCTAAGGCCGCTCGTTTGCGTAACCAGATCCATTCTTTCCAGATGGAGGACACTGAGAGTTTCTACGAGGCGTGGGAGAGATTTAAAACTCTACTTGCTTTATGTCCGAAACACGGCCTACAAGACTGGGCTGTTGTTGAGAAGTTCTACAACGGAGTGACGTACGCGACTCAGAGTATTCTCGACACGGCTGCGGGAGGTAACCTATTGACAATGAAGGATACGGATAAGTGCATTGCCTTGTTTTAACGGTTTAGCCATGAGTGGATACCAACGACCACCAGTCAAGAGTACCAAAACCGTCGATTCCTTATCACGCGACATGCATTCGGTCGACATGAGCACCGCACTTGCGGCACAAGTTGAGGCGTTAGCAAAGATCGTGAAGGACTTGCACAAGTTGAGGCGTTAGCAAAGATCGTAAGTTATGCGAGATCTGTAGAGGGGGGCATGATACCGTTCAGTGCCCCGTATGTATCCAGGAGATGGCAATCGACTTCCTTAATAATCCAAACTGAAATCAAAGCTCTTTCAATTCTTATAATTCAGGGTGGAGAGGTAACCAAAATTCCAACTGGAGGAACGAAAATCAGTCCGGCTTCCAGCAACGTCAGAGCCTATTCCAGGATTCCGGTGAGGGAACGAGTAGTGGGGAGAAGAAGCCCACGTTAGAGGAGATGATGGCACAACAGACACATATGTTGTCGCAACTCATGACTCGAGAGGACTCCCGTCACAAAGAAACTCAAGAGAAATTCCGGGAGCACGAGTCATTCATGATAAATCAAGGAACGTCAATTCAAAATCTTGAGCGTCAGATGGGAGAGATAGCAAGTCGTCTAAATGAGAGGTTGCAAGGTACACTTCCAAGTAACACTGAACAAAATCTGAAGGCGTTCTCAAAGGCTGTGACGACGAGGAGCGGTACAGGGGCACGTAGCGAACCCGTGATTCAGGAAGCGACGAGAAGAGTCGTTAACGAACTTGCAGTAGATGTAGAGGAGCAGGTAGACGAGGAGATGCAGTTGGAGTCTCCACCGGCCAAGGTGCATCAGAGGCACAACCCCGGAAGTACATCACAAGCCGAGAATCAGCCATTACCCAGCACACCACCGAGAGTCTACAAACCTAGACTCCCATATCCCGGGAGAGTCCGTAGGGACAGAGAACATCACCTTTGACGTTGGGGATGAGAACGTCACCTTTGACGTTCGACAGTCACTGAAACACCCCAAGTCTGCTGATGACTCCTTATACTTCATTGATACCATTATGGAGCATGTCGGGGAGTTTCTCAGTGAAATTTGTGGAGGATTTGCCTCCGACACCTAGATTCTCGATAGGGAGATTCCGGAGATTGAAAGGTTGCCTTAACCAATCAGTCCTTAAATGACGACACCGAGTCGCATGCCCCTGAATCTGGCGTGTCTGCTGAGATCGTACGAGACGATCCAATGGACCGACCTTCGGCCGAGAGTCCTCCTCCTTCCTTAGAGCTTAAGGATTTGCCTTCCCACCTTGAGTATGTGTTCCTAGATGAGCAAAGGAAGCTGCCGGTTATCATTGCATCTGCTTTGAACGAGGTCGAGAAGGAGAAGTTGTTGAGGGTGCTACGAGAGCACAAGGAGGCTATTGCATGGAAGATTATCGACATCAAGGTTATCAACCCTTCGTTTTGCACTCATAAAATCCTCATGGAGGAAAATTTCAAAACTTTCGTTCAGCCGCAACGGCGGCTTAATCCGAAAATGCAAGAGGTCGTAAAGAAGGAGATCATTAAACTCCTTGACGCGGGGATCATTTTCCCCATTTCTAATAGTGCTTGGGTGAGTCCAGTCCAAGTGGTTCCTAAAAAGGGTGGCATGACTGTCGTCACCAACGAGAGGAATGAGCTTATTCCTCTGAGGACTATGACGGGATGGCGAGTCTGCATCGACTATCGCAGACTGAATGATGCCACCAGGAAAGACCACTTTCCTTTACCCTTCATTGATCAGATGTTAGAACGTTTAGTAGGTCAGCAGTACTACTGCTTCCTAGATGGTTTCTCCAGGTACTTCCAGGTTCCGATAGCTCCCAACGACCAGGAGAAAACCACTTTCACCTGCCCTTACGGAACGTTTGCTTACAAACGTATGTCGTTCGGACTTTGTAATGCTCCGGCCACATTCCAGAGGTGTATGGTGGCCATTTTCCATGATATGATCGAGGACTCCATGGAGGTGTTCATGGACGATTTTTCCGTATTTGGGAGTTCCTTCGATCATTGTTTATCAAATCTTGAGAGGATGATGTCCCACTGCGTTGACACCAACCTAGTCCTTAACTGGGAGAAGTGTCATTTCATGGTTCGCGAGGGCATTGTTCTGGGTCATCGGATCTCAAGTGCGGGGATAGAGGTTGACCAAGCAAAGGTCGAGACCATTTCTAATCTTCCCCCGCCTACTTCTGTGAGATCCATTCGTAGCTTTTTAGGTCATGCCGGTTTCTACCGCCGGTTCATCAAAGATTTTTCTAAGATTGCGAGACCCAAGACCAAACTTTTGGAGAAGGATGCTCCATTTGTTTTTTCTGAACAGTGTATCGAGGCGTTTGATCTTCTAAAAGACAAACTCGTTAACGCCCCAATCATAGTTGCTCCCGACTGGTCGTTACCATTCGAGTTGATGTGTGACGCGAGCGACTTCGTAGTCGGAGCAGTTCTTGGACAACGGAAGGATAAACACTTCCATCCGATCTACAATGCGAGCCAGACCTTAAATGGCGCACATGAAAGCTATACCACCACCGAAAAAGAGCTTTTAGCTGTGGTGTTCGCTTTCGATAAATTTAGATCCTATCTGGTTTTGTCCAAAACGATTGTTTACACGGATCATGCTGCTATTAGATATCTCTTCAGCAAGTAGGATGCTAAGCCTCGTCTTATCCGATGGATCCTGTTGCTTCAAGAGTTTGATATAGAGATCCGTGATAAAAAGGGGGTCGAGAAAGTGGCGGCCGATCATCTTTCACGTCTAGAGGGAGTTGATTTAGGAGATTCGGGAGTCAGGATCGACGATCGTTTCTCGACGGAGAGTCTGATGTTTGTTGCTGCACAAGAGGAAGGTTTTCCATGGTTCGCTGATTTCGCGAACTATCTTGCTGACGGGTACCTCCTGAAGATGCCTTACCAGCAAAAGAAGAAATTCTTTGCTGACATCAAATTTTACCATTGGGACGACCCATATCTTTTCCGCATTGGTGTTGATCAGCTTATTAGAAGGTGTGTAGATGTCAAGGAATGATGGCCAATTCTAAGCCATTGTCATGTGGGACCGACAGGAGGTCACCACGGTGTGAGTTCTACGGCGAAGAAAGTCTTTGATTCTGGTTTTCACTAGCCGTCTATCTTTAAGGATGCTCATCTGTTCGTTAAGAGTTGTGATCGTTGCCAGCGTGTCGGCAACATTTCTTCGCAAAACGTAATGCCCCAGAATGCCATTCAAGTTTGTGAGGTTTTTGATATTTGGGGTATTGATTTCATGGGACCGTTTCCATTTTCGCGTGGAAACAAATACATACTCGTGGCCGTCGATTACGTGTCTAAGTGGGTTGAGGCCAAAGCTCTACCCACCAATGATGCCCGAGTAGTAGTCCGTTTTCTGAAAAGTCTATTCGCTCGTTTTGGAGTCCCAAAAGCCTTGATCAGTGATCGAGGTACTCACTTTTGCAACTCGCAGATGGATAAGGCGTTGCAGCGTTATGGGGTCACCCATCGGCTTGCGACCGCCTACCACCCACAGACTAGTGGGCAAGTAGAAGTGAGTAATCGGGGAATCAAACGTATTCTTGAGAAAACAGTTGGTTTAAATCATCGAGATTGGTCCGACAAATTAGATGATGCTCTGTGGGCCTTCCGTACAGCCTACGAAACTCCGACTGGTTCCACACCATTTCGGGTGATTTATGGGAAGGCCTGTCATCTTCCTATTGAATTGGAACACCGTGCTTTATGTACCCTTCAAAGGGTTAATCTTGATTTATCCGCCGCATAGGGTAATCGTTTCCATCAATTACACGAGTTAGAGGAGCTCCGGGATCACGCATATGATATTTATCGGAAATCAGTTTTCAAACTACTAATAATATGAGATAAATAAAAGAAAATGCACTTAACTTGGGATGTGTCGGTAGGCTCAGCCTTGAAAATGAAAGGGCAAATTTGATAAAATGGTTAAAATGGAAATCTTTTGTGGGTAAAGCGTTTTGTCCGTGGAAAATAAGCAATGAAAGGTCGGGCCATACTCAAGTCTCAAATTTTGGTATGACAAAGTGGAAGTATCATGAGTTTTAAAAATTTGAATACGTTATCATATGATGCTTGGGTAGGTTTAACGTTAGAGTATGCCATGTAGCCTGTGATATAAATCTTAAACTGCTAGTTTAGTGTTTTACACCTCATTGGCGTATGGTTTTATAACCTTAAATCATGTATTGATGGGATGCTTCGGGTCCGGAGACCATGGGTGTGTATGCAATCTATTCATCTGGGTATTCACAATTCCTAAGTGGGGTTGTGGATATTTAAAATAAAGCCAAAGAGCAAACCCTTATAAGTCTATAAACATGATCACAAAAGTACAAATACACTACAGACTTGATCATTCACGCTATTAGCCATGTGGGGTACCTTTGCTCGCGTCTCATTACCATTAAGAAACGGACCACAAGGGACACACTACATGTAAGCCATACAGATGAAATTTTGCATACTCACCTATGGTGATGGTTTCAGGGTATTGCTTGATAACGGGGGTATGTCATGTTGTGGGGAACACTAGCTATTAATTAATTGAACCTTAATCGTATCTAATGGCTGCTTGGTAGACTTTGATGCGTAAGCTGAGGTGGATAAAAAATACCTTTGATCGTCTTAACTATTCATAAAAAAATCAGAGCAACAAAATTTTTAATTCTGCTAACTTTGAGGTTTAAGTCAAGTTGGGGTGGTCTGGTCTGGTAAAAGCTGAAAATAAGCGGGTCTTAATTGTGTAAACTACCGAGTAATATTATTGTCGGATCTTATTTGTCCCGGTAAATATTAAGGCATGGGTTTAAGTGGACAAAAATATCGGAGATCGCGGTTTTTGCGTTCTTCTGAGCTTTAAAAATTAACCTATATGTTTTTAAGAACTGTATTTTCCGATTCTGATCCAACTGCATTAGACTTTTTTTCAGGGAGGGAAAAGAGTTAAGTGTGGGGAAGTTTGATGTGTTGTAAAATACACTTACTTTCCTTATCATTTTATCATGTTTTACGTACTTTATTAGTTTAATTATTAAGTTTTATGGTTTGATTATGCTTGATTTTACAAACTTGAATGTTTATTTGTAGGTTATGAGATTTGGTGAAAAAAGAGTGAAATTTGAAGAGTTTAGGGGCTTAATTGGTCAAAGTTCAATACTACAACTCAAGGCCCGACCCAAGCCCACAAATTAGAGCCTTTTATGCCATATTATATTAATTAATAAAAAAAAGAAAAAAACCCTAACTCAACACCACTAGTCCGATCGGCAGCAAGGAAGGAAGAAGAAAAAAAGAAAGTGGCGGCTAGGGTTGCTTGTTTGGACGGCTAGGGAAGAAGAAGAACACCAAGGGAAGTTTTGTGCAGCAGCTAAGGGTCTCATATACTCATAAACTCAGCCATATAATCATAAGTATTCATCTTTAAACTTTGTCTCTTGTTCAAGAACCCTAACTTGTTAAGTTTGATTTTTTTGTTGGATTGTTTTGCATGTAACTTAGAGATTGACTTGTGCTTGATTGTTCTTGATCATTGAATGAGTTTTATTATGTTTATTATGAGTTATATGATGTTTAATTTGATATATAGCTGCTGTCCAAAATCAATGAGTGGCTAAAGTAGTTAGTTCTACCTAGGTTAGATGATTATTGTTAGGTTTTAGTATGTAGTTTGGATTGTTGATGATCATGGATTAAATTGTTAATGTAAAGTTCGGTTTAACATTGAATTAGGTTGTGTTTAGTGGCTGTGAATTTGTTAATTACACTTATAAACCTCTTGCTTTAATTAATTGAATGAGTTTTGATTGATTGTTGCTTGGTAGGACTCTTTACTTTGTGTTTATGGTTTGTTTGCGGGTTGATCAACCGTAAGGTTTAAGTGAGTGTTTTAATTAAATATAATCAGCGGGTAGGCACCTTCTTTGAGACCGAGAGGTGATAGGAAGTAAACTCGTCTCATAGCTTTTACTTGATAAGATTAGGATCGCGCGAGAGCGGGTTCGGTTCTTGTCGGGTTTGGGTTTGTGAGCGATTAGTTGACCTAGTTTAAGTTAAACTGAATTGTTCCTCTATCCTTGGTTGCGTAGTATTCGTCTCCATTAGGGTAGTGTGTCGGTGAGACCGAGAGGAGAGTCGGCATTAGAGCACGTTAACAATTTGTCACCCGGTTTGTTCTTAAAATCAACTAAGTGTAGGTTAGGGTTTGTTAGTGAGACCGAGAGGTAATCTAGCTTCCTGAGTGAACCTTAGTTGTGTCATCCTTAGGAACCGGTGTCGTGAGATTCTACAATCCATTATCTTACTATACCTTCAATAGGATTCTTACCTAGGTAGACGTTTTTCCCATTGATAAAACTTATTTTCACAGATCCGTCCAGTTTTCTTAAATTAAGTCTTTTAAGTTAATTAAATTAAGTTAGGTTAAATATTTGGTAATATAAAAATCATTTAAAATATATTAGGTGAGTCTTATTTAGGGTTAAGTATTAGATACGTTTTCACGTGTCCTTGTGTTCGACACTCGGACTTCCTTAGTGCTATACTAATAGTGATCGGTACACTTGCCGGTTTTATGTGGCTTCTTTAGGAATTTCGTTTAATAAATTTAAAGCTTAGTTGTGAGAGCATCGTTATACACACATCAAGTTTAATTCTCGTGCATATCCAAGCAGTCATACATGAGAAGGATAAAAGTCTTTGGTTTGCCGACTTCGCAAACTATTTAGCTTGTAGAATACTAAGAAAAAGGCTTACTCATCAACAACGGAAGAAATTATTTTCCGACCTTAAGTTCTACTTCTGGGAAGACCCTTACTTTTTTAGAATAGGTGTCGATCAGGTTGTTTGTAGGTGCGTAGCAGGAAAAGAAGCCTTAGATATTCTCAAACACTATCATGAAAGACTTACAGGTGGACACCACAGTACCGCCACTACGGTCAGAAAAGTGTTTGATGCATGATTTTTCTAGCCCACCATATACAAAGACACATATACTTTGATCCAAGCATGCGAAGCTTGTCAAAGAGCTGGAAACATCTCAGCCAAGAATGAGATGGCTCAAAAAGGCATTCAATTCTGTGAAGTATTTGACGTATGGGAAATAGATTTCATGGGCCATTTCCCTACTCCTTTGGAAATAAGTACATCCTTGTAGCAGTCGACTACATTTCTAAATGGGTAGAAGCACAAGCACATCCCACTAATGATGCTCGAGTAGTTGTACGATTTCTGAAAAAGTTATTCTGACGATTCGGTACTTGGAAAGCCCTAATCAGCGACTGTGACACCCGGTAAATTCCCAATCCCTTAAACCAAGTAATCAACCTAAATATTAGGTAATTGTTATGTGCGCCCTGCGCGAGCGCGCCATGTTAGTCAGCGCGGGCATATTATGTGCGCCCTGCGCGAGCGCGCCATGTTAAGAACCAGCGTGGGCATATGTTATATGCGCCATGCGCGAATGTTTTGGCTTTATGTTTTCATGTACCTTAACGTTATGTTGTCTAATGGGTTGACCATCCCGCATGATGCTAAGGCGGGTGCATCCTAAATCGTTTATGCGCGTGCGGAAGGGAACTAACCTCCCCGCATGGCGGGAACATTGAGAGCTAGTTTGTCTGAAGCTCCAAGATGGAATTGACTTCAACATAACTGATCACTATGTTGAAATACCAAGGCCACCTGGAGAATCTACAAATGAAACTCAATGTCCTAACTGCGAGAAGGTTACGCACCTACCCGCAGCAAAGAAATGTCCTTCACGCAGAAAGCTATGCGCACAAAGTGATACGCACAGAACACTTAGTCTATTCTCCAGACGTAAGGAGATTACTCCCGCCCAAAAGGAAACAGTAGCGTGTTTCAGAGATTTTCCACTTTTTACTGTACACGGACAAAAGTACCTGAAAAAGCACACTGTAACATTAAAAGTCAACTGTCAGCCACCCTATTCTCACCAACCCCAGACCTGCATGTCCTGACCAAATCAAATCAAAATCTTTTATCCACTACTCCACTTTTAAATAAATAATAATAATTTCCATACCTTATCATCATTACACCTAGATATGAAAAGATTACAATCCCCTAAAGCAAGGGATTGTGTTCCCTTGAGTTTGCCTATAAATATGTAACCTAAACTATCACCCAAAACACACTTCAAACTTCTCTCTTAAGAACTGCAACTTGCATTAATCATCTCCCAAGCATCCGTTGTTTTCGTTTCCGATCCTGTTACCAGGTAAGCCAAGAATATAACCTTGAGATCTGCTTTCCAACCCTTATATTCTCCTAATTCTTGATCTTAATATATATACTTCTTGTTATTTAATCGCATTCTAGACCTTCAATTCCGAGGCCAACACCAAGAAGAATCTCGATTAATCCCTTAACAAGAACCACAGGTGAGTCTCACAGCCCCTATTCTCGTTGTTTTCACTGTTTTTAAACTGTTTTCGGGGCGAGGGACACGTACTTAAATAATGTTTTATCATGGTATACTTACAAGCTATGCAAGCGATTATGTGTTTAAATTATATTTCATAATGAGCAATGCGAACGGTTATCTAAGGTTTTCGATGTATGTGCGCTAGAACTCGAGTAAGTGATCACTTTACCATTGGAACTCTAAGGGTAGGGACTGCTGGTTTGATCCACCCACTCGTAGGGGTCGCACCTCTTTGCATGGACGAGTGCCTAGTATGGTCATGGGGCAGTACTATGGGTTTGAGCCCGCTCGTAGGGGTCGCGCCTCTTTGCATGGACGAGCGCCTTGTTTTCCGGCACAACGTCTGCGCGTAACCCGCGGGACGGTATTATTCGCTCGTAGTGGCAGCGCCACTTACACAGACGAGCACGGTTTTTCAGATGTGTCCGCGCGTAACCCGCGGGACGGTATTATTTGTTTCGCTCGTAGTGGCAGCGCCACTTACACAGACGAGCACAGTTCCCAGAAATGTTCGCGCGTAACCCGCGGGACGATTTTATCAGAATGTGTTGATAGAACTATGTTTTACCAAGCATGTGTTTTAATGATGCTATCAGAATTATGTTTCAGAATGATTTTTATCAAGATTATGATGCAATACGATTTATCAAGTTACTAAAACTTGTGAACTCACTCAGTTTATACTGATTCAAATGTTTTTACGTGTCTTTCAGGAGATAACTAGGTAGCGCATGGAGTCACACTTAGAGCACCTCACGCTGAACATCTAAAACTAGCTTTTTGGAAGATTTTAGTTCTATCCCTTCGATGCGCGTGGTTGTTCCCGCCGCGCAAGGGGATACGGCGTGGAAATCTTCAACAGTTTTTATACTTGGATGTTTTTATGTAATTTTTAAACAATGTAATGTATTTGTATTAAACATTTCATGCGCAATGAAAATCTTACTTTGAATGTTTGCAATGGCCCGTGCTTAATTATTAATCCCCACTCGCGCGCGCCCGGCTGTTTCCGCCGCTCAGGGCCGGGTGTGACAGATTGGTATCAGAGCACTGGTTATAGCGAACTAGGAAAAGAAGTTTTAACCTAGACTATAACCGTTGGGGAATCGCATGAAATATTTTTCAAAGAAAATATTTTCAAAAGAAACTATACACACACTTAGGAACACGGGTCACACAGTGTCTAGTGAATAAAGATAAAGAACATTATGTGCTCAGAGTAAATGCGCTAAGTTTAATATATTTTCATTCTCTTTTAAAGCGAGAATGCCTCCAACTAAAGCCAAGGGAATTACCATGACACCCGAGGAACTCGCGGAAATAATCGCGCAAGCGATCGCGACACATGAGGCCAGCAAGGCCGAATCAAGTCAGGGTCGTCAGAATGAGACCCCAGAACCCGAATCAGGAGCCTTGGACAAAGGATGCTCCTACAAGACATTCATGGCCTGTAAGCCTTGGCCATTCAAGGGTACCGAAGGGGCCATTGGGCTCTACAACTGGATTGACAAGATGGAGACAGTTCTCTCCATTAGCGGATGTAGTGAGAACCAGAAGGTCCTTTACGCGACCTGCATGTTCCAAGAAGCAGCTTCATCTTGGTGGAAGCTTCAAGTGAAGACCTTGGGGCGAGAAGTTGCTCTTCACAAAACCTGGGAGGAGCTGAAGGAGATGATGATGAGAAAGTTCTGCTCTCGCGCAGAAATCCAGAGTCTGCAGCAGGAATTCTGGAACCACACCATGGTAGGAACGGATATCGACGCCTACAACAACCGGTTCAACGAGCTTTGCCAGTTGGTGCCAGACATGGCAAACACGGAGGAAAAGAAGATCGAGAGGTATATCTTTGGGTTACCTCCTGTTGTTAGGGTTCCGCTCAACGCCGCAGCGCCTCCAACCTTTGATGAGGCGGTAGCGCGGGCCATCACCCTTACAAGGGATACGGTCCGTGCGGGTATGTTAACTACGCGCGGAATCGAGCAGCGAACCTCTGATCCCAAGAGGAAGTGGAACTCTCACCACCGAGGGTCCGACTCCAAGCAACCACCGTTCAAGAAGCAGGAGAGCGTAAGGGCTTACGCGATCCAAGCCGCGGAGCCATCAAGGAAAGGATACAGCGGGCCTCGCCCATGGTGCAACAAATGCAAGTATCACCACGAGGGTGAATGCGCAAGAATCGAATGTGCCAAATGTGGCAGACCAGGGCACAAGACGATGAATTGCCGTGTCAGAGAAGCTGGAGCGAGCGACAACTGCTACGCATGCGGGAAGCCAGGGCATTTTAGTCGGGATTGCCCGCAAAAGGGAAACCAAGCTCGCGGGAGAGCTTTTGTGATCGGCGCGGGCGAAGCTAAAGAAGAGCCGAATGTGGTAACCGGTACGTTTTTGCTTAACGGCCATTTTGCATCTGTTTTATTTGATACTGGCGCTGACCTAAGTTTTATATCCGCTGAGTTTAAAAACTCCCTAGGCCTAGCAAGCAGTAGGCTAGACACGCCTTATACTATAGAACTAGCCAATGGTAGGCAGTTATGCGCGAACGAAAGAACTGAACAATGTGTAATAGTCATGGGAGGTCACGAGTTCAATATTAATTTGTTGCCAATAGACTTGGGAAGTTTTGACATTGTGGTAGGTATGGATTGGTTAGTCGAGAACCACGCGGAAGTTATTTGCCATGAGAAGCAGGTTCGGGTCCCACTGTTGAACGGAGAAACCTTGGTGATTCAAGGGGAAAGAAGGGGAGTTGCGACGAAACTAATTTCGTGCCTAAAAGCGCGCAAGTGCCTAAGGAAAGGGTGCTACGCCTTCCTGGCGCATGTAGTAGAGAAGAAAGGAGATGAGCGAAGAATTGAAGACTTACCAGTAGTGCGCGAATTTCCAGAAGTTTTCCCTGAAGATTTGCCCGGATTACCGCCGCCGCGACAAGTCGAATTTCGTATTGATTTAGTCCCAGGAGCTGCGCCAGTAGCTCGAGCGCCTTATCGATTAGCTCCATCTGAGATGCAAGAGCTATCCAATCAGTTACAGGAACTATTGGATAAGGGTTTCATACGCCCAAGCTTTTCACCTTGGGGAGCTCCAGTACTGTTTGTTAAGAAGAAGGATGGTTCTTTCCGGATGTGTATTGAATATAGGGAGCTGAACAAGCTGACAGTCAAGAATCGGTACCCCTTACCGAGGATTGACGACTTATTTGACCAGTTGCAGGGATCCAGTTATTATTCGAAGATAGATCTACGGTCAGGATACCACCAACTTAGGGTCCATGAGGAAGATGTGCCGAAAACAGCCTTCCGAACTAGATACGGCCATTATGAGTTCTTAGTGATGCCTTTCGGGCTAACTAATGCGCCGGCTGTGTTCATGGATCTGATGAACCGCGTGTGCAAACCATACTTGGACAAGTTTGTGATTGTGTTTATAGATGATATTCTGATTTACTCTCGGACCAAGGCCGAGCATGAGCAACACCTGAGATTGATTTTGGAATTGTTGAGGAAAGAAAAGTTGTATGCGAAGTTTTCCAAGTGCGAGTTTTGGCTTAGAGAAGTTCATTTTCTCGGTCACGTTGTAAACGAGAAAGGAATACACGTTGATCCTTCCAAAGTCAAGGCCATCGAAAACTGGGAAGCGCCAAAAACCCCAACTGAGGTGAGGCAATTCCTAGGACTAGCTGGCTACTATCGACGCTTCATTGAGAACTTCTCCAAGATAGCTCTACCACTGACCGCGCTAACTCAGAAAGACAAGAAGTTTGTTTGGGGCGAAAATCAGGAAGCGGCATTTCAAATGTTAAAACAGAAATTATGTAGTGCGCCAATTTTGTCTTTACCCGAGGGGACGGATGACATCGTCGTTTACTGCGACGCTTCACATCAGGGACTCGGATGTGTCCTTATGCAGCGAGACAAAGTCATAGCGTATGCCTCGCGCCAACTCAAGACCAATGAAAAGAACTACACAACGCATGATCTGGAACTTGGAGCGGTTGTCTTCGCGCTAAAGATTTGGCGCCATTACCTCTATGGTACAAAGTGTATAATCTTTACGGATCACAAGAGCCTTCAACATATATTTGATCAAAAGGATTTAAACATGAGGCAACGAAGATGGGTGGAGTTGTTGAATGATTATGATTGTGAAATTAAGTACCACCCTGGAAAGGCGAATGTGGTAGCAGACGCGCTAAGTAGGAAGGAGCGAATAAAAACGCTACGAGTCAAGGCTCTAAGGTTGACCATTCGCGCAGATCTCTCTACCCGCATCCGAGACGCTCAGCAAGAAGCCTTGAAACCAGAGTTTGTTAAAAACGAATCCCTTGGGGGTATGATTAAGGATTTGGAGCTCAAAGAGAACGACACTCGGTATTTTGCTAACCGCATATGGGTCCCTCTCAAGGGAGGATTGCGCGAGCAAGTATTAAACGAAGCTCACAAGATGCGGTATTCCGTACATCCTGGCGCAGACAAGATGTACCAAGATGTTAAAGCGCTGTATTGGTGGCCCAATCTTAAAGGCGCCATCGCGACGTATGTCAGTAAGTGCCTGACGTGTTCGAAGGTAAAGGCTGAATACCAGAAACCATCAGGGTTGCTTCAACAGCCAGAAATTCCCATGTGGAAGTGGGAACAAATCTCTATGGACTTCATCACCAAATTGCCAAGGACACCTGGGGGTTACGACACGATCTGGGTTATTGTGGATCGGCTAACTAAGTCAGCGCACTTCCTGCCGATCAAGGAAACCGATAAGATGGAAAAGTTAGCCCGATTGTATATTCGAGAAGTAGTTTCAAAACATGGAGTCCCAGTGTCCATCATTTCTGATAGAGATAGTCGGTTCACATCAAGGTTTTGGAGATCGTTACAAGGAGCTCTAGGTACTCGCCTTGATATGAGTACAGCTTATCATCCTCAAACGGATGGGCAAAGCGAGCGAACAATCCAGACATTGGAAGATATGCTACGCGCGTGCGCGATCGATTTCGGAGGTAGCTGGGATACTCATCTCCCATTGGTTGAATTTTCTTACAACAACAGCTATCACACAAGCCTCAAGGCTGCGCCGTTTGAAGCTTTGTATGGGCGCAAGTGTAGATCCCCACTGTGCTGGGCTGAAGTGGGTGACAAGCAAATGACTGGTCCAGAATTGATCCAAGAAACAACAGACAAGATTTTTCAGATACGGGATCGCCTTAAGACAGCGCGCGACAGACAGAAGAGCTACGCAGATGTGCGAAGGAAACCGTTGGAGTTTCAAGTAGGGGATAGAGTACTTTTGAAAGTCTCTCCATGGAAAGGAGTCCCCCGTTTCGGCAAGCGAGGAAAGTTGAATCCGCGCTACATTGGACCATTTGAGATCCTGGAAAGGATCGGTCCGGTTGCTTATAAACTCCGTTTACCCGCCGAACTCAGTGGAGTTCATGATACGTTTCATGTGTCCAACCTCAAAAAGTGCTTATCTGACGAAACGTTGATTTTGCCGTTGGAAGAGATTCACATCGACAAACAGCTGCACTTCGTAGAAGAACCTATAGCAGTAACCGGTTGGAAGGAACAAAAGTTGCGCAGAAGCAAAATCAAGTTAGTAAAGGTTCAATGGAAATCAAGGCGTGGGCCCGAATTCACTTGGGAAAGAGAAGATCAAATACGCAAGAAATACCCACACCTCTTTCAGAGCATGGCTTCTGCCAGCAACATCTCCTAAATTTCGGGACGAAATTTGCTTAACAGGGAGAGAATGTGACACCCGGTAAATTCCCAATCCCTTAAACCAAGTAATCAACCTGAATATTAGGTAATTGTTATGTGCGCCCTGCGCGAGCGCGCCATGTTAGTCAGCGCGGGCATATTATGTGCGCCCTGCGCGAGCGCGCCATGTTAAGAACCAGCGTGGGCATATGTTATATGCGCCATGCGCGAATGTTTTGGCTTTATGTTTTCATGTACCTTAACGTTATGTTGTCTAATGGGTTGACCATCCCGCATGATGCTAAGGCGGGTGCATCCTAAATCGTTTATGCGCTTGCGGAAGGGAACTAACCTCCCCGCATGGCGGGAACATTGAGAGCTAGTTTGTCTGAAGCTCCAAGATGGAATTGACTTCAACATAACTGATCACTATGTTGAAATACCAAGGCCACCTGGAGAATCTACAAATGAAACTCAATGTCCTAACTGCGAGAAGGTTACGCACCTACCCGCAGCAAAGAAATGTCCTTCACGCAGAAAGCTATGCGCACAAAGTGATACGCACAGAACACTTAGTCTATTCTCCAGACGTAAGGAGATTACTCCCGCCCAAAAGGAAACAGTAGCGTGTTTCAGAGATTTTCCACTTTTTACTGTACACGGACAAAAGTACCTGAAAAAGCACACTGTAACATGAAAAGTCAACTGTCAGCCACCCTATTCTCACCAACCCCAGACCTGCATGTCCTGACCAAATCAAATCAAAATCTTTTATCCACTACTCCACTTTTAAATAAATAATAATAATTTCCATACCTTATCATCATTACACCTAGATATGAAAAGATTACAATCCCCTAAAGCAAGGGATTGTGTTCCCTTGAGTTTGCCTATAAATATGTAACCTAAACTATCACCCAAAACACACTTCAAACTTCTCTCTTAAGAACTGCAACTTGCACTAATCATCTCCCAAGCATCCGTTGTTTTCGTTTCCGATCCTGTTACCAGGTAAGCCAAGAATATAACCTTGAGATCTGCTTTCCAACCCTTATATTCTCCTAATTCTTGATCTTAATATATATACTTCTTGTTATTTAATCGCATTCTAGACCTTCAATTCCGAGGCCAACACCAAGAAAACCCGAATCTCGATTAATCCCTTAACAAGAACCACAGGTGAGTCTCACAGCCCCTATTCTCGCTGTTTTCACTGTTTTTAAACTGTTTTCGGGGCGAGGGACACGTACTTAAATAATGTTTTATCATGGTATACTTACAAGCTATGCAAGCGATTATGTGTTTAAATTATATTTCATAATGAGCAATGCGAACGGTTATCTAAGGTTTTCGATGTATGTGCGCTAGAACTCGAGTAAGTGATCACTTTACCATTGGAACTCTAAGGGTAGGGACTGCTGGTTTGATCCACCCACTCGTAGGGGTCGCACCTCTTTGCATGGACGAGTGCCTAGTATGGTCATGGGGCAGTACTATGGGTTTGAGCCCGCTCGAAGGGGTCGCGCCTCTTTGCATGGACGAGCGCCTTGTTTTCCGGCACCACGTCTGCGCGTAACCCGCGGGACGGTATTATTCGCTCGTAGTGGCAGCGCCACTTACACAGACGAGCACGGTTTTTCAGATGTGTCCGCGCGTAACCCGCGGGACGGTATTATTTGTTTCGCTCGTAGTGGCAGCGCCACTTACACAGACGAGCACAGTTCCCAGAAATGTTCGCGCGTAACCCGCGGGACGATTTTATCAGAATGTGTTGATAGAACTATGTTTTACCAAGCATGTGTTTTAATGATGTTATCAGAATTATGTTTCAGAATGATTTTTATCAAGATTATGATGCAATACGATTTATCAAGTTACTAAAACTTGTGAACTCACTCAGTTTATACTGATTCTAATGTTTTTACGTGTCTTTCAGGAGATAACTAGGTAGCGCATGGAGTCACACTTAGAGCACCTCACGCTGAACATCTAAAACTAGCTTTTTGGAAGATTTTAGTTCTATCCCTTCGATGCGCGTGGTTGTTCCCGCCGCACAAGGGGATACGGCGTGGAAATCTTCAACAGTTTTTATACTTGGATGTTTTTATGTAATTTTTAAACAATGTAATGTATTTGTATTAAACATTTCATGCGCAATGAAAATCTTACTTTGAATGTTTGCAATGGCCCGTGCTTAATTATCAATCCCCACTCGCGCGCGCCCGGCTGTTTCCGCCACTCAGGGCCGGGTGTGACAGCGACAGAGGTACTCACTTCTGTAATACCTTGATGGAAAAAGTCTTAGCACTATATAGAGTTCACCACCGACTGGTGACACCATATCACCCTCACACCAGTGGGCAAGTAAAAGTCTCGAATCGAGGAATTAAAAGAATTTTAGAAAGAAGTATAGGAATGATCGCAAAAATTGGGCAGAAAAGTTAGACGACGCATTGTGGGCCCTTATGACAGCCTACAAGACCCCCATAGGAACAACACCCTTCAAACTTGTTTATGGGAAAGCATGTCATCTACCAGTATAACTAAAAAAAAATGCCTACTGGGCCCTCAGAGCAGTGAACTTTGATCTAATGTCCGCCGGAATAAACCGAGAAGATCAAATTCACGAACTCGAAGAGCTAAGAACATTGGCCTATGAAAATTCCTGGTCTTACAAAGAAAAGACTAAATGTTTGCATGATGCCCATCTGAAAGGAAACAAAAATTTTCAAGTTGGCGATCGAGTGCTTTTATACAACTCACGTTTACGTCTTTTCCCAAGAAAATTAAAATCACGATGGACAGGTCCATACATAGTTGAATCAGTTTTCGACTATGGGACAGTCGAGATTTCAAATTCTAATGGTCACAAGACATCGATTAAAACCATATATTGATGAACCATTTGAAGAAATTTCGGAGGTATTGATTCTCCGAACGACTAAGTAAACATATAAGGAAACATGGTCCAGCCAAGACCTTCATAAACTTGGCCTTGTAAATATTTACTTAAAAAAATATTAATAAAACAATAACACGGGCCGTGCCTAAGAAAGAACATTACCATTCCGCAATGTGCGGGCAAGAATCTTCGCTGCAAAAATCTCAGTCAGACTGGTTCGTAACAGAATTGTCAGAATGAAACCACGGGGCCGTGCTTCTAAAAGCACGGGGCCGTGCCTAGAATCTGGTTAACTATAAAAGGTACCTCTTGCCAATGCATTCCTTGCACCAACCAAAACCAAACCACTTCTCTATGAAAACTTGACATGCCTACTGAAATGAGTGATGCAATTCTCGTTCCTCGACAACCGAGAAACGATGCCTGCCATGTTTCCAAAACAGAGCTTTTTTTGAAACTTCAAGAAATCGTCAAGGAACTCACCAAAATGAATCTCCTAGCTGAGATGCGTCTCGTTCAACTCACAGAATCGGTGGAAAACATGAAAATGGAACTTCGGGACATTAACGAGCAACTCCAGTTCTAAGTTCTTGGCTTCACGTACTTTCCACCACCAGGACCATTCGGAGGAGGAGAACCTTTCAGAGAAATCTAGGAACCTTAGTTTTCTCTTTTCATGTGTAAACAAGTGCACTAGGAACATTATGTTAGGAATTTCGGGCTTAACCCGAGAATTTTCATGTTTCTAGGAAAACCGAGCTTATCCCGTATTTGTTTTAGGACCTTTAATTTTAATGAAAAGTAATTTTTAGGATGATCATGCTCTTAATTAACATACTAAACTTCATTATAAAAATTCCTGCTCTCGGGTTTGGCTGAAAAGTAAAAGAAAATTTTCAATAACGAAAAGCATGGGTCGTGCTTCCGGAAGCACGGGGCCGTGGTCACCTTAGAATCATCAGCATGATACGCGCTGACTTCGTACAATACTCTGAAGTAGAAACATTTATTCCCCTAGCAGCACGGGGGCGTGCTTCTTGAAGCACGGGGTCGTGCCCGACTTTCTAGTCTATATATAATGCATGCAAAAACTCACTATTCCATTCACACCAAACAAAAAATTACTGAAATGGAAAGCAAGAAATTTGAATGGAGGCCAGTGAAAAAAGGCAAGCAACATGGTTCATCCTCAAATCTTAAGAAAGAGGTCATGAGGCTACAATGCATCATAAGAGACCAAGTCAAAAGCAACATCCAAACCGAAGATCGCATAAGCGAGCTAATCAACAATGTCGAACTGCTTCGTTTCGAAAACTTCCATGTTGTAGATAGTCACAACAAGGATGTAGACTTCAAGCTCAACTATCTTAACCGAGAGATCGCAAAGATCGACAAAATGATTTTCGAGCTCTTGGAAGCTAAATGAGCCCCACCACACATTCAAGACCTGTTCGGGAATGGTGGTCGTTGAAGTCCTGACTTTGTCTTTCGTTGAAGTTGCTTTTGCTAAGTGTTATGTTTCATAATTCGGAATTGTGTTGTATTCTCGGTTCTACTATGTTTAACTATGTTTTAGGTTTTAATGAAATTTAGGACTTTAATCACTGTCTTGATTCTTTCCATCAAAGAAAAACAGTTAAAATGAACCAGCTCAACAAATAAACAGAATAAACAGTTAAAAGAAACTGTCTGTCTCGTGCAGCACGGGCCGTGCCTCTAAAAACCACGGTGTCGTGCTTTTGAGTCTACAACAGTTACGATTTTAAAACCAATAGTATAATTTCTTCAACCACTTAACCCTAAAAACAACTCCGTTCATCACCACAAACTGCCGAACATTCATCAATTTCACTAATCTTTGCATCAACTCTTTGAATTCCAACCGAAGGTATGTTAATTTCACAAAACCACGGTGTCGTGCAGCACGGGCCGTGCCTCTAAAAACCACGGTGCCTCTAAAAACTGTCTGTCTCGTGCAGCACGGGCCGTGCCTCTAAAAACCACGGTGTCGTGCTTTTGAGTCTACAACAGTTACGATTTTAAAACCAATAGTATAATTTCTTCAACCACTTAACCCTAAAAACAACTCCGTTCATCACCACAAACTGCCGAACATTCATCAATTTCACTAATCTTTGCATCAACTCTTTGAATTCCAACCGAAGGTATGTTAATTTCACAAAACTTTTTGTCGATTTCATCTTTCTAGGTCAAGACTAACCCGAAAATCTCACCAATTGACTGAATCGGGTTTAAACCCAAAAATTAGATAGGATATTCGTTTAGATCTAGGATAATGATTTGTTAGATAGGTTTTGTAATAATCTTTGTTGGAAGAAATCATTCGGGTTCGGATCTTAGATAAAATATATAACAATTGAAAACCCAACTGAAACAACTGGGTTAAAAAAACGCAGGTTCGAGTCTTGATAAGTTTGAAACTAGAATTAAAACACGAACCGTGCTTTAAACAACACGAATCATGGTCACCTTTTGGTCAACATAAAGTCAAAATTGGAAGAATATGAAGAATAGTAGCAGCACGGGCCGTGCATCTAAAAGCACGGGGCCGTGGTTTTCTCTCTGTTCCACCATATAAATAATTTTTGATAAATTTTGACCAATTTGAATACAAATTGCAGATGGCCGAGTATGGAGATGACATTTGATGACCGTCGTTTGAGTCAATCAAAAACCTAATTAAACTACCTAGATAGGATAAGTAAGGTATTGTATCCACCAGGAGTATGAGGTCAATATAATTCGTGTACAGACTTAATATTATGAAGTAACTGGTTTTTAGTGCCGATCACACAAGCAATTAAAGTGAATTTAGTGAACCAAGTAACAAACACGTAAACAAGTTTCAAGCAATTAACAAACAAATCACACCCGGGAATTCAAGTAAGCAACCTACAGTTTTCTCATGCAACCTAACAGATTAATTATTAACGATTAACTAAAGACTGATCAGTCAGACCAAACCTTAGACATCAACAATCACTTTACACACGGCACTGGTTATCAAACAGTCCTTGCCAGTATGACTCGATTGAGGGTAATTGTATGTTTTATTGTATTCAATCTAACCAACCAGTCATATGATCAATTATCTAGCAACTAGTAACAGATCGTTCAGACTAACGTAAACCTAAACCGACCGAACACTCATAAATACCAAACATCAATAATCATATAACAATCATCAATAATAATACAATAATATTCTTAGTCACATGAGAAAAATTGTAAAGATTAAAAACTATACATCCCGGGTGCGATTCTAGGAGATTAGCCGAGCTTTGACATCATAGGATCTTCAATACGGTTGATATGAATCATATGTAGGGTCTTGGCACAAGCTATGGTGGTGAAAATCGCCTCTTGTAGCTGCTGGAATCGCCTCTTGGTCGTCAAAACGGAGTTAGGGTTCTTTATCATGAATAATATGCTTAAAACCTAATTTTTCCTTCTTTTATGACCATCGCGATACGCGATGGCCATATAACCATCACATCGTGTATCGCGACCTAAGAAAACCTCATTTCAGATTCCTCTCGTCGAGAAACCCAAAATTCATATATTATGGCTCCCGTAACTCATTTTCTAGCTCAGGATATGCTCGTTTTACTTCAAGGTCGCATTTTGTCAACCCATCTTGTTCAGTTTTAGCATCGGCTTATGATCACTCATCCATACTCTTCCCGAATCCTTATAACACTTCCCAAGACATCAAATCATGCTTCGGTCTTCTCAAGATATCATTCCATGCTCGTACAAGTCTCCAATTTAGCATCTTTAATGATCAATGAACTGAAATACAAAAGCACGTATGAAGTACCAAAGTTCTAACAATATATTCAATAAAACTACATAATTAATACACTAATATATATACAAAATACCCGACCATCACATCCCCACACTTATCTTTTGCTTTCCTCAAGCAAATTCTAAAGCAAACATTAACCTCCATCATATGTATGTAAATTATCACCATTAATACTAACAAGGTTTAAGGTCATACCCAGTTTCCCAGCCTGACACTTTTTTTAGATTGACATCTCACAAATAAGGTTAGGTGCTATAATAAAAACAATAGAGCCGCCCAAACAAGTTTACTTTGTTTCCGGTTAAGGCACACATGCTCATACCCCTCATAATATAACATCTCTCCTCTCGGTTTAATAGCTGGACTAGCAAAAGATGTGCTAGTATCACTCTGCTCTCAATATCACTCGTAAGCAAATATTCATCCATAAAGCTGCTTTAACACAAACGCAAACCAAGAGGTCTTAAAAGGGTTGTAACGGGGCCAGGTGTAAGGGTATGAAAGGGAAATATTTGAGTAGCTCAAACGATCCGACCCGGCTTATTACAAAATATCTAACTAAACGAAACTACTATACAAACTGACTGACTAATAAAACCACTAAATAAGCAAACTAACATAAATGCTGATTTCATTTTTTTTTTTTACATAAACGAACTACTGAATACAAAACTGAATATACACAGACATATTTTTGGCTTTTTCCTCAACTTTTTTTAAGCATAATAACGTGATGCTTAATACCGGAACAAATACAAAATCAAAAACAAATAAAATTACAGATAAACCTAGTAAGCCGGATTGTCTCGTAACATAATGTCGGGGTTAAACAAATGAAAAATAAGTCCAAGAAAGGTTTTCTAAGGGACCCAACCCCCCGCCCCTCTCATTACCTACGCTCATATGTATAATGTATGAGGCCCAAACCCCAGTACCCACACTCTCGCTCATCCAGACGAGGCTTAACCTAATTGCCTCTATCAATTTTTCATTTTGCCAACTACAATCCCGTAATCCATGAACATCGATGAAAGCACTCAATTGACATGTGTGTACTATATATTATATGTGTATTTTATATATTTGGGTCAACTCACACATGTACCAGAGGAATTGGGTTGACGATATAAACATGTGTACCTGTCCCCATGACTCGTTATCCCCGCCTAAACGACCCCATTTTCAACTTCTCGTTATGAAAACATTTGTGAGTAAGACTATTGAGAAGCTGAAAAACCAACCATGACCAGAAACCTATAACTTGGCATTTAAGGCAATAATTAACAGTTAACAACTTTGGTTTCTGAACACTCTTCGAGGTATTATCAGGTTAAAATATTCAAATTTCCCCCATCCCTACACTTGAGGTTTACATTGTCCTCAATGTTGAAATAGCTAAATAAATAAAGAACATTTGAGGGACGGGGTTGAAATTGACTTTTTTTTACTGTTAAGCAATTTAAAAACTCGGGGCTCAAATGTGACAGTTCTACTAGCAACTATACAATTACACTTTTAACATTTAAACTAAGAAAACAAAATAAATTATGAAACTGAAATCACCTAATATCAACAAGACTGGAAGAGGACCAGTCAGCTCGCGAACTCTCATAAAAACTCGTATACTCTCGTCTCAACCAAATACCAATCTGACAATTGAACCTACAAAATCTCGAGACGTGTAGAAGCAAGCTTCTCACAAGTGTAAGGCATAGGTCTTTTAAGAGATATGAAAATGATTTTCTGTTAATTTTATTAAAATAATTACCGAGCCAAATTAAGTCGTTTCATAATAAATTTAGTTAAACAAGTTAAAAACGTTAAAAGACCTAACTCACTTTCGTAGGAATCACGATTGCATTTAGCGTATGCCACAAGCCCTTTAAACCCCCCGGTAGCCCGGGTGGACGAGTGGGGTCTCGTGAGGGTTTATAGTGAACTACACCCACAAAGTTCGGTTACAACATAATATACACGTACCTGGATTAACCACAAAATGAACATGAAAGCACTCAGGATCGCTTAACTGAAATTTCATTTTCTCTTGGTGCGGTATCCCCACACTTAGCTTTTTCTATGATGGTACGCTTGAAATACAATTAGTAATATAAAAACTATAACAAAATGGAAACTAAAAATATACAAAATGTACAATTACCACTTTTTTTGTAACTTGTATGTCATTCAAGGTGGCCATCTAGCCCGCTCCCGTGCAACCTCATCATTATAAGCACGCTTTTCTATAATGATTTGTTGCCAGTCTTCCGATAGGCCAGGATCTGGCCCGAACATCTTCAGTCTCCACTCTTGATCATTTTGGTTGGGTGGATGTCTCACTTTCTTCTTCCTTGGTCGGCTACCTTTCTCTTCCACCTTCTCACTCTGTTGTTTCTCAAATCCCTTCTTATCTATAATGTCAATCACAAAACATTCCTCTTTTGTGTGATCCTTGTCCAAGGATACACAATTGTCAACAAGAGGGTTAATAGCATTTTCAAACAATAATAACCGTTTATCAAGTTCCCCATGCTTAATTCCCAAAACCCCCTTAGCACAATCAATTACCGCATGTGCTGTGGTAAGGAATGTCCTACCCAATAGGACTTGTGGTTGTGTATTATTCACACGTTTAGCATAGTCTAGTACAAGAAAGTCAACTGGGTAGAATAATTCCTCCACCTGAACCATCACATTAGTCACCATGCCTCAGGGAAGTGTATGAGTTTGGTCCGCCAACACCACAGTGGTATTTACCCTTTCTAATGGGCCAAATTCATACTGATCATATAAACTACCGGGCATGATACTAACACATACTCCAAGATCTAGAAGTGCCCGATCAGTTTTAAATTTTCCAATTTGAATTGATAAAAGCGACACTCTGGGTCTTGGAGTTTACTTGAGGTTGTATTATTCTCCACCTCTTCATCTCTCATGTTGGTCAATTTACCATTTAAACATTTTTCACATGTGCAATTTTCACAAAGAGACATTTCATATGTTTTTGGTTCTAATTCATTTTGGAAAATTGATTCATTTTGACCGACACAATCATTCTCACCACTAACATTTTCCACCAGCCCCTCAACAAAATGTGGTGGTGAATCAACTTCAACAACAAAAATTTCAAAATGAGGTAAAAGACTTACAACATTGATGTGCACATTGTTTCCCTTCTTAGAGCTTGAGCATTAATGGTTCGGGTTGACTGTAGTATCGCTCGGGAGTTGACCTGCGCCCTTTTGCAACTTTGTCATATCTGCTACAAGCTGACCAAACTGCTTTGACATTGCCTCTGCTGACTTATCATGTGACTCAAACTGTTTCTTCGTTTCAGCCTTATGATCTGCCATAATCTTCATCAATGCATCCAACTTTGAGTGCACAGACTCATCCGCATTTCCCGAGGACCCCCTCTGCTGGTCTTGATTACCCGATGAATTTCCAACCCGGTTACCGTCTCTGTTATACCCCCGATTCTGATCAAACGAACCTTGCTGTTGCTGATAACCGCCCTGAAGTAATTACCCTGCGACATGTTCCGGCTCGATCCCTGAAAGTTCGGTTTCAACTGTGTAGAGGCGTTCCTGTAATGAAAGTTCGGGTGATTCCTCAGGCCCGGGTGATAGGTGTTTGAATTCAACCCTTGACCATTGGAATCCCCGTAAGCATAATTAACTTCCTCGGGTTCATCCTCCTCGTCATCAGAAAATTCGGGGCAATTTTCTGCCTTATGCCCTAGCTTACCACAATCTTCATAAACCGGGAACTTCACTCCAACTTTCCCGACTTCTTTCTTCTTACCCTTTATGTACCCAGCCATTTCACGTTCTAACTCAGCAATTCTTTCAGACTCACTCGTGACTGACTTAACTGAACTGGAGGAGTTACCATGTCTTTGTCTTTCAGCTGCTGCTTCTACCTTGGAATCTTCACACATAAACTCCAAAAAATCCCAATCATCTACCTCAGGCTGATTCAGCAACTGACCGTTACACGAGGCCTTAAGATGCTTTCGATCCTCGTATGTCAAACCATCAACAAAACACTTCACCAGTTCCCACAGATCGATTTGAAGATGTGGGCAGTTTCTGATCATATCTTTATACATGGTAAAGGCTTCGTGAAATAATTCACCCGATAATTGTGAAAAGTTTCAGATCTCCATTCGGGCTTCACTTGTCTTTGATTGTGAATAATACTCGTTTAAAAACAACTGTTGCATCTCGGCCCAGTTCCCGACACTGTGCATCGGTAGCGAGTTAAACCAGTTCTTAGCCTTGTCTTTTAATGAAAACTCGAACAACCGCAACCGAACCTCATCTTGATCATAAGTACCATCCCCAATCGACCCACAGATAGCTGAAAAGTCTGTCAAATGAGAATACAGGTCTTCAGAAGCTATCCCATGAAAATGAGGTACAATGTTGATGTATGACAGTCGGGACTTAAAAGTCAGTCGTCCCGGCACTCGTTCCTGTGGGACCAACGGGGATGCTTCATCCGAAATAGTCGGAC
Source organism: Bidens hawaiensis (assembly GCF_021521415.1). Taxonomy (NCBI): domain Eukaryota; kingdom Viridiplantae; phylum Streptophyta; class Magnoliopsida; order Asterales; family Asteraceae; genus Bidens; species Bidens hawaiensis. The sequence continues at coordinate 575,736 of NW_027491355.1, forward strand.
TGTACAGACTGTAATCACCCTGAACCAGGGCCATATAATTCCTCCTGAGCCCCACCGGGGTTTGCCAAACCACCCCGGTTAACCTGAATACCACGAACTCTTTCGGGCTTTTCCGCCCAATTCACCCTGTCTCGATCCCTTCCGTTTCTGTTAACTGCTTCAGCCCGTCTTCGATTAACTGGCTCTTCTACCTCTTCATCTCCATTATCATCACTCACTTCTTCCGGCTCCAAACCTCGTTCTCGGTCTCAACCGCCCGATTTCTCCTAACCCACCGATCTACCTCATTCTCAACTTCAAAACCCTCGTTCCCATCATTATTATTTTCCCCATCTTCTTCATCTTCTGTAGGAATACTCGGTTGAACATTATCAATATTTATCCGAACTCTGCGATTGGGGTTATTATTTGGAGCTGATGGTCCGACTTGGTCAAAGTTTAAGATTAGATTTCGGCTTAGGTTGCGGTTTCGATGTCGGTTTCTGGAAGCACGAGCTGAGTTATTTTGGGTGTTTTGGTTATTGAAATTTGGTGGGTGAGGTATGTTATCGGGGTGAAACGCATTGTTTTGTGGGAGTGGGTCGTGATTTTGGTTATGGTTCTGGTTCTGATTTTCGTTTTGGTTTTGGTTCTGATTCTGGTTCTGATCTTCCATCTCTGAATTTCTGTTCTGAACTCGGTTCTGCCGAGCTAACCTCTCGATTTCGGGCTCGTAAATTAACGGAGACTGTCGGCCCGAATGTCGGGTGCGCATAAACCTATTATCTACACAACTAACACAACCCGCGTAAAATAAAGAAAAATAAAATTTATACTAAAAATTGAAAACAAAAATTAAGACTGAAATTAAAATTAGCACAAAAATCAAATAACAAGAAAAACACTAAGCGCACTAACTCCCCGGCAATGACGCCATTTTTATGACCGTCGTTTGAGTCAATAAAGAACCTAATTAAACTACCTAGATAGGATAAGTAAGGTATCGTATCCACCAGGAGTATGTGGTCAATGTAATTCGTGTACAGACTTAATATTATGAAGTAACTGGTTTTTAGTGCTGATCACACAAGCAATTAAAGTGAATTTAGTGAACTAAGTAAGAAACAGGTAAACGAGTTTCAAGCAATTAACAAAAAATCACACCCGAGAATTCAAGTAAGCAACCTACAGTTATCTCATGCAACCTAACAGATTAATTATTAACGATTAACTAAAGACTGATCAATCAGACAAAACCTTAGACATCTACAATCACTTTACACACGGCACTGGTTATCAAAAAGTCCTTGCCAATATGACTCGGTTAAGGGTAATTGTATGTTTTATTGTATTTAATCTAACCAAACAGTCATATGATCAATTATCTAGCAACTGGTAATAGATCATTCAGACTAACATAAACCTAAACCGACCGAACACTCAGAAATACCAAACATCAATAATCATATATCAATCATCAATAATAATACAATAATATTCTTAGTCACATGAGAAAAACTGTAAATATTACAAACTATACATCTCGGGTGTGATTCTAGGAGATTAGCCGAGCTTTGGCATCATTAGATCTTCAATACGGTTGATATGAATCATATGTAGGGTCTTGACACTAGCTATGGTGGTAAAAATCACCTCTTGTAGCTGCTGGAATCGCCTTTTGGTCGTCAAACGGAGTTAGGGTTCTTTATCATGAATAATATGCTTAAAACCTAATTTTCCCGTCTTTTATGTCCATAGCGATACGCGATGGCCATATGACCATCCCATCGCGTATCGCAACCTAAGAAAACCTCATTTCAGATTCCTCTCGTCGAGAAACCCAAAATTCATATATTATGGCTCCTGTAACTCATTTTCTAGCAAGGTCGCATTTTGTCAACCCATCTTGTTGAGTTTTAGCATCGGCTTATGATCACTCATCCATACTCTTCCCGAATCCTTATAACACTTCCCAAGACATCAAATCATGCTTCGGTCTTCTCGTGATATCATTCCATGCTCGTACAAGTCTCCAATTTAGCATCTTTAATGATCAATGACCTGAAATACAAAAGCACGTATGAAGTACGAAAGTTCTAACAATATATTCAATAAAACTACATAATTAATACACTAATATATATACAAAATACCCGACCATCAACATTCATGCATTTTTAGTATTTCCCGGGCGTGATTCAAGGAATATGAGAGCCCAAGTAAGATTAACCTACCTAAACAGACGATTTCCAGAAGCAAACTTCTACGCCTGCAGGGACACACTAAGACAAGTCAATCAATGAAACCGGTACAAGACCTTGGTTAGAGGACCGTGGAAACGAGTTTTTGGTCAAACAGGAGAGGCTGTAACGTAGCTAACAAAGGAATTTTTGACTTCTTTCAATGTAAAGGTCAAGAATCTGGATATGTGGGACGAAGAGGCCATTGAAATCAGGTGTGGGGGTGAATGGCACACAACTTCTTAAATTAAATTTGGGATTAATCTAGGAATATACATGACTGAGGAGACAGACAATGAAATCTGGTACAAAGCAGGAACAACATTTGCAGACGAAGACGGTGATGATGATGCTGATGATGGAAACATAAGGATGGAAGCATGGGAGCAGCTGAGCTACGGGACCAAAAATTACAATGAAAGCGTTTCAAAGAGCACGGCATTATGGGACCCACTTATGAGATACATTCATCGCCTGCTCAGCCACACTGCCACTGCTTGACGTCAGAGTGAGGGGGTGTTAATTTGAGGGATCTCTGGGCATTACATCACTTATTTATTCTTCAAGCTGTTCACGATAAACGCAAATGCGAATGGGAACACACCAATTTTTGGTGGAGCATGGATATATAACCTATATTGAGCCTATGGCATAGACAGAGAAGGGACCCGAAGCCCAGATCTGATTGCTCTTAGTCTTGATTTTTGTAACAGCTGTCAGGTCCCGATTATGATGGTCGATTCGGCTCGGATCTTAATCAATCATGTCATAACTCACACAAAATTAATCGTGTTGACAAGAGAGTTAATGACGGGTTACTATATTTAGAAAGATGACCGTTTGCTAAAGGCGGAATCAATAACAAACATACGGTTGCAATGAGTATTCAAAATATGAAGACACACACAGGATTCACTCAAAAGATTTCCATTTAAATAAACTTAAGCATACAAAAGGATAATCGATTAGGGTTTAGAAGGAATCCTAGGACAGCCGTCACACACACAATATTCTTTCAATTAATGTGTCGGTCTTATCCGTATTGTGTCTCTGCTTCTATGTTGGCGGCGTGCCCTAATTATTCTATTTATAGGCCTGCCAACCTAAGACAGGCTGTCATTCCTTCTAGAAACTGTATCCGATAGTACATATTCAATTTACATATTCAAAAATATACTAAGTGTAAAACAAGTCTTCCGGGTATGCTTTTCATTAAACTTCAGTCTCCGGGTACACAGTGTACTCGGCCTTCCTTCAGACTTGGTAAACATAGAAGTGTACTCGGAATCAGTTTCCGGGTAGACTTTACTTAAAGAATATTTTACCAAGTAAAATATTCACCGAGTAGACTTCAATCTTCTTGGACTTATCAAACTTTGCTCGAAAAATCCTTACGAGCAACCTTGTTCTTCTATGGTCCTGTTCGGCTCATTGTCAGTTGAACAACTTATTGATAAGGTATACTCGGGAGTACATACCTTACCTGAGCAGAACCTTACTCGATTTGACTTAGAGATATTCCATCAACTCATCAAGTATACTAGGACCATATTTATTAAAGAATACCTTGCCCGGTCTTCCAATTACTTGGCTTCTTGGACTTGGTTGACCAAACTTTACTCGGAAGAGTAAAATACTTGGTCTTGAAGAACAACCCTGCTTGACAAAGTGAACCTTACTCGGATATGCCAAATTAATGAACCTTACTCGGAAATCATTAAAAAGCATACCTTGCTCGGATATCCACTTAAGAAGATTATTTGAAGTAAACCGTGCCCGGAAGGCAAAATCTCGTACTCGGCTAAGTAAAAGCTTACTCGAAGGTCCAAGGTGTGCTCGGATTCAATACTTAGAAGTTTCTGAGGAGGTTGAGAAGGTTCCAATCTTCCATATTCTTCGTTTAGATCAAATCTCCTCATTTAGGTCAAATTCTTGACTCAACAATCTCCCCCTAGATTGGAACACCTCAGCTGACCCAAAACACTCTATGGTTACTTACACTTAGCAAAATACACATCAAATTTCATAATCAAATTACATAAGTAAAAGTTACATAATCAAAGGTTTGTCCGAAGACATTACAAAGCAAAGCCTATTCTATCTATTTTGTTTTTTCCTTTCATTGTAGGCTGCTTGTCTTCTCATCTGGATTACAGATGCTGCTCTTTCTTTGAAGATATTGAGCACTTGGTAGTGAGTATGTCCTTCTGGTATCACCAAGTCTCTAATATCAGTAAGATCATCATTGTGCAAGCATGTCAGATCTGCATCCTTCTTAATTGTTGCCAAGGCCTTTCCATCAGAGTTTCTTAGTACATAGAAACCAGTGTCTTCTTTGTATTCTACTTCAGCAATGACACCGTTCTTCTGCACTGTGTAGTTTGGCCTTCTCATCCTTCTTCCCAAGCTTATACAATTATCCATGTTGGACAGCGGATTCTGATCTCAGACTCTTATCTGGTAGTTCAGTTCAGCCCTGTCCATTCTCTTCTTTTTCTCTAACCTTTTTGACTTGTGGAGTTGGATCATTCTCCAACATCTCTTTTCTTTCAAAAATCTGAATCCATCAGCAGCTTGTTCCTGTAAGTACTTTGATAAATCATTCATCTGTCTTCCTGCTGATCTGTCCCTGTTTCTGAAGTCATACAAGTGCAGTGTGGCTATCCTTCTTAATTGATCTTCATTATACTCAAGGAAGTCACTTCTGACCACAATCTCCCTTAGCAATCTGCTCTCCATGATCACTCTAAGAGAATCAGTAACTGAATCATTGTACAGCTCTCTGGGTAGATCCACATCAGACTTTGGTCTTGTTCTTTGTTGTGCTGAGCTGCTTGATTCTCCTCTTCCTCCTTGGCCTCTTCCTCTTGATAATCTTTGATGGATTGGAGGTCTGAATGGAATTGATTTCTTGGGCTTTTGAGGTCCCAAGTTGAATGTTTTCACAAATATGGCTTCCACCATCTCAGTAGGAAGATTTGCTATTTCAACTATGTCATGTCCTGCTGCCTCCAGTTCAATTAACATTTTGATCATTCATGGAGTTCTTGCTAGTCCAGCAGGTACAAATCTGCCATCAGAGTAATATCTGGGATTTTCTCCCTCCGTTAATGCTTTTTCCCATTCATCCTTTTGTAGACAGAAAAGAGTCTTCAAGTCCTCTTTCTCCAACACATTAAAGTCTTCTTCAGTCATCCCTATCTTGTTTATCATTATGTTTCTTAGGATGCTGATCATTTCCTCATTCTCCCAAGGTATAAATGGTTCAGTTTCTTGATCAAGTTTGACATCATCTTGAGGGATAGGATTTCAATAGGTTTGACTTGCTCCTTTTCCTTCTCCCTTAAGGTCTGAATTCTTCTTTTCTTCTTTGGAGGCTCATCAGGTAGTTCAGTTTGAATATGCTCTCAGTATAGACCCTTTTTAACTCTTTCTCTTTTCTTTTGGAATACTGGTCAAATACTACCTCTTTGCTCAGATTTCTCACAACCTCAGGCTTCATGCCTTTCTCAATCAAATATCCACACATGCCATCATATTTCTTCTTTAATTCTTCCAGTTCAACCTTATTATCCTGTTTTATGAACTTTTGTGAAACTATCTCTTTCTCACTGTTGTAGAGATCTTGAATTTGGTCCATAGTGTATTTTTCCAGGGCGGCTTCAGGATAACCTCTGACTTTCAAAAAGTTCTTATAATGCTCAGTATTTTTCTTTCTCTTCTCAACCTTCTTTAAGACTCCCTCTGCATTAATTTCAATGGTTCCCCTTTGAATATAAGTCATTTCAGCTTGAGGGGTCTCAGCAATAGAGCTTGTACCAACTTTTTCACCTCCTTGATCAGGGTTGTCATCACCCTCTTCATCAGACTCCTCAGAGTCATCCTCCTAATCATCTGATAGATCAATCATGGCATCTATTTTGGGTTCATCAGAGGCAGGATGCTCTGGCTCAGTAACATTAACATCAGGAACATCAACATCAGGGACCCCTGGTAATTTTTCTCCTGGTTTCAGTGTTTTCAAGGGAATTGCCCTGATTGGTTCATCATTAGTCTGCTCAACAGATCTCTTTCTTCTTTGATAAGTCTTTTCAAATCTTCTTTATCCCCAGTTACCAGTAGGGTTCTTTTTCATGTCTTCTTTTACTTGTTCAACCCATTTCTTGGCAGCCATAGTTGCAATTGACTCACCAATTTCTTCTTCAGGAATTATATCAGTAGTTGGTTCAGCAGCAGTTTCTGATGTTTGACTTTTGGATTGGAACATGCTGACTACTGTCCCCAAGGAGTTGTCCACTTCCTCAACCCTTTTCATCTTAATCAATACCTCGATAACTTCTTGATCAGCCTCATCTTCAGTCAGTTCTTTTTCAATGTTGGCTTGTCTGATCAATAAGTCCTGCTGTGCTAACTCTTCTTCTGTCAAAGAATGGGCAATTGCTTCCCTTTCCATTGACTCTTTAATCAGTCTTTCTTTCTCAGCAAGAGCAGCAGCAACAGCAGTATCTACAAAGGATACATCTTTCTCAACATATACAGCAGGCTCATCCTCTGTTGCTATCCCTTTACCTTTTTCTTTTCTTTTTCTCAACTGCTCTTCATTCTCTTGCTCATCACTAGTTTCATATTCATCAATTTCTTTGAACAGTTGATCTAATTCCGAATCATGCTCTGCCCTCTTGGAACTAACTTCTTGATCATCTTCAGGTTCAGTGTTTATCAGTTCCTCAGTAGTAGCATTCTCATTCACATTCTCTATAGTCATCTCCTCATCCACAATATCAGTTAACTCTTCTGTAATCACATTCTCATCATCATTTGACTTTTCATTTTCATTTGTTTCCTCTCCACACACCTCTTCTTCATTCTCATCACTAACATCATAATCATTCATAATCATTTTCAAACCATCAATCTTTTCAGCACTTTCAGCATCAGTCACATCATTTTGATCCATATTCTCCCCTTGTTTTGGGGCAGCTGAGGTCTTCTCAACCTCCTGCACCAGGGTTCGAATCATCAGTTCAGCATCAGCTAACCTTTTTAATAAAATTTCATTTTCATTTGTTAGCTCTTCATTCTTTCTACTCAACTCAACATTTTCATTTCTAACCTCCTCAACTTGCCTTTTCAACTCATCATTCTCCAACATTAGATTAATATTTCTTTGAAGCGTGTTATCTTGTTAGCTTGAGGGTGGGGTTGTAGGGAATGGTTCATAAGTGGGTTGTTCAGTGATGGATGGGGATTGTGTGTGTTGTATGGAGGTTTCAGGTTGGTCTAAGTTAAATGATTGAGGTGGTGTTTGATGTGGTGAGGTTGGTGGTGGTGAGTGTGGTAGTGTTGGGATTGGTTGTTCAATATCTTCTCTCTGCTCCCCCTGTTCAGGTGCCATCATCTCCATCTCCAAACCATCTCCACCGTCATTTCCATCAACATCATCATCAGAGTCTCCTCCAGCACTCTCATCATCACTCCCTTCTTCCTCCTCTGAGCTCAGCTCAGGCACAGGCATAACAGCCAGATCATGGTTTAATAACCAAGGTAAAATTTCAAATGGAATATTTGCATCAAAAGTGTTAGATACACCAGGATTCTTTATTCTTTTGTAGGCATTTGGATCCTGCAGTTTATGAGTGATTCCAATTGTTGGTAAATCTTGTAATGTGCTGTTGAATATGATCTGCAGGAATCTTGGGTACTGCAAAAATCTCCTTCTCTCTGGTTTCTTTAGATTCCCGACTAGCCCATCAAAAATCATCTTGGAAAAGTTAAAGGGCAGATCAAAGATAGTTCCAACAGTGGCATTTGCTAGATCATGACTCATCAGAGTTCATGATCCCTTCCTCGGAGCAAATCCATGAATGATATGATGAATAAGGAATCTGTATAACATCGGAAACAGACCCTTCTAAAACTGTCCCTCATGGACATTTCCTTGATACCCCATTGTTTCTTTGAAAATCTTCAATAGATGCTTTGTATCGAAGCTGATGTGATTGTGATCATCGTCATTTAGTCTTAAGCATCTTCTGATCAACCTTTCAGTGATCTGTATCTCCTGTCTGGCCACGGTTGCCTCTATTCGTCTTTCATTACCATCTTCAACTAGCTCTGCTGATCTCCAGAAATCCAAGGAGTGATTTCTGTAAATAGTTGGGCATTCAGTGAGAGCGAAGTTGATATTTGACCGCGCCATCCATAAAATCATACGAGCCATCGGTTCATTTTCTGGTGTAACTTGTAGTAAGGCACACATATTGTGCTTTGGCTCAAAAACATACTTTGGCTCGTTATCTGCCATATCTGTAATACATAAACAAACACATTCAAAGTGAAATTAGACATAAAGTTTAATACTTTAGACAATTTCAAGCTATAAAAATGAAGAAGAAAGAAAGAAATCTTCAAGAACCTGTTCTTCGACAAATTTATAACCTAAACACATAAACAGAGTGTTAGTACTCGAATATATAATCAAGTCATATTACAATCTAATCGTGATCGGAAAACATAAAATTTTATGCTTACCGAGTCGGAATTAGTGGCTGATAAAAATTAGGGTTTGGATTAATCTTGAATTCGATAAGTCGGTTATTTTTCTTAGTAATAGAGGTTTTGCAGTGGAAAGAGAGAGCTAGAGGGAAATAATGTAGAAAAAATTTGCCTAAGTCCCTCTTTTATACATTTTGAAAGTGGGTTTTAAATGTTTTTTGTCTTCTTGTGAATTACTAGCTGTCAACCAGTAACGTTATCCACTTGATATATTAAAAACATTTAATCTCATTTAAAATCATAAGACCTTACTCGAAAAATTAATTTATCCAAAGTCTACTCGGTTTACTTCCACTAACAAACCTTACTCGGTCAAACTTTTCTCGAAAAGATGTTCATTTTGAATATAAAGTTTGCCCGAATACTTCTCTTTTTAAACCATGCTCGATCAAGAAAATTAATTTAAAGTTAAGACATAATGAAGAAAGCTTACCCGAAATACTTGATTTCTTAGGAAATAAATCACAAGACAAATAATCAAATATAGTTATCAAATAAACATTCTTACTAAGAATCAATTAAGATTCTCACAAAGATTTCTCAAATTCAAATTAAAACTCATCTAGCATGAACCCTAAAAATCATAATCACATTTTGTCATTTTAACAAACATATTCGAACAACGTATTCATTCAAGTATGAATCACTAAACAATTTCATCATACCAACTCACATATTCAATCACTGCATTCATCCAAGTATGATTGTATGAAGATTGTGCTCGAATACTCTTTCAAATGTAAAGTGTGCTCGGACAACAATCTTATGCAAAGTATACCCGAATAACTTTCATATAATACAAAGTATGCTCGAAACCAAATTCTAGCAGACAGTGTACTCGGAAAGTTAAGTTTTGAAAATTACCAAGTATATTGAAGGAACACAAGTGTACCCGAAATATAGAGTGTGCTCGGTAAATGAAGTTTGCCCGAAAACACTTGTAATTTCAAAGTAATCATAAACACACATATCACAGAGCATGCTCGAAATGAAATTAAACACAAACATTTAAGTGTGCCATAATCTAAAATTTCATAGAGCTTGCCCGAAAAATCCTAAGTTAGCATTAAGCTTGCTAGGATAAACACATCAATCATCAGGTATGCCCTTGCTCGAGAGAACTTATCATATCAAACCATACCCGAAAATGACAAACTTAAACAGTAACATCTAAGCGTGCCCGGAAAGATTAACTAGTCTTTCCTAACAACATATTCATAAAAAGCTTACTCGGTGTACTTACTGAAGTTTACAGAGTTTGCTTGAAAACACATTCAGCATATAACATGCATAGCTTACTCGAAACAAGAGTTTCTTGTTAACAGTTAGCTATTTCAATACATAATCATCTCAAGACTTCAAGCTTGGTCGGGAAGTGAGTGCAACAGTGTACTCAACCCGTAAAGTGTAAACACTTCAAAGCATGCTCGAAAGTCATACAGTTAGTCAGAAATGACTAAGCTTACTCGGAAAGATTGTAAGCTATCAAACCTTACCCAAAACAACATATTCACACATAAACAACTGTTTTGTACTCGGAAAGGTTAAAAATCATTAACCTTACCCGAAAATACATATTCAAACAGTTTGTGCTCGAGAAGGTTGATAATTATCAAACCTTACTCGAACTTACATATTCAGACATAATCAACTGTTTTGTACTCGGAAAGGTTAAACCTTACCCGAAAATACATATTCAAACAGTTTGTGCTCGAGAAGGTTATAAATCATCAAACCTTACTCGAACTTACATATTCAACCTATTTTAGGCAAAATGCAACACCTTTTGACTTAAACCACTTTTCAAAGACATTTCTGAGTTATGTATCATTTCAGAACATAGTTTAAGAGCAAATGGTGCATTAAGAGATCAAATTTCAGTTATACTTCACTTCAAAACAATTTCTTTTATAAACTGAAAAGATCTCAGGAATGGGATCATATTGACTAAGTAGCTTTCTCAATACTTCACTCTCAGCATTTTTATGACAACTTAGATAGGTTAACAGCAGGTATAAACTTAGCATGATTTTCATCTCTTTGGTGATATGATTATGGTTCAATTTGAGCATAATGCAATAATGGTCAACACTGTGCTCTGATGCCTCATATCTCTTCTCAAAGCTTATTTGGCTTTCCCCAGATCACCCCAATTTGACTCCAACCTCCTGTATTTGGTCAAAAATAGTTTTTGAATGACAGAACTTATTGTATTTTTGGACTTTTGATATTCAAACATGTATAGAGGTTGAACATTGGACTTATAGTTAGCAACATGTCTTTCATTCAAGATGAGACAGATTTTGTCAACATCTTTGTAGTTCTAGTTGTAACCCTCTTGTTTGATAAAATATTTAAAACATTTATCAACTTTTGGTTGACTTATTCATTCTTCCCCTTGTTTTTGATATTTTCTCAAATTTTCTTAAAGCAAGTTCTTTGTCATATTAAAAAATGTTTCATTTTGGTTGACCAAATAACAACAGGCTTGTGTATGACTGGGTAATCACTTTTCTGCCATATCATTCGGAGAGATCTATCTTGAGACATGCAAAACAACTATGCATCTCCACATAAAGATTAGTATATCTATTGTGTTTATATCACCTTAGAGTTTACAACATCATGGGAAAGCAACCATACATGTTAATGACTATACTAAGGCCTTTTTAGCCTATTAATTCCATATGATCAGCTAAGTAGACAATGTACTATCATTTCCCATTAAATACAGTTTAATATTCAATCACCCCAATATCTCTTCATTGTCAGGTTAATGGCTATCCTGTTTGACCAAAGGTGGTCAACAGGACCAAACATACATGTGAATATATGTCCTATCAAAGTCAGAGTTTTTGACATAGTTTTAAGTGAAGAAATAAGAAACAGGTCATAATTGCCCCAAATGCATTCAGTTTTCATGGTCAATGGCTATCCTTTGAATCTAAGAGATTTAAGGACCAAACATACACAAGTGCATGTCCTTCCAACTGGGCAAATGACATAGTTTTCAGCAAGAACAACTATTTGAGATCTTTCCCTATAAAAATCCTTCTTTTAAGCTTCTTAAAAGCTTGAACTGAATAATCTTATCATATCTCTACACCATTAATCAACTTGCTCATGTTTTGACCAAAATATAGTATTTATGCAAAATTCATTATAAATTTCATTGAATCACTTAATTTTGACATAAAACACATTTTGACACAAACAGTTGTTTCACATACTCAAATCTTAATCATTCTTTCATCATCAAGAAAAACAGACTGTACTCCCATTCAATGTCTATTCTATCTTAACAACATCAGAAGATCAGATTAAGAACATATTCAAGTAACCATAAACATGTGATTACTCATGACATTATATAAACAGTTAATCTCACCTAAACAGATCAAACTACTTATCATAACATCAGATCAGTTAACATGACAGTCAAGAATTATCATCAATTTCAAACAAATTGCACAGATAGTTACTTAACCACCTATCAGTTAACATCAGACTTGTGACATACTCAAAACATTCTCAATCAACATTTAGTTGAAACAAATTCAATATGTGTAATCTCTAAGAAAATAATCAGTTATCACAGAGAGACACACATAGAAACAGTTAAGTCACATAGCATATAACATACTCAGTAACTTATTTAGCAACATATTCAGCAACATATTTAGCAACATATTCAACATGTGTGACCTCTTCTAAATATTCAAGTAGCATATAGAGGTACACAACCAAGCACACATCCTTAATCAGATTTCATCAGAGTTGATCATCCCCAGGGCTTTCAAAAGAAAGTTGAACCTGGTTCTATCAAGTGGTTTGGTGAATAGGTCAGCCAGATTATCACTTGTATCAACTCTTTGCATTTCAATCAAACCTTTTTCACTGCAATCTCTGATGAAGTGATGTCTGATTTCAATGTGCTTAGTTTTAGAATGTTGCACAGGATTCTTAACAGTAAAATATGCAGCAGTATTATCAATCAGAATAGGGGTGTTTAGAAAGTTCAAACCATAGTCCAGCATCTGATTCTGAATCCAGAGAACTTGTGCACAGCAGGCAGATGCAACAACATATTCAGCTTCTGCAGTGGAGATTGACACTGTGGTCTGTTTCTTGCATTGCCATGACACTAGCCGTTCACCCAAAAACTGGCATCCTCCTGATGTTGACTTTCTACTCATATTGCATCCATCATAATCACTGTCTGTATATGCAATCAGATCAAAGGATTGGTTCTTTGGATACCAAATCCCTAAGTCTGGACTTCCCTTTAAATATCTGAATATTCTTTTCACAGCATTCATGTGGGAGACTTTTGGGTTTGATTGGAACCTAGCACATACACAAACAGCAAACATGATATCTGGTCTTGTTGCAGTCAGATACATCAGTGATCCAATCTTGGCTCTGTATTCATGTTCATCAACTGACTCCCCCTTTTCATCAGCTATCATCTTTTCTTTGGTGTCCATTGGAGTTGAGGCAGCCTTGTAATCATGACAGTTGAACTTATTCAGAATGTCCTTCACATACTTAGCTTGGTGAATGAAGATTCCTTCATCCTTTTGTTGAACTTGTAGTCCCAGAAAGAAATTCATTTCACCCATGGAACTCATGCTGTACTTGGACTTCATCACCTCTTCAAACTCCAAACACATATTTTCATCTGTAGATCCAAAGATGATATCATCAACATAGACTTAGACAAGCAGCAAATCTGACCCTTGTCTTTTGTAGAAGAGTGTCTTGTCAATGGCTCCCCTTGTGAAGCCATTTTCAAGTAAATGAGTTGATAACTCATCATACCATGCTCTAGGAGCCTGATGCAATCCATATAGGGCTTTGTTTAACTTATACACCCTGTTTGGATACATAGGATCCTCAAAACCTGGTGGTTGAGCCACATACACTTCTTCATCAATCTTTCCATTAAGGAATGCAGATTTGACATCAAGCTGGAATACTTTAATGTTCTTTGAGGCAGCATATGCAAGAAAAATCCTTATGGCTTCCAGTCTTGCAACTGGTGCAAACACTTCCTCAAAGTCTATCCCTTCCTTTTGAAGACATCCCAGTGCTACAAGTCTAGCTTTGTTCTTAATCACCAAACCCCTTTCATCCCTTTTGTTTCTGAACACCCATTTGGTTTCAATTGCATATCTGTCATGTGGCTTGTCTACAAGATCCCATACATGTAAATCTCTAAACTGGGCCAATTCCTCTTGCATTGCCTCTACCCAACTATTGTCTTTTAAAGCTTGAGCAATATTCTTTGGTTCTAATTGGGATAGAAAGCAAGAGTACAGACAGATGTTAACTATCTCAGAATGACTCCTTGTTACTCTTTCATGCAAGTCACCAATGATATTTTCAGCAGGATGATTCTTTTCAACAGTAGGAGTTTGTATTATCATATTTGTAGACAAATTTGTGTCAAGATTTGTTTCATTGAATTCAAGTTCTTCAATGATCAAATCAGATTCTGCATCATGAAACTCTGATGCTTCATCATTGGTTTGTCCTGAAGTAGATGCACCATTGTTTCCCAGATTCAAGCTTTGAAATAAGTCTTGAAATCTTGCTGTGGAAGCATTTTCAACTTCATTTGATTGGTTGCTTGTGTCATTCCCATTCTGAACATGATCATTTTGTACATGAGGACTATCTTGACTTGTCATTTCCTGATCTTGTTCAATGTCATTGTTTGAGGAGCCTTTCACAAAAGTGTATTCCTTTTCTTTCCCAGCAACCTTTTTCCACAATTCTTCCAAGTCCAGGTCTTTCTTCTTATTTTCTTCAAGTACACTGGTCTTGTAGAATGTATCATCAAAGTCTTCAGAATAAATCTTGAATGACTTTATTAACTTTTCATGATCAAACAGCCATGTTGCACCACTGACTGTGTTGAATTGATTCTCATTAAAAATAATGTCAGATGACTCTATCACACTCATGTGATCTTTCACATAGACTCTGTATGCCTTTGAGTGAGTAGAATATCCAACAAAGAAACAATCTAGTGAATTAGTTTGAAACTTGTTCAAATAGTCTCTAGTGTTCAATAAAAAACATTTGCAGCCAAAGGGCTTGAAGAACTTCATGTAAGGCTTTCTATTGTTGAAAATCTCATAAGGAGTTTTATCATGCCTTTTGTTCACAAGCACTCTGTTCTGAACATAACAAGCAGTGTTGATTGCTTCAGCCCAGAATGTGACATGTAAGTTAGCATCAGCCAACATGGTTCTTGCAGCTTCTATTAGTGTTCTGTTTCTCCATTCTGCAACACCATTTTGTTCAGGAGTTCTTGGAGCTGAAAATTGTTGCATTATTCCTTTCAGAGCACAAAATTCTTCCATAACTCCATTCTTGAACTCAGTACCATTGTCACTTCTCATCATCTTCACTTTCTTATTCAATTTGTTTTCAATCATTGTAACACAACCCTTAATCAACTCAGCAGTCTCATCTTTGGTACTTAGGAAATAAACCCAAGTATATCTTGAATAGTCATCAATGATCACCAGAGAGTATCTCTTCTTTCCAATACTTGGCACACTCACATGACCAAAAAGATCCATGTGAAGTAACTCAAGTGGTTGATCAATTGAGTTGATGAGCTTTGTCTTATGAGTAGACTTGTTTTGTTTGCCCTTCTGACATGAGTCACAATGATCATCTAACTTAAATTCTCTTGTAGGTAAACCAATCACATGTTCACCCTTGACCAGTCTATTCATATTCTTCAAATTCACATGACACAACTTCCTATGCCACAATTTAGATTCATTTTCAGTGGCTTTGGAAACAAAACATACACCACCTCTTGAAATAGCATCTTTCATATTCAATTCATACAGGTTGCCATTTCTTGGTGCAATCATCATAATCATTTCAGGTGGGATCACAAACTCAGGTTTTAAGATGAAACAATGAGAATCATCAAAACTGACTTTGTAACCCTTATCACACATCTAAGATATACTCAACAAATTGTATTGTAGTCCCTCAACATGAAAGACATTGTCAAAAGACACCTTCCCATTTGTCAATATCCCTTTACCTACAATCTTTCCACCATTGTCATCACTCCCAAAGGCAACTGGACCCTCATATTTCTCTACATAATTCACAAGTGACCTCTTGTCACAAGTCATGTGCCTAGAACAACCACTATCCATATACCATATATCATTCAATGGAGTGGCCTGTTCCTGCACAAAGAGAAATTTGATTAGTTCAGTGATGAGATGCAAGCTTCTTCAACTTGCAACTTATCAGTGTCAATTTCAGTGGCAGCTTGGGAAGTGAGTGTAGTAGGTTCAGGATCTTCATGAGTGATCTCCAAGTTGTCTGAATGGTCAGTTTCATATCCACACTCTCTTGGTGTCTTGACAAATGAAGCTGAATTGTCAAGCTCAACTGAGGCAGTTCCCTTTCTTGTAAGACATAGTCCTTAGTTTCTGAGAAGTCTCTTACATCAGTCACAGCTTCAACTTTAGCTTCAGTTCTAGGTTTCCATGTGAAACCTTGTGGTTCATATCCATGTTTTAACAAGAACTTTTCATCACCAGTGAGTGTAGCTTGTTTCTTTCTTTGATATACAGTTTTTCTTCTTGATTTCTCACTGCCTGATGATTCTTGTGACTCATCAGACTTGACTGAATGAGTATTTTTGGTAAATTTTAATGACTGGTTCTCCACTATCACCTGCTTTTGCTTCTGAGGTGATTTACTTCTTCTCACATTCTCAGTCATTTGCTTCTTCTTCTTTGTCTCAGTGCTATTCACATTTCCCTTTCCCAAATACATGGCATACTTCTCTTTGTACAAAACAAAGTCTTGACCAAACCTTGTTCCATTTGAGACATGAAATGGCTGAAACTTGAGTCTCTTATTACATGAATCAGTATGGTGTCCATATTCATCACACTTTCTACACCACACCTTTCTTTTGAACATCTCATGTTCTTTTGGTCTCCTGAATCTTCCACTTGGTTTGGGCTCTTTTATACCAATTGTCTTTTTGTTTTTTAAATTGTCAAAATCAATTGAGAATGGTACAAACTCAGCCATTCTGATATCACTTCTTTCCACATTCCCTTTAACAAAGACAATCCTTTTTAAATTCAGTGGTTGATCATCTTCATTCTCTCTATATCTTGACTTTCTTCTTTCATATTCCTCAACAGTTTCTACCTCACCCACATCAAAGTCTTCAACACTTGAAAAGATAGGATAAATAGGAGTAAAATATTCTATATCCATTTCTTCCTTTTTTACCTTCTTTTTCTTGTTCTTTTCTAGTTTTTCCAAAAACTTTTTGCTTGGAGGTCTGACTGCATTGTAACACACATTCTTTTTTTCACCAATGTCAAAAGAAACATGTTCTCTTCTCATTTGCTCATTCATTCTTTTCATTTTATGTGTAACTGGAGGATACTTTGGAAGTTGATCAATAGATTCTGGCTTTCTATATTTTCTTCCTTTTTCAGCAGCTTGAATTTCCTTTTCAGTAATTTGATCACTCAAATCACTCAGATCATCTTGATCCAATTCATCTGAATCAAAGTCATCTTCAGAGACTTGAACTCCAATTGACTTTTCTTGCTTTAGTTCTTTCTTTATAACAAATTCACCATCTTCACTCACCTCAACATTCTTGTACAAATCTGCAACATCTTCTTTGTCTTGAAACACATCTTTGAATTGTTGTAGATAAGCACTTCTCTTTTCTTTATCAACTTTTGGCATGAAGTTGTTGTTGAATGGTGGTGGAACAGCCTTGTACTTTTCATCTTCTTTTACTTTATTCAGAATTCCACAAATGTTTCCAGTTGAAACTAAGTTCTTTAGGAATTCATTTTCAGTTTGCAGCTTTGTATTCAGCACCTTTTCATCAATCACCATCTTCTTCAACCCACTAATCTCAGTTGTGAATCTTGTCTGAGCTCTATAGCTATTCATACAATCCTCTTCCAAACTTTTCATTCTTTCCTCACTGACAATCTCACTTGCCTCATAAGCCTTTATAATGCTTTGCTTCTTAAAACACTCACTTTCCAGCTTACCAATCTTTTCCTTTAATTCATTGACAAGTTTAGGTAAATCAACATTAGGATCAGAATGTACCTTAGATGAAGATGCAGAGTCTATGGCCATGAATGCCACATTAGCTCTTCTGATATCATCTGCTATATCTTCCTCATGGTTACTCCAGTCAAAGCTTCCCTCATGCTGAGTAGTTACTGCCACATTGCCTTGATTTCTTGATTGATTTTGGTTTGCTGGAATGTTGCTAGTTGCAGGGTTTTGAACAGCTTGATTCTGATTGTTGTTCATTTGATATACTTGATTCTGATTCATACCCTGCTGGTTGTTCATCTGAGGCTGATAGTGGTTGTTGAAATTAGGATTGAAGTTGTTGTTTGGATGGAAGTTGTTGTTGTTGGGATTGAAGCCTTGGTTATTGTTGAAGTTCTGCTGGTTGTTGTTTCTATGAACATTCTGCTGGTATTGTTGTTGGTTTCTAGGCTGTTGGAACTGATTGACTTGAAAGTTCCTTGGCATATTGCACTCTCTTGCAAAGTGTCCAGGCTGTTGACAGTTGTAGCAGATAGCCTTGGATTTGTCAAATCCTATTCTCTCATTTGGACCAGAAACTAGTGATCTACCAGTTCTATTGTACAGTCTCTTGCTTCTTAATGCCAACATTGCAACTTGCCATTTGAGATCCATGTCTTCAAGGTCATCAGCATCTATTTGTTCCAAATCATCCTGCACTACACTTGTGTGAATCAAGTTTTTGGCCACAAATGCATTGTAGGATTCAGTGAACATAGACATTAGGGCTTGTGCATCACTCCCTTGAACATGCCTTGTACCAGCACTTTGGGCATTTCCATTTCCCACAGAGATTGAATCATCATCAATCAATTGAACATTAAACCTCTGTTGACCACCTTGACTGCTTGAACCACCTCCAATGAATGACTTAGCAGTCTCATTGTTGTGATCACTTGGTTCTTCAATGATGGGAATTTGTTGTTGATTCTTTGTTGTAAGATTCCCCATTGGAGCAATTAAAGCATTTGACACATTGAAACTTGGTTTATCTTCCTTGATCATTTCATTCTCAATCATTTCAAGTTCAACAGCTTGAAGAAAACATACTACATCATCCAATTTCAATTCATTGAAATTTTACTTTTGAAGGATGAATTTGCAAGCAGTATACCATTCTTTTGGCATTGAGTTGAGCAACTTTGTATTTAAATCAAAGTCAGTCATTACATAGTCAATTGTTCTCAACTCATTCACAATACTCAGAAAATGTTCTAGTATTGACTTCAACCTTTCACCATCTCTATACATGAATCTTTCTAACTGTTGCTTCAGTCTTTGCTTCTTAATGTTCTTCAATTCAGTGTTTCCTTCATACATCTCAAGGATTGCATCATACATTGCCTTAGCACTTTGATGATGTGCAACCTTTGTGAGGATTTCCCAAGACAGACCAAGTTTGAGCATAGCCAATGCTCTGTCATCAACTTTTCTCATTCTCTCTCTGACAGCAGCAATAGCATTTGCATTAGCACCTTCTTCAACAGCAGCTTGTGGACCATTCTTGATAGAATTCCACATATCCACATCATTATAACAAACAGCAGCCTCAAAAAGTACTTTCCACTTGGTAAAGTTCTCCTGACCATACAATCTAGGTATCTTATTAGTAGACACCTCTTGTTCCTCATATCCAGACATTTTCTTAAAGTAAAAGTTAAGTTCTTATAAAAAATAGAGTAAAATGATCAGATCTGAGAATAAATTCTGAGATCTGAGGTGTCTGATATGAATAGAACAAGATTCAACAATAAAAATCAAAGCTTTAAGTGAAATAAGGAAAAGAAAACACCTAAAACTTGTAGATCTGGAAGAAAAATGAAGAACAGAGCTTCTGACGTCACAAATCAATCAAACAGTGCTCTGCTTACGTCATTCTTCTTCAAAACTTAATCAGCAACAATCTTTCTAAAAATAGCAGCAACAAGCTCTGATACCACTTGTCAGGTCCCGATTATGATGGTCGATTCGGCTCGGATCTTAATCAATCATGTCATAACTCACACAAAATTAATCGTGTTGACAAGAGAGTTAATGATGGGTTACTATATTTAGAAAGATGACCGTTTGTTAAAGGTGGAATCAATAACAAACATACGGTTGCAATGAGTATTCAAAATATGAAGACACACACAGGATTCACTCAAAAGATTTCCATTTATATAAAGTTAATCATACAAAAGGATAATCGATTAGGGTTTAGAAGGAATCCTAGGACAGCCGTCACACACACAATATTCTTTCAATTAATGTGTCGGTCTTATCCGTATTGTGTCTCTGCTTCTATGTTGGCGGCGTGCCCTAATTATTCTATTTATAGGCCTGCCAACCTAAGACAGGCTGTCATTCCTTCTAGAAACCCTATCTGATAGTACATATTCAATTTACATATTCAAAAATATACTAAGTGTAAAACAAGTCTTCCGGGTAGGCTTTTCATTAAACTTCAGTCTCCGGGTACGCAGTGTACTCGGCCTTCCTTCAGACTTGGTAAACATAGAAGTGTACTCGGAATCAGTTTCCGGGTAGACTTTACTTAAAGAATATTTTACCAAGTAAAATATTCACCGAGTAGACTTCAATCTTCTTGGACTTATCAAACTTTGCTCGACAAATCCTTACGAGCAACCTTGTTCTTCTATGGTCCTGTTCGGCTCATTGTCAGTTGAACAACTTATTGATAAGGTATACTCGGGAGTACATACCTTACCTGAGCAGAACCTTACTCGATTTGACTTAGAGATATTCCATCAACTCATCAAGTATACTCGGACCATATTTATTAAAGAATACCTTGCCCGGTCTTCCAATTACTTGGCTTCTTGGACTTGGTTGACCAAACCTTACTTGGAAGAGTAAAATACTTGGTCTTGAAGAACAACCCTGCTTGACAAAGTGAACCTTACTCGGATATGCCAAATTAATGAACCTTACTCGGAAATCATTAAAAAGCATACCTTGCTCGGATATCCACTTAAGAAGATTATTTGAAGTAAACCGTGCCCAGAAGGCAAAATCTCGTACTCGGCTACGTAAAAGCTTACTCGAAGGTCCAAGGTGTGCTCGGATTCAATACTTAGAAGTTTCTGAGGAGGTTGAGAAGATTCCAATCTTCCATATTCTTCGTTTAGGTCAAATCTCCTCATTTGGGTCAAGTTCTTGACTCAACAATAGCATGCAAATGATTCAGCGGATTGGTCAAAACCCGGATGTGTGGAGATTTTGTGATGCTTATAACCAGGTTTGGGACCCTGAGAACCCAGCAGAGATGTTACTCCAGGACATTCCAAGAGGAGAGGAGGATCACCGCCCAGACAAAGCTGTCGTCGCTCCTAGCATCAGAGAGGAAGCCCATCTTCATCAGGGGCCGGCCCCCGCTCGTCACATGATAGCAGATGTTATTTCGAGGGCCTATACGGCCTAATTGATCAGTTCTCAGCAAGAACTACCGCCTCATTTGACAGGATCACAGAGCAGATGGCTGCCTCCGATGCACAGCGGGCAGCCGAATATGCAGAAACAAGGCGAGAGATTGATCGTTTAGACTATCGCATGGACAGGAAGTGGGGACCATTTGACCCAGACACGGGTAACTGATGGGCAGCGGCACTGGTAGGTCAGGGTATGGGAATGCACAGGTTGGTAGTACTTTCATGACATTATTATTATGTTTGTTTGAACAATTTACTTTATGTCTTTTGTTTGTTGGTTTGGTTGGCTACTTTTATGGGCGTTGGTGCCAAGACACTATTAACAGGTACTTAATTAGCCCATGTGGGCAACGGATGGATGACTCCATACCCATTTTTCAGCGAATTATGCTTGGTTACTTGTGGTTGTGTGCAGTTTTATATTATACAGGTACAAAACAGGAAAACGGACGATAAATAGGGGACGCTTTGTCGAAATTTCGTTAACCCGAAGGGAAGTACCTCTCCATTATAACCCACCATACCTGATTAGAATACTTATATTTTAATGAATCTTTTCACATTGAAGACAATGTGAGATTCAAGTGTGGGGAGAGGAATTACTTGACCAATAGCTTGCTCAACCAATTATAAGATTCTATAATAACAATTTTTATTAGCAAATAAAGACTATTTTTGTAACAAAACCAAAAGAAAATCCAAGAAAATTTTTTGCAAATAACCAACTACTAATATATTATAACCAAAAGTGAAGAAGTAAAAAAGAAGTTTTGTAATACAGAGAAGAAATTTATGCAAAGTATGGCGTTTATACCCAATTCCTCCGTTACTGTGAGATAAACCTCATGTCATATAAATATTTTTCGGAAGCTTTGAGTGAGTCATATGTTTCTTGTGATTTAGAACTTGTCGCAAATTTTCATTTCAAGACCGCACGAAGCGTTGTAGAAAGAAGAATGTAATGTGGTCACCATTCCCCAAATCACAAAACCCAAAAACCTTAACTAAAAACCTTACCACCTTATCCATCTCACAGGTAAAATACAACACTAGTCTTTTACCGGCAGACCCTAAAGAACTGGAAATGCATTCTTTCGAATTCAATTTCCTTTGCTGCATACATTTAGCGAAACCTAGGTTGTCTCCAAAACTTAGGGAGAGATTTTTTCTCTTTAGCAATGAGGTAGGAAAAAAGTGGCGCCAAGACGAACAAAAGCCACCATTTTGTGGAGTTTCCAAAAGCGCAATGAAAATGAGAGCAAAAATATATGAACGATGCCTAGGCTGCGGAAACTGATCCCACGAAGGAAGATGTAGAAAAAGTCAAACTCAGTTTCAGCATGAATATACCGAACTAATGAGAGTGGGGGCTATTAGGCTCAAAGCCGAACGATCTATTAGAGTTAGAAGTTAAGTTCAGAACATGATTGAGGAAGAACTAATCCACATCATCGACAAAACTGGTCTTGACGATCTGACCTTAAAAGAGTCACTAGGGTTGTAAAAAAAATTAGCAATCGGGAGAAAGAGCTAACCACTGAAAGACATCCTATGGCTCCCGACAATATGTAGAAGTTGTATTTACCATCCTCACCATCAGTAACCAAACCCAAGAACCACCACAGCATACCAAATCCCTACAAAACCAACCCATATTACCTTCTGATTTATGCAACTCTTCAAAAAAAAAAGGTGGAGATTTGAACTTGTTACAAGCTTATTTGTCACAGGTTGCATGTTGACTAAGAGTGATCACATACATACATCATAGGTATGATCAGATATATAAACCGAGTGTGAGTGAACATTGTGAGAATGTGACGTTTTGCATAAACAGAAGCTCATAAAAACAAAATAACCTTTTTTACATTTCATTACATGTATTCCTATGATTTAAGGTTGGATGTTTTGTTCCCATTTTCTTGGAACTCTCTTGGGGATGTTTATGCTTGGTCCTAACTTGCTAATTTTAGAGAATATTCATAAGTAGATTACTTAAGGACAAACAATGTTCAAGTGTGGGGATGTTTTATGTATATAAAATTATACATCTTTTTAGCATCAAATAATCTCTAAAAAACTGCAACTTCTATCAAATAACATAGCACAGAAGGCTACTTATCGTAATAAAATATAATTTCAGGTAAAACCAAGCCCCAAACGAAGAAACGAGTGAAAAGACGAAGAAAAACGGAAGAAAACACAAGAAAAGCAAGAAACACGTCCCCATGCCTCAAGAAACACGCCCCCATGCTTCTGAACACCAGAAAAGAAGAAAATCTACAAGAAAAGGCAAATCATGGGAACAAAAGCACGGGACCATGCCTCTTGACCACGGGGCCGTGGTCACCCTCAACAAAAAGACAAAAAAAAATTAGCACATGTCAATAAAAGCACGGGGGCGTGCCTACCTAAGCACGGGGCCGTGCTTCATGCTCCAGACTGCTTATAAATAGTGGCTTATGTTGAGTTGATCAAGTGTGCCTTGAAGAGAATTCTATACGGTTTTAACTTATAAAAACACCCACTAACACTCATATTGAAGATCTTGTGAGGAGTTTGAATGCTTGGAGGTCATCAACATCAACCATCATCATCATTAAAAAGAAAGATTCATCCAAATTTGGTTAGACTGTTCTAGTTTAATCATGTGTTTGTTATCATCGTCCACTCTAATTTTCATAACCATGCTCATTATGAGCTAAACTCTATTTACCATCAAAAATCTATGAAGAAGCTTTGTTTTACTTAATGAATATATAAAACATGTGATTTAATTTAGTAAAGTACATGGTTATCTTGCAATTATCTTTTGATGAGAAATGTTTCACCATCTTAATTCAACAATTCAAAGTTGGTGTTTGGCAATCATATTGACAATCATTCATGATCGATTCATGTTCTTGAAAGATAGAATACTTTGATAACTAATCGAAACATGGATCCTTATATTGTATTTAGTAATGATGAGATATAAGTTATGATCTATTTCTCTAGTTTTGGTAATTCTGAAATAACATTGTTAACACGATTGCTTGGGTTATCATGCTAGTTAAAGAAATCATATGTTAACAGAATGTGCAATTATAACCCACTTAAATCAACCAAGGGGAGGCTGTGTGATGAACTATAACCACCCAAAGTTGTTAGAATTGGTATTTGAGAAATCGAAGTCAATCCAAATCTTTCTACTTTACTAAACTACTTGTCAACTCAAATTGATATTCTCGTGGTAGCCTGACATTAGGAAAGGGTTGACTTTAAAATGCGCATGCTACTTTCTATTATGTCATAGGATACACTCACTTAGAAATGAGGGGCTGTTCTATCATATATTATTACGGCAAGTTTATCACATGTTTATTTAATAATCGTCATGTCACAATGGAGTGGATTCTTGATCTTAGATGGTAACCTTCATATAATTGAACTACTTGTTTAGAATTACTCATCTTGGTCACCTATATATTACATATAAGTATTTATATTTTATAAAAAGTTCAAAAATCAACCCCAATATGATTAAAACCTCCGATTAAAGTAAAACGATGATTCATTGTTAGAAATATTTGTGTCCACGGATCGATACTTGGTTCTTACCAATACTAATCTACATATACGATGGGTACACTTGCCTATTTTGTGTGTGTTTAGTCTTATTAGAAATCACTTTTATAAATTTAAAACACGATCTTGTGCAAAAGCTAATTATCTAAACTTCTTATATCATAGGCACTCACGCGCACGACCATCAGCAACATATACTACCGAAGATCCCATAGATTTTGAAAACAAAGAATGATCATTATGGGAACCAACGTAACCCCGGGATTTCAAAGCAGAAGATAACTTCCCATACCACTGACGAGAAGTTTTTGTAAACCATACAATTTGAAATTTAAGAACCTGGTTATGTGGAAGCTGCATTCCAGGTGGTGGAGACATATTTTCTCTTCATCTAAATCACCATGAAGAAAAGCATTATTGACATCAAGTTGAAAAAGAGGCCAGTCTCTTTTAGTAGTAACTGAAATCAGACCACGAATGGTAGTCATCTTGACGACAGGAGAAAAAGTCTCGTTATATTCAATGCCTTCAGTTTAAGTATCACCCCTGACAACCAACCGTGCTTTACACCGTTCAACAGATCCATCAGCTTTGTGTTTGAGTTTAAAAACCCATTTACATTTAATGGCCTTTTTGCCAAGAGGGAGATCAACCACAGTCTAGGTATTAGTGTTCTCAAGAGCTTGAAATTCATTTTTCATGGCATCCTACCGTTCAGGAATAATAGCAGCCTCTTTGTAAGGCGTAGGCTCTCGTAACCCGGATATCACCGTAGTGAAATATTTGCTAGACAGAAGAATATTAGAATCTAAAAACAAGGTAGAAGGAGAACAAGAATTAGTGTATGTATTAAAACATGGAGAATCAGAATGATTGCAGACATAATCATTCAGATATGAAGGTTGAATCGAAGATCTTGAAGATCATCGAAGTGGTTCCGAAGAAATAGGAACAGCTGAAGAAGCAGGAACACCATAAGGAATAAGAACAGCGGAAGGAATAGGAACAGCGGAAGAAGTAGAAACAGTGGAAGGAACAGGTTCCTCAAAAAATTGATTAATGAGGTCAATAGAAAGAAATAAGAAAGTGTCTTTGGATTTGGTGATTGAAGGAAACAAAGCCTCAAAGAAAACAACATCTCTTGAGATAATAACCTTGTTGGCATCAAGAACGAATAAACGATAAGCTTTTTTACCAAAAGGATATCCCAGAAAAACACAAGGCATGACATGAGGTGCAAATTTATCCCGTCCATGAGACAGAGTTGAAGCATAGTCAAGGCAACCAAAAGATTTCATGTGCTCATAGGATGGAGGCTTTCCTGTTAAAAATTCATAAGGAGTTTTATTGTTCAAAATTTCAGTAGGGAAGCGATTTATTAAATGAGTTGTTGTAAGAACACAATCACCCCAAAATTCAACTGGTAGCTTAGACTAAAACATAAGAGCCCTTGAAGTCTCAAGTAAATGTTTATGTTTCCTCTCAACAACACCATTTTATTGAGGCACGGCTCGACAAGTAGTTTGATGTATACTGCCTTTACTTAAAAATAAGCACGCTAAGAATTACCAGATCCTAGTTCAAAAGCATTATCAGAAAGAATACATTTTACATCAGTCCCAAATTGAGTATGAACCATTTCAATAAATTATTGAAGAATTGGAAAAGCATTGCTTTTAGTTGAAAGCAAATGTGTCCAAGTGGTTCTACTATAGTCGTCCACAATGGTTAAAAAAATATCGAAAACCATTATAAGTGGATGTATGATATGGACCCCAAACATCTATATGAACCAAATCAAAAATTTTAGTAATTAAAGAGACACTTGTTGGAAAAGGCAATTTGTGTTGTCTTGCTTTTGGGCATATAGAACAATGTTCAAGATTAGTCAAAGAAATACTAGACATGAAAGGTAATTTCTTCAACTTGTAACTTGGAAGATGACCAAGGCAATTGTGCCAAGTATCACCAATAATAACAAGATTACAAAATTTATTCGAATGAATGATATTGACAGATAATTGCTTGGTGGCCTCCAAAAGATAAAGACCATTTAGCAAATCACCAAGAACCTGAGGCGTCTTCAGAGAAGGGGCCTGCAAAACACGGGTATGTTTAGAGAAAAGAACAACACCATCAGTGTCTGAACATAAACGAGATACAGAAAGAAGATTGTTTTTGAAATGTGGCACGAAAAGAACCTTTGACAAAGAAATGTTCTCTGTTAAAGGAAAAATTCTAGATTGATTAACTGAAACATATGTCTTATTGGGAAGATTAATAAGAATAGGAGTTTTGAGAAAAGATATGCATGAAAACAAAGTTTGATCATGACACATATGATCATTAGATCCAGTGTCAATGATCCATTTAGATTTTGCAAGATTGCAAGAAATTATACCTCTAAAAGTATGCTGATTGATGGTAGAAGCATTGTTAGCAACAGATTGAACTTTGGTCTGTTGTAACAAACTCATCAAATCATGATACTGCTGCTGAGAAATCCCTTGTTGTTGTATATTGTCTCCCTGTTCTTCAGCAAGATTAGTAGATCTTTTCCCTTTGGTAAACTTAATATCCTTTTGCCAAACCAATCAACTTATAACACTTGTTAACCGAATGCCCATTCCTTTTTCAATGTGTGCACACCAACAATTGACTATTCTCTCCAGTTCATCCAACAGAAGGAAACCCACTGTGTGCATTCATTGATGCAGAAGATGCAGTTAAATCAGTGGTGGTGGTGGTGGTGTGAATCTCTTTCTGTTTTTCATCTTGTATTAAGATTCCATAGTCTCGGTTGATGGAGGGCAAAGGTTCCATCATAAGAATGTTACTTCTGATAGTATCATAAGATGGATTAAGACCAACAAGAAATTGAATAAGTCTTTGATCTTCGTCTCTTCTAGCAAACTCATGAGCTGCTCCACAAGTGCATGAGGGTAGAGTATTAGTTGCATTTAACTCATCCCAGTTAGACTTCATCTTTGCAAAGTAAGTAGAAATATCATTGTTTCCTTGAGTAATTTGACAAAGATTCTTTTGCCATTGATAAAACTTTGCCCCGTTAGCTTGACTATAATGAGCATTGAGTTCATTCCATAAAACTTTGGCAGTCTCAGCATACAACACAGTGTCACTTATATCTCGGGTAAGAGTATTGAGAATCCACGAGATAACCATATCTTTGCATCTTTTTCCAAATAGCCAATTGTTGTTCATCGCTTGGAATTACCAACATATCATTAACGAAACAAAGCTTATTTTTAGCTGAGAGAGCAATGGTCATAGCTCTCTTCCAAGCTTCAAACACGGTTCCATCAAAAGATTTTGATACAGGAATCATACCAGGATGATTTGATGGATGAAGATAGAGAGGATTGGAAGAATCAATGGTCATGTTTGAAGAAGCTGAAGTCTTCGTATCATCCATAGGTCATAGAAAGAGAGCGAGCGTATAAGTCTATAAAACTTATACAGCGAAAAACAAGATATACGGACGTATAAGTCTATGGACTTATACGGGCGTATAATAAAGAACAAACGGGCGTATAAGTCTATAAAGACTTATATGGATTAGAACACCTATACGTATAGAATGAAGGAAAAAACAGCGTATAAGTCTATAAAGACTTATACGGATCAGATCAGTTACAAGCAAAGACGGACTACAGATCAAAAGATTACGAACAGAACGGAACAAAACAGAACAAACGTATCAATTACAAGTGAACGAACAGAACGAACGTGTATGAGCTAACAAATCATAACACGAACAGACTATCAGATGAGAAAATGAAAGATTACGAACAAACGATTTGAAGAATTTGATCAAAATATAAATGAATACGGATAGAACTGATGAAAGACAAAGAGCAATGAACCTTCTCTGATACCATGTTAATCGTGAAAGAACGATTAGAATATGAAGATGAAGAAAGAAAATTTTATTATTTCTCAATTACTATTACAAAACACACAAACTTTCTATATATACACATTATACTCTTCCGTATAAGATCATACATATACGTCCGTATATGTATGTACATCCACATAAATGGGACAAAGTACACATAGAATAGTGAATGCCATTTTTCTCAACGAGTGGATAGTTTTATATATCATTAGCAAAGTTATTTGAAGAGCAGCAAACTATTTATAACATGAAACCTTAGCGTTGTCATCTTCAATCATTATGGAGGGCTTTTATCTGTCGATTATAAGGATACCTCATGGGAAAAGCTAATATATGTTGGGTATTGGTCTGGATAAAAAACTTGGTGCATGTTGAGATCTTTAACATTAAATGTTTGATAGGTTCCACCAAGACATGTTTCATTTATCTCACATCTTTGTCAGGGATGTCGATTATGAACCGTATGGATCTTTAAGGGCAGCGTTGTAAGCGAACCAGACGTGTAACAACCCGGATTTTTCCATTTAATATTTAACCGTTACCCGACCCGTTTCTATGTTCGGAAAATTTTATTCATAAGAATATCGTGTTTATAGAGTAATTATTATTTTATTATTATTTGTTTATTATATTTATTTAATATATATATAAATAATTGTCATTTATGTACAATTCCCACCCAAAACTATACTTTAAACCTTTATGTACCCTTATTTAATCTGGAGGGACCAAATAGCAAAATCTGCCAATTTTATAATATCTTAACCCGTTTACCCATTAACCAAACCCGAACCCATTCCTAACACCTCATACCCAAGTTCTAATCTTGATCAATACATTAATCAGACATGAAATTGATTTAGGAAATCAATTTACTTGCCTAAACCGATCACACTGACACCTTTAATTGATAAACAAGATCGAATATTATTCGGTTTAATAAAATAAGAAAACCGACAATAGCAAGTCGTCTATATACTAATTAGGTCAATTATAATTCAATCAATCACTCTCACACGTCCCTATAATAAACATGACAGAAACCCCCTAAACTTAATTGAATTAAAATCGGTTGTTGGTGCTCGTCAAAGTCGTTTTTGGGCCGACGGTGTTTGCTCTTCATTCACCATCAATACGATTATGTTTAAGGTAATTGGTTAATGCATTGTATTGGGTTTCGATCAATTAACAGAAGCCCTAAACAGTTTTGGCCGATCGTTGTTTGTATATGAACTGGGTTTTTTTGTGATTGCTGGTTATGTATTATTATTCACATGTTATTATCAACTGACTTAGTAGCACAGTAGGTTGTGTGTGTGGATGTTTAAGACTCTGCATAGTTAGGAGGCGCGGGTTCGAATCCCTCCCAGCCCGTTTTGCCTCTCTTTATTTTTGGAAAGTTGATTTAATTATTATATTAATTTCATTAAATCATTTATACAATATTATAAAAACCATAATTAATTAATATTTTATCCTAATTGGAATATCAACTAGCCATTTTTCGAACTTTGTTAATACTATATATTTATAGATACATTTATGTATATTAATATGTAATAATAAGTATTTAAAAAGTGTTAAGTTGTTTAACTAGTAAAGATTTTATAAGGGTTTTTAGTTAAATTACATAATATATAGACATATCTTATTATTTTGCATATTAAAGTAAATAATGGTCAAATATTTCTATAAACAAATATTTATATATATTATTTATTATGACTATAATACCTATAATTAAAAGGATTTGGTTTTGTTATATATATTTTAAAAAACTTTAAATAAATTACTTTAACTCGCAAATAGGCGTTCGTATCTCAAGTATTTATTAGTTCATTTATTAATTCATAGTATTCTCCAATATTAATATTACATAGGATTTTCCGTTGATCTATCTTGGAAAGCGTGACACTTGTTTGTTATCTTCTTATCGCACTCATTTCTTTGCTTATTGATAGAGTGACTAATCACTCCCCTTCTTTTACTTGTTTTCCAAACTTCTGGGAACATATGCATACTTACATTATTTACTTATTATTAGTATTCACACTAGCAACTATTAATCTTGTGTGCTATCAGTTATGTGCCTAACTTGTCACGTGTTTATTTGTTTATTTTATCACATTTGGAGAGGCCCATTATTTTCACATTTAGTATGATCATACGACTGTCGTGGTGGTCGGCGTCCGATCGCATGACAGTGGTTTCACCGACAAATCACTCATGGTAACCAACGTCTGATTCACATGGCAACGATTTAGCCCACACATTATTATTTGTTTGAAATGTTTGCATGCTATGGCTTAACTGTAAACCACACTAACGACAGTTTGCTCATTTTGTCATATTATATTATATTGAATTAACTGGTGTTTTACTCACTCAACCTTATGTTGACAAATCTATTTTTATTTGATACGCATATGCAGGTCTTAGATTGAGTTGATTGCAAGGTTGGTGAAGAAATTAGGAATGATTTATGCTAGAAAAATTAATCAAGACTTATCTAAATTTTAAATTTGTATTCTTACTTTTGTTTTTATTTCGAGATTTTGTATTTGAATTATTTAATTGAATTTAATAGATATTGTCACTTTTAAATATTGAATGATAGTAACCTGAGAGCTGTGAACAAACAGTTCGCGCCCCGACATTTCCGCCTTAGGTTGGGGTGTGACAAGACGTCCGGCGGACTTTCAGTCGTCCGTTCGGCAAGAAGTTCGATTATGTTCGTCCATTTAATAAATGGACCGGACATGGACAAAAAAATGTCGTTTGGCAAGCTTACCGGATGAACAAGAACAAGGGCCAAGTCCGTTTGATAGTGTTCGTGAACGTCTGACAACATTCATCCAATTACGTCCGGTAATGTGGTTCGGTATTGTAAGTGTCTAGTAATGTCCGTCCAATTAGATCTATCCAGTATTGTAATTTAATTATGGAATATATAGTGTTATTTATCACACTTTTGTATTACTATATATGTCTGATGCCTCTTACAGTGATCCACTTTATGTTAATATATTAAGCGTTTAAGTATATTTGGATATTATATGGTGTAATTCTGAATTTGTAGGTGAAGTTGTTTGGAT
Organism: Bidens hawaiensis; assembly: GCF_021521415.1. Taxonomy (NCBI): domain Eukaryota; kingdom Viridiplantae; phylum Streptophyta; class Magnoliopsida; order Asterales; family Asteraceae; genus Bidens; species Bidens hawaiensis. The sequence continues at coordinate 607,657 of NW_027491355.1, forward strand.
TTATGGTTGGAATTAATATGTAACCATTTATGTTTGTCCATTAGTGTCCATTAATGTTCACATGCTATTAAAGTTCATTAGTGTCCCTTAATGTTAATGTGTTTGTTTGCCCATTAGTGTCCTTTGTCCATTAGTGTCTTTTAACATCTATTTACAATATTAATGGACGGATACTGATATTTTGTAAAACACACTTACTTTTCGTACCTTTTTACCATGTTTTAAGTGCTTAATAGCATAATAAATAAGAGATATGGCTTGTTTTTTGCATGATCTTATAAAGATTGATAATTGATTGTAGGTTATGAGTTTTAAGGGAGAAAAGTTTCAAGTTTGAAGACTCTGGGGGCCTTTTTGATCAATTTTGAAGACTACAACTCAAGGCCCGACCCAAGCCTACAAGATCCAAGCCTTTCATGCATAATAAATTAAGTTAATTAAAAAAAACCTAACTCCTCTAGAAGTTTTGATCAGAATCTGGCAGCAGCAAGAAGGAAGAAAAAAACTTAAGTGGAAGCTTGGTGGCGGCTAGGAGAGAAAGGAGATCATCAAGGGAGACTTGGTACAACAGCTAGGGTTCATCTTCATCAATAATCTCAGCCATAATCATTGAGTATACATCCATAAACTTTGTGTTCTTGTTCAAGATTTATAACTTGTTGATTTTGATCTTTAACTTGAATTGTTTTGCAATTGAATTGAAGATTGAGTTGTGCTTGATTGTTATTGATTATTAAATGAGATTAATTATGTTTTGGTTAAGTTTTATGATGTTTACATTAAGTGTTTGCTGCTGTCCAAAAATAATGTTAGGCTAAACTCATTAATTCTACCTAGGTTTGCTGAATATTGTTAGGTTTTAGTAAGTAATATGGATTGTTTGATCATCATGACTTGATTTGTTAATGAAAGTTTGGTTTAATATTGAATTAGGTTGTGTTTAGTTGCTGTGATTTTGTTAATTATACTCATATACCCCTTGCTTTGATTGATTGAATTAGTTTTGATTGATTATTGCTTGTTTGACTATTTACTTCGTGTTTAGAGATTGTTTGCAGGGTGTACAACCATAGGGTTTGAGTGGGTGTGTTAATTGATTAGATTCAGTGGGTAGGCACCTTCTTAGAGACCGAGAGGTGATAGGAAGTAAGGTCGTCTCATAACTTGTACTTATTAGGATTAGGATCGCGTGAGAGCGGGTTCGGTTCTTGTCGGGTTTGGGTTTGTGAGCGATTAGTTGATCTAGTTTAAGTTAACCAAATGGTTCCTCTATCCTTGGTTGCGTAGTATTCGTTTCCATTAGGGTCGTGTGTCGGTGAGATAGAGAGGAGAGTCGACATTAGAACACCTTAGCAATTCGTTTCCCGATTTGTTCTTAAAATCAACTAAGTGTAAGTTAAGGGTTGTTAGTGAGACCAAGAGGTGATCTAGCTTTCATGAGTGAACCTTAGTTGTGTCATCTTTAGATTCTGGTGTCGTGAGATTATTCATTCCATTAACTTATTAGACATTCAATAGGATTCTTACCTAGGTAAACGTATTCTCCATTGTTAGTCTCATTCGCAAAGTTTTGCTAAGTCTTGTTAAGTTAGGTATTTTAATTTAGTTAAAGTAAGTTAGGTTAAGTAGTTTAATAATTAAAAATCAATTTAAGAAATATTATTCTTAGGAAGGTCTTTTCTAGGGTTAGTGATCATAGACGTTTTCACGTGTCCTCGTGTTCGATACTTGGACTTCCATAGTTTTATATTAGTTGCGATCGGTACACTTGCCGGTTGTGTGTAGTTTTATTAAGAAAATTCGTTTTATAAATTTAAAGCTTAGTTGTAAGTTCTGTAGAAAAAAACATCCTTTAAACACACATCGGATACGAACAAACTCAATTTCTTAATGGACGGACACGGACATGAATTTTCGTTCGATAGAGTGTTCGTGAACTGTCTGTTTGTCCGTCAAAGGCTTAACGGGCGGACATGGACATGCTCTTATCTGGTATGGTCTGTGTACACCCCTATTTGAGGGAAAATTGACTTGTTTTGCCATACCTTTTTCACTTGGGGTTCTTTAACTAATACCCCATGACTATTGGCGTTCGACATTGGTCTGAATATAAGGGGTGTTAAAATAATCCAAATATATCGCAAAACCAGATTTTTTATTCGGAATCAGATGGTAATTTTTAAAAAGTTGGATATTTCGGATATCTGAATCCACAATTTTAAATTGAGTTCTTTTGATCAATTAATTTTAATATATAAACACACACACACACACACACACACACACACACACACATATATATATGTGTGTGTGTTTGAGTTCTTTAGAGAAATCAAGTTATTGCTAGAAATGCGAGAAATCATTTCAACCAATCACAATTTTTTTTTCATTTAATTAATTAATGTAAATTAGTAAGATTTTCATTTGCTTTATTTGGTAACTATCTAACTATCTATATAATTGTCTAACATAAAATCCTATGTGTCGCTCTCAGGTTGTTCCCACCCATTCTCTAGAGCCACCAGATTACTTGATTTCTAAATGAAGGCTTCTCATGCATTTAACCCGAATTCACGGGTATGGGTCTTACCAAACCCGGATAGTCTTTAAATGGGTTATAACATCTCATATATTTATGAAACTCTTTCATAATCAAACAATAATTTTTGCGGGTCATGGGTCTCACCGAATCCGGGTAACTCCTAAACGGGTTATAACATCTCATTTATTTGTGAAATAACCCCTTAATCATCAAAGAATAATTTACACGGGTTATGGGTGTTACCAAACCCTAATAGCCCTCAAATGGGTTATAAGATCTAATTTATCAATAAACACTATCACTAAACCCTAATTTAATTTATCTCCTTTACATGTACTCCGTTGCTGGTCTATCATCTTCATCGTCGGTTAACTTCCGATACTACCCACCATTGTCAACTACATTAACATCCCATTTTTTCATTAGACAAATATTCGTGTTCATGTTTGTTCATTTAAAAATATCAACATGCTCGTGTTCGTTTATATTTGTCGTTAAAAATCTAAAAAACTACAAATCTCAATTAAAAAAACTCAAACGCTAAAAAATATAATAACAAACTAATATATATGTATTAAATTAAAACTAAACTACGTTAAAAAAATAAAATAAATCATCATAAAATAGCAAAACGATTAAAACAAAAGCTTGAATAAACCCCCGTAATACGGGAGGATCAAACTAGTTAAATTATATAGTAGTTACAAATCATACTAATTTTAAATAGTGAGTTTTATTTTCTTTAATTTAAATTCCGATTGCTATAGTTTTTTTAAAGTTCTTATGGATAACCCTTGGTGTAGTAATAGGTGTCTGTATCAGATGCTACGTGATTACATAAACTAGTTACAAATTATATATGAACATTTTATATTATAAAATTATGATACATGATTATAAACACGTGATAACTACAAAATATAATTTTCGTGCCATATAACTTATTACGTGATTATAACTTACACAAACCATACTAAGAACATATATTTTAGAAATGCCACACATACATATCGATATACTACCGTGTACACTGAATATAATAACCTACACAAATTATTCATATTAACCTACATATCCTTTTAATAACCTACACCATTTAAAAATACTCATCAAACCTAAACACGTAAACATCCTCCCAAATTTCTTACATAGTACCATAAAAATCCAACGTATCTTTTTCTAATTTCTTTACGTATTAATTAAATTTAAATACATTCGAGTTCTTTTTTTAATTTGTAAACATTCATCACTTTTTAATCCTACACATCAACTTATGGATCCCACACAAACTCTATATATCACAAACAAAAGAGTCTTTTATTACTACACACCAATTATGCGTCCTACACAAAAAAGATTTGTTTTAACCTACACTAAAAGATTTATTTAGTGTAGACATTTCGTGGTGTGTAGGATCCATAAGTTGGTGTGAAGGATTAAAAAGTGATGAATGTTTACGAATTAAAAAAAGAATTCAAATGTGTTTAAAGTTAATTAATACGTAAAGAAATTAGAAAAAAGATACGTCAGATTTTTATGGTACTGTGTAAGAAATTTGGGAGGATGTTTATGTGTTTAGGTTTGATGAGTATTTTTAAATGGTGTAGGTTATTAAAAGGTTATGTAGGTTAATATGAATAATTTGTGTAGGTTATTATATTCAGTGTACACGGTAGTATATCGATATGTATGTGTGTCATTTCAAAAATATAGGTTCTTAGTATGGTTTGTGTAAGTTATAATCACGTAATAAGTTATATGGCACGAAAATTATATTTTGTAATTATCACGTGTTTATAATCATGTATCATAATATTTAATATAAGATGTTCATATATAATTAGTAACTAGTTTATGTAATTATGTAGCATCTGATACAGACATCTATTACTACACAAAGGGTTATCCAAAATAACTTTAAAAAAAACTATAGCAATTGGAATTTAAATTAAAGAAAATAAAACTCACTATTTAAAAATAGTATGATCCGTAAATACTATATAATTTAATAGTTATCAAATAAACCAAATGAAAATTTTACTAATTTATCCTACTAATTAATTAAATGAAAAACAAAAAAGAAAACTTATGATTGGTTGAAATGATTTCTCGCATTTTCTTGCAATAACTTGATTTCTCTCCTGAACTCAACCATATATATATACATATATATATATATATATGGCAGAGATACTGTACGCTAATGCCTTAACGTACGAGAGGTACGCGAGACGCTCAAAGGCAAAAACCTAAAACGCTCACAAAAACTTAAACTCAGCCAAAAACCTAAAACGCTCAAAAAACGGTCTTCGTGAAAAAAGTAAAAAAATGATCGATTAACGATCCAAAACTTTTTTTTTTCGGTTAACCAATGATTAATTGGATATGTATTGACGATTCCTTGATGTTGGGATGTGATTTAATGGATCGATTCGTGAAAAATGGGATTCGCGTACGTTAATGTACGTTAAGGATTAGTGTATTGGATTTCTTTCAATATATATATATATATGTATATTATATTAAAATACATATAGGAAGGGCAAAAACGTCATTTACTTAACACTCTTAAATTTAAGAGTTTTACAAGTTGAGAAACTTAAGGTACCACTCCCAAAGCATATAAGAGATTTGGAGCTTCAAAATTTGAAACTCGGTCTTTTCAAACCTACTTCTCTGGTAACCAAACCCTCGCCTCTCTCTCATCAAACACAGCAGCCACAAAGCAACCCTGCCCACGCTATGTCTTTCTTTCTTCACATCTCTTCGGCTTCGACTTCCTTCTATCCTCACCTCCAAATTATATCTCTCATATTCAGCTTCTAGGGTTTTTCACGCGTCTATCGAAGCTTCCAAGGTAAATTATTAATCTTTTTCTGTTTTTAGTTCATGATTTTGTCAGATTCTATTTTAGTTGCTTAGGATGTGCCTGCCGTTAATTATTGCTCGTGAACGCAAGCCATGGTGCCAAAACGATGGTGTTTTCATTAACTTATAGTGTTAGCTTTGTTTTAGACGATTTGGTTTTATGTCCGATTTGATGTTGATTTGGTTTGAGATAATTATAGTTTCAAGTGTAATTAGTCTTATATGCGTAATTCCCAAGTTGTTCTTGATTTTTTTTGCTAATACATGCCTATATGGTTTGTATTATGTTATTGATTTAGTTATTTCTCTTATTTTAAGAGTTTTTTCTAACTGTGTGCAGCGTATAGTCTTCATGAGGGCCTTTTTCTTTACAAAAACATTACAAAGGCGGTTTTCTAACCTCTTCAGTTTTTCGAAGGCTCTTTTTTTTTGTTGATATGCTCAGATACTAAGCTCAATTAACATCGATTAAAATGTGTCCTTGATGATGCCAGAAATCTTTCAAATGGGGTCAAGCTTGGGCTTTGGTCAAAGTCATTCTATAGAGAGTCAAACAAGGGTCAATAGGAAGATATAATGGCATACATGATGTTGATGATGTTGCTTGTGGCGAGGACGGAATGTTTAAGGTTGGTGGACTATAAGACACATTCAAACGTTTATATTAGTTTATTATTCTGTTTTTTAATAAATAAGCAATCGTAACTGAATTTGTTTGCTATTTGTGGTTGTTTGCTTACAAGTGATAATGAGGCTTAGACTGAAGATCTGTGTGCTATTTGTGGCTGTCTGTAGACTTTTCACCACCCGCCCTCGCCTACCGGTTTTGGGTTCTCGGGGAAAGAATTTGTTGTGGTGGCGGAAGAGTTGGTGACAGAAATTAGGATCTCGCATTAAGGCTATATACAAGGACTGAACATTATAAACATAATTTATGGTGGTGCTCAGAGTTATGGTGTATTTTCAAGGTAATTCATTAGATTTTGTAGCTTATTTTTTTCAAGTTTGATTATTGATGATGTCTAGACTTGTATAGATTACAAGTTTTTGGTCATTTAATGTATTTGGCAAACATTCATAAACTTGTTCATGCTCTCCCATTTAACTGTAACCGAACAAACGACCGAACACGGAGAATTTAATGAACAACTTTTTCTTGTTTGCGTTTGTTTATGTTATTTCGTTATGTTATTTCGTTAATAGAATAATTGAACGGTTTGCGTACATGAATGGGCATAATTGAGCAAACACCAATTAAAAGTAAAAGTGAGCAACAATTTGTTGGGTTTAAGAAATTAAAAGAAATAGTAGAGTAAATCGTAATAAGACAATTTGATGGGCATAATTGCAGAAGCTGTTTTTGCACAAGCTTCATCGTTAGTGATGTCAGTTGTTGATGGATTTAATGCATGCCTCTTTGCATACGGGCAAACTGGAACCGGGAAAACGTTCACAATGGAAGGAACCCCTGAAAACCGGGGTGTGAACTATCGTACTTTGGAGGAGTTATTCAAAGTATCTGATGAAAGAAATGATATTATGAAATACCAACTATTTGTAAGCATGTTAGAAGTCTATAATGAGAATATAAAAGATCTCTTGGTTGAGGATGCAAATCAACCACCTAAAAAGTAAGCTTGTTGACATATTATTGTTCATATGTAAACCTTGTTTAACGCTTTGGCTAATGTTTTTGTTCGAAATGCAGGTTAGACGTAAAACAATCAGCTGAAGGTACCCAAGAAGTACCCGGGCTATCTGAGGTGGCAGTTTACAAGGCTGATGAAGTTTGGGATCTGCTAGAACGTGGGAGCTGTGCGCGTTCGGTTGGATCAACCAATGCTAATGAGCTTAGTAGCCGTTCTCACCGGTAAATTTGTTAGAATCGTATATTATTAAAAAGGTTTTTAGTTTTAAAAATATATTGCTTACTGGATATCGTGTTTGATATAGCTTATTGCGAGTGACTGTTATTGGTGAAAATATGGTGAATAGGCAGAGGACTAGAAGCCATCTTTTGGCTTGTAGATTTGGCGGGAAGTGAACGATCTGTGAAGATTGGGCTTGAAGGAGAAAGATTGGTGGAATCCCGGTTTATAACACAGTCGAATTCTGCATTAGGTGATGTAATTTCTGCACTTGCATCAAAAAGTGATCACATTCCTTACAGGTATATAATAATCCTCCTTCCAAATAATAATATTGTTAAAAACACTTGTTTCAACTTTCAATATTATTTTCATCTACTATTTTGACCCAATCAGGAATTCAAAGGTTACCCATATTCTGCAAATCTCATTAGGTGAGGTTTTCAGTTTTCTCTATATGTTTGTTAAATCCCATTTGGGCATATGAAGATGCTGATGCTGCCAAAATTACCTTAAAATTTGTGCAGGTGGTGATTGTAAGACACTGATGTTTGTTCAAACCCGCCCAAGTTCATCAGACCGTGGTGAAACCATTAGCTCCCTGAATTTTGCAAGTCGCATGAGAGGTGTTGAGCATGATCCAGCATGTAAACAAACATAATTCTCTGATCTTTTCAAGTATAAGCAACTGATAATTTTCTTTGAAGATTTAAAATTAGTTATGTTGGTTTTTTATATTTAGTTACGCGTTATATTTTATGTCAAATTTTACCAACTTTTATCGTACAAATACTATATATCAGTAATTAATATTTGATGTTAATAGCCTAAGTATTACACTAATGATGTAGTCATGTGTATCACTAACATTTTATGTTAAAAGAGTGGTCGATTCATGTCCTACTATTTTTTTGTAAGTCTCTCCATGTATGAAATCACAATTGAAATCAATAGCAGCAATCATCGAAGATCACATAGCATCCCTTTGGAATCCGGCTCCCAATCTATCTATAAAGGTATCGAATTTGAACCGAAATTGAATTACATGCTCTTCATGAGGATTGATAAACTAACAAAAATGAGTATCGAGTTGCATATTGTCGTCGCCGCCGCATCGCGCGGGCACTTACTAGTATATATATATATATATAAGGGTGGGATCTAGAGAGAACTCCTCTTAAAGAGAGAACTAGAGAACTACTAAAGAATTATTTTTAACTATTTTTAAAAAAGTATTTTGTGATTTTTTTTTCTTTCCTCCTAATAAGATGATATTGATCCTTTAAAAAAAAAAAAAAACAAATCTTGTCAGTGTAGTACTGTAGTGCATATGTGCACTAATGCCTATTTCATATATACAATAGTGTTTTATTGCATATAATACAACACAATTGCATTATCCAATACACACTGTTGAATATATGCAAATACGACACAAATAATTGTATGCAAAACACATTATCGCATATATGCAATACAACACTAATGCACATATGCACTATATCGATTTTTTTTAATTTTTGTATATAATATAACATTATTGCAAATATACAATACAAACAACTATATATATGTTATTCAACAATATTTCAAATATCAAAATGCACACTATTGCACATATGCATTATAAAAAAAGTCGGTGTATTGCATATATGCCTTAGGGCTTCTCTCCGAGGACATGGTTGAAGATAAGAATTATTGAAGAAGTAGAATTAAAGTTAAGGATTTTTAGGAAGAAAGGAATACCTTAGGGCTTCTATTTACCTTATTTTAGTCACACACCATAATAATATTTTCTCTACATAAATAGTGTTAATATTATTGTTATTGTTATTATTATTATTATTATTATTAAATTCTGATTTCCTTTGTATTGCTTCATACATATGTACTTAAGAGCTGAGGGTCTCTCTGGAAGCCACCTCTTTATCCATGTGGATAGTGGTACGGTGTGCCTATATCCCACCCTCCCCAGAACCTACTTATAGCTATGCTATTGGTGGGATTTCACTGGGTATGATTGATTGATTGATATATATTGCTTATATGCATTACTCGTTAATTTTTTTTATTTTTTTTATTTTTATATCTTTTTGTGGTGAAGAATAACAACATATAAGGATGAAAGAAAAAAAATTTTAAAAATATTTTTTTTAATTAAATTAAAAATACTTCATTATTAGTTCTCTAGTTCTCTCCATAAAATGAAGTTCTCTCATGATCCTCTTAATGCATTTGTCTGATTAAAATGAGAAAATATATGTTTTATTCTTTTTGCAAAATATTGTTAATGGACTGTAACTTGCAAAAACATAAAGTCTGTTGGGTTTTTTATATGCAAAAATTATTGAAAAACTTTTAGAAAAAAAAAGCAAAACGTTTGTTGGTTTTTATGGTATTTTCTCTATTAGTATTTTATAAATTTCATAAACGTTTAACGGATTTTTCAATGTTTTTAATCGCCAAGTACTAAACGTGTTACCCGCACATGAACAAAGGATCGAATGTGTGATTTCTCAAAGGCTATAGACCAAAATGATAGGTACGAGTTCATTCCATTTTTACATTTAAGTAGTTTGGAGTTTAGTTTTCTCATGTTCATGATCATGTTGTATTGATGACATTTTGCTTTTCATCTTTGGCTTAGGGTAATATATATGTCCCTCTGAAATAAACTTATTGAGATTCATCTTACTGTTTTTGAGAGTTGAGGTTCACTTTCTTCGAAATGATCTTGCCTACGTGGATCCGAACTTGACAAGATTGTGGAAGGAACTGCAATCGTGAGGTACGTTGTCAATAGTTAATATTTTACAAAAATATATTGATCCAAAGTTATAAGTATCATTTTAAGTGTCCTTTATTCTATATTAATGAAAATTTAGTACTATCATAAAATATTACTGCCTTGATTTACAATTCACTTTAGCACACAATACAAGCTCAATAAACATGATAAAACTCTTTAATTAATTTAACAACTAATTCGACGTACACCCCTACTCTTTTAAGCTATTTTTTACGTTTCATTTTTCATAAATCATGTCATTACACTTGCTTGCACCGTCATATTTTTCATTTTTCTTTTTGTTTTTCACATATGTCTTTTAAAAAATAATGTCAAAAAAAACTATGAATACATCATCTCGACGTATATATTTTTTTCAACGTTTCATTTTAAATTTAATAAACAATAAGGCGTGGATTATAATAAATAATATTTACACAAATCTCTTAAACACGATCACATTTGTGATTTAATTCAATTCAACTACTCGTCTTACTAAAACTTGTGATTTAATTCAATTCAACTACTCGTCTTACTAAAACGACTACTAGCTCGAGATAGACAAAAACAGGGTAATTTGGCCTAAAAGTTTGGTACCAAATATTATAGAAACGATTTTAATAATATTTTAAAGGTTATGATGGTTTCAGTTAATCGACTTTAAAGGTTATAGCGAGTCGGTTATGAATCTGTTAACCGTAACCAAAACAAGGTAATTTGGCCTAAAAGTTTGGTACCAAATATTATAAAAACGACATGACATAATCCAACAAGATATATAATCCATAATACTAATGTTACACGTTCAAAAACGGAATTATATAATCCAACAATGAAATTCAAGTTAATTCGATAACAAACACTGAATCAAAAACGTCAAAATAGTATAATCCGACAATATATTTAGAATATTGTCGGTTAAATAAACAGGTCGGTTTATTTACAATGGGTATGGAATTATCTTTATACGTAACCAATTAGCGCTGACATATCGTGTATACCCGTACACGATAAGACACGAACACGAAATATGTATACCTGTACACGACACGATAACTTATCGTGTACTTGTATCCCAACACGAACACGAACATGTTACTACCTGGTATGCATGATAAAACATGATAATACACGATAAAAGATTACTAACATACTAAGTAGGGTTAACGATGAGGCAGCAAGCTGTGATGACCGAAGGAAGCACCAGCAGCTGCGGGGTTGATGGTCGGAATTCGGAGGCGGCGCTGATGGCCAGTGTTCAGAGGAGGAGTTGATGGTCGGAGAGGGAATGTCGGAGTGGCGACGGCTAAGAAACAGAGAGTGAGAATGTTTTAGGAATTTAGGGTTTAGGATAACTTATAATTATATATATATATATATATATATATATATATATATATATATATATAAAATAAAAATCTAACCCGGTACTTAACATGTACTTAACAGGTAAGCAGTTATTTTACCTATTTTGAAACGAAAATTAACAGGTAAATTCGTGTCTACCTGTTTAGTACACGAAACTTGTAAAGACCTTACATGTTACCTATTAAAGTCGTGTAGGTACGTGTCGTGTATAAATTGGCAGCCCTATAACCAACCCACATTTGACGGTTTGTGAAAATTCATTAAACTGATCCGTTAGTTATGTCAGTTATCGGTTAAAATTTTTATTCGATTATGTCATTATGGTTCAGTTAACAGTTATTACGGTTAAATTTTTCACCCCTGGATACTACCAGGTCAAAGGTTTAATTCAAGCAAAATGTTGATGGTGAACAAATCTTAATAATTTCAAAATTTATAGAGTGAAATAAATAAAACTATATTTTATATTTATTTTATTTTATGGTGACCATAAAAAAAATAGTTATTATGGTTGACGATAACCATTAACCAATTTGTTATATTCAATGTTATTGTTGACAATTAAATAAATCACATTGTATTTATAAATAAATTAAGTTCATAAAATATTGTTAGATATTAATATTAAAGACATTAAACATCTCATCTATGTCAAAACATTAATACCCTATACGTTTTTCTTTATCACGGCTAATTTTAGAGGGCTGTTCAAAATGCTCGAGACTCGAAGCTCGGACTCGTGCCTCGCTCGATAAAAGCTCGAATTTAAATAGCTAAAAAACTTGATTTGAAACATCCTGAGCTGAGTCGGCTCATTTTTGTAACCGAGCCAAAATCGACTTAGGCTCGGCTCGTTGGCTCGATCTTAATTTCGTTTAACTTCAAAATCAAGCTAGAGCCTTAGCTAAGTTGTCTCGTTTAATTTCGAGCCCGAGCTCGAAACCACCCTGGCTTAACTCGGGCTCGACTCGTGAACAAGCCCTATCTTAGACCCTTTAAAGTTTAAACTTATTACTTTTATTTAATACTATACATTTTAGTAGGTAACTAAAACTATCAACCATTTTAAACCTACTTTTAATTCAACATATTTCAATATTTCATCATATAACTAAAACTATCAACCACATTCTATAAAGGAATACCTTAATGCCACTAAGTTATAAGTTATTTAAATGTAAAAGTTTATATATAAAATTCATTTGGATTCAGTATTTGCGTGTATTCTCTATTGATTATAATAAATCAAATGAGATCCCAAAAACAAGTAAACGGGGAGAAAAGATTTCTTTAACATATCAAACCGAATAGTCAGGTATTATATCATTTATTACTATAGATCGTTTATATGTCGTGGTTCTGGCAAAATTGTTGACCAACTTTGTTGGTAGTTCACTTGTTTGTATAAAGGAATGTGATCAAATCAGTTGATTATGAAATAACAAATCATGTTTGATCAATATGTTGGAGTGATTGGCTCCACACAATTAGCTTGCATATAATTTATTTTTTAATAGTATCACTAGATATTAGTCATTGTATTGTATTTATATCTCACATTGTAATTGAACAATTTGTGGTTTCATAATATATTAATGCTACACATTAATATGGTATCATAGCTCATATCTCCAACGAGAAAACTTTTGATCCTATTAGCCTATAAACCTCCGTCAACCACCCCTAAATTTCTTTTCTGACCACCTCTATATTTCTTCTTCAGGCACTATGATCTCATCATCTCTACTGAAATCCCTTTAAAAAAGACACCTCTACCTACATCATAATTTCAATGGTTACTTTTTCAAACACAACTACTTCTTCGTCTATATCAATTAGGTATTGCTAAACCTATTACCCTATCACCACCTCAACCATCAATTTTCCGGTGAACCCTATCTTTTATATCATATCTTCTATTTCATTCACCCTAAAAAAATTCACAAAATATATCTTATTTTTTCTTCATCTCCATTTACATATTCAACTTCATCAACTTCTTCTATTTCTTAAATGCCATAATCATCCATATTTATCCAAGATTGGACTTATCCTATGGTCGTACATCTTGCGGGAGCATATAAAGGAATGTAATCAAATCAATTGATTATGAAAGAACAAATCATGTTTGGTCAATACATTGGAGTGGTTGTCTCCACATAATTAGCTCGCATATAATTTATATTTAATAATATCCCTATATATTAGTCATTGTATTGTATTTATATCTCACGTTGTAATTGAACAATATATGATTTCATAATATAGTATACTGTAAACATTAATAGTCTGGTGGTTGAAGGAGTAAATTGCAAGTATCATTATAAGTCTGGTGGTTATTTACTATTGGTTTAAAATTGAATAAAGGAGTTTTGTTTGCACGTGGGAGGAATAGTCACAAGTTTACCTAGTCTCTTGCTGATTTATCGTTAAACAGTTGTTTCCCTTTTTATTTCTTAGTTTGTTTATTTCCGTTATGTTTACGTTTCTACTTTGTGTATTTATAGCCGGTTTGGCAAGTTAATGAAATTAAGCATTTGAATTTTATTGTTTTCTGCTTGTGATATCCAATACAATAATTGATATCAGAGCAAAATTCCTCAATTGCTAAAGAAAAGTTACAATAATGGGTGATGAGAAGATGAAGATTCTTGTGTTCGATGGGCATTACGAGCATTGGAGTGAGATGATGGAGAATTTGCTGCGTGCAAAACAACTATGGAATCTCATTGAACCAGGAATTATCGAACCGGGCGTTGGTATTGCACAAAGTGATGCTCAGAAGAAGAAATTAGAAGAGCTGAGAACAAGAGACATGCAAGTAAAGCATTACTTATATGAGGCGATAGACATAGTCACTTTTGAGCAGATCTTAGATAGGTGAACATCCAAGGCTGTGTGGGATTCGATGAAGAAGAGGTTTGCAGGAAATGCAAGAGTAAAGAGGTCAATGTTACAAAAGCTCAGAAGGGATTTTGAGATTTTGGAGATGAAAACAAGTGAGACTATACCAGAATATTTTGGTTGGGTTATTAGTTTTCCTAGTCTTCGACACAAGAAAGGGATTTTTCACACCCTTTTCTTGTGTCGAAATAATAATGATTCTTTATCTTTATACTGTTCGTCAAACATTCCTAGTTTTATTTTCGATTTTTTAGAGATGTATCAGAACGTTTTTTAGAGTTATTACGTATTTTTTCTTATTATTATATTATCTTATAATAATGAATTATTACGTATACTATAAATATAAAAGTGGTGGACAAACAAAAGAGGAGGGGAAAATTTATTGAGTAAATAGAACTTATTCAATGAACTTATAAAAAAATCTTATAATTATTAAGAACTCAACGGGACCTTCTCCCTCAAATCAGACTTTTAACTTTATCAAACCAAATGAGGAGCAATGGAGAATTGATGCCGGATGTAAAGATCGTAGAAAAGATTCTCAGAACTCTATATGAGAAGTACATGTACGTGGTGGTATCAATAGAAGAATCAAATAACATTGATGAAATGACTATCAATGAACTACACAGCTCACTTGTAGTTAATGAGCAAAAGTTCAAGAAAGTAGACAGAGAGGATGAACAAGCGTTGAAGATTGAAGATAATGATGGTTCCGAAAGTCGAGGACGTGGTAGAGGAAGGTATAGTCCAAGAGGGAGAAGACATGGAAGAGGAAGGTCATCCTTCAATAAAGAGACGATAGAGTGTCACAAACTAGGACACTAAGCATATGAGTGTCCAGGCTCTAATGGCTCTAAGGAGGCAAACTTTTCTGGGTTTGATGAAGGTGAGGAAATAATGTTAATGGTCGAGGTTGACAAAGAAGAAAACTGCTACATTGTTCACACAAATGATGGATCTAAAAATTCGTTTTGGTTTTCAGATTCGGGATGTTCAAATAATATGTGTGGCATTAGAGAGAAGTTTGTTCAACTTGATCAGAACTTTTCCACCTCGGTTAGGCTTGGCAACAACAGTCGAATGAATGTTTGTGGGAAAGGTAATGTGAAGCTTGTTATGAATGGAGCAGTGTTTGTGATCAATGATGTGTACTATGTCCCTGATTTGAAGAATTACTTTCTAAGCATTGGACAACTTCAATAGAGAGGTTTGTCTTTCCTCATTTAATCAGACTTATGCAAAGTGTACCATCCAGAAAAAGGTATGATTTTTCAGAGTCATATGAGTATAAATAGAATGTTCCCACTCTGTGAAGATGTTGGAAATTCTAGTTGTCATATATCTGATGGTTGTAATTTCATAAATGATGAAGATATGGCTAAATTATGGCATGAAAGAATGGGGGCATATAAGTAAGACGAGTATGATTATGTTACAACAGAAAGAAATGGTTTGGGATCTGTCAAAATTAACTGCTGACAGTATAGTGTGTGGAAATTGTCTAACGGGGAAGCAGACTAGAAAGGAAATCCCTAGTGTGAGCAAATGGTGTGCAAATGATGTTCTTGAGTTGGTACACTTAGATATATGTGGCCCTATTACACCTGCATCATACACCGGTAAAAGGTACATGCTGAGTTTTATTAATGATTATAGTAGGAAGGGTTGGGTGTACTTGTTGAGTGAAAAATCTCAAGCACTTGATAGCTTTAAAGATTTTAAAAGCAAAGTTGAAACTGATACGGGGAAATCTATCAAGTGTTTAAGAACTGATAGAGGTGGAGAGTACCTATCAGAAGAATTTAACAAGTATTGTAGAGAGAAAGGAATTAAAATACAGTTAACAACAAGATATACCCCACAACAAAATGGTGTTGCGGAGCGTAAAAATAGAACTATTATTGGTATGGTGATAAATCTATTGGCATCCAAAAATATGCCCAAACTCTTTTGGGCAGAAGCCATGGTTTGGAGTTTTTATGTTTTAAATAGGATCACAGCTAGGGTAGTTTCTAACATAACTCCAGAAGAAGCTTGAAGTGGTCACAAACCTACAGTGGAACACTTTAGGGTGTGGGGTTCCATTGCTCATGTGCATGTTCCAAAAGAGAAGAGAAATAAGTTGGATGATAGAAGTTTCACATGCATCCTCATAGGAGTTAGTGAGGAATCCTAAGGGTATCGGTTAATTGACCCACAAACTATGAAAGTCGTTGTAAGTAAAGAAGTACTGTTTGAGGAACACAAAGCTTGGGATTGGAGTAACCCCAAGAAAAAGGTTTGTGAGGATGATATTCTTACATGGGGTAACTATGTCATTAATGAAGAAGACACTCAAGATGAAACTGATGAAGAACATGAGCCATTAGTAGAAGAAGATGTCTCTCATGATCCTAACTCTAGCAACGCAACAGTTAGGGAGGGAAGACAAAGTAGATCACCAAGCAATTTACAAGATATGTCACTTGTGAAGAATTACAATCAGATGATGAAGAAGTGAATGTTATGGAAGTAGTAGATCAAGACCTCACTAAATATGAAGAAGCAATCAAAGAAGAAAAATGGGGAAAGGCAATGGAAGTTGAAATACAAGCCATAGAGAAGAATCAAACATGGTCCTTAGTTGATTTACTTAAGGCCAACAAGTGTATAGGCATGAAGGGGTTGTTTAAGACAAAACTGAATGAAAAAGTTGATTATGTAGAAGTTTATGCTCCGGTGGCAAGGATGGACACTATCTGTATTATGATTGCTATTGCAGCTCAAAGGGGATGGATCATCCATCAAATAGATGTGAAATTGGCCTTCTTACATGGAACATTGAAGGAAGATGTGTATGTACAACAACCACAAGGTTTGTTGGTTAAGGGTGAAGAACAAAAGGTGTACAAGTTGCAAAAGGCTCTGTATGGGTTAAAGCAAACTCCTAGAGCATGGTTTAACCGAATTGAGGCTTATTTCACTCGTGAAGGTTTCAAGAGAAGAATATCAGAGAGCACCTTTTTTTATCAAGAAAGGAACTAAAGGGAAAGTTTTATTTGTGAACATATACGTTTATGATTTGATTTACACATGAAATGATGAAAGTATGTTGAAAGATTTTAAGGAGTCAATGAAAAATGAATTTGAAATGACTGATTTGGGGAAAACGAGATATTTTGTGGGTATAGAGGTGATGCAGTGTAGTGAAGGAATTCATATATCACAAAAGAAGTATGCCATAGAGATTCTCACACGTTTTCACATGTTAGAGTGTAATGCTGTAATTAACTCTATGGTCCCGAGGTGCAAACTGAGACAAGATGAAAGAGAAGAAGTGGATACTACAATGTTCAAACAAGTGGTGGGTAGCCTAATGTATATCACTACTACAAGACCTGACATTTAGTTTGTTGTAAGCTTGATTAGCATGTGCATGTCTAAGCCTACAGAGATTGATTTTGTTGCTGCGAAAAGGGTGTTAAGGTATTTACAAGGAACTTTGGGGTATGGGATTTGGTATAAGCGAGGTGGAAAAGGAAATCTTAAAGTATACACTGATAGGATTTTGCTGGGGATCTAAATGATAGAAAAAGTACTTCTGGTTATTTAATGTTATGGGATGGAGCAGCAGTCTCTTGGTCATCAAAGAAACAAAGTGTGGTAGCATTATCATCCACAGAAGCTGAATATGTTGTAGCAGCTACATGTGCATGTCAAGTGTTAAGGATTCATGGGGTTATAGAAGAATATGGAGAAAAAGTAGAAGGTACAGTGATAAAATATGACAACACATACACTATTAAGCTGTCTAAAAATCCTGTGTTCCATGGGAGGTGTAAGCGCATTGGCATTCGTTTTCACTTTCTCCGTGAGTTGGTAAATGAAGGAAAGATTGAGTTAGAGCATTGTGGGACAAGTGATCAGTTGGCTGATTTGTTTACTAAGCCCCTATATCGAGAAAGATTCTTAAAGTTAAGAAATCAGCTTGGAATGTGTGAAGTTAAGAATAAACAAGACATGGAATCCCTGTCACGTTTAAGGGAGGGTTTGAAGGAGTAAATTGCAAGTATCTTTATAAGTCTGGTGGTTTTTACTATAGGTTTAAAATTGAATAAAGGATTTTTGTTTGCACATGGGAGGAATAGTCACAAGCTTACCTAGTCTCTTGCTGATTTATCGTTAGACAATTGTTTCCCTTTTATTGCTTAGTTTGTTTATTTCCATTATGTTTATGTTTCTACTTTGTGTATTTATAGCCGGTTTGACAAGTTAATGAAATTAAGCATTTGAGTTTTATTGTTTTCTGCTTGTGATATCCAATACAATAGTGGTTATAGTTCCAACAAATTATTCAAGAGATCAATTAAGGGATAATTAGTAAATTGTGATAAAAAAAAAAAGAAGAAAGAATGAAAAAAAAATTAGGGTCCCTCAAAAATGGGTCCCCAGGCATGCTTATATATTTTATAAAAGTTAAGCCTCCATATATTGTTATAGATGCACCCTTAGTCCCTTAGCTACTTTAATGCTTCTCGTGATAACATGTTTGTTAGGTGATTCAATTCATTTTGCTTTTCGTCATGAAAGTTAGCTTCACAAATCACAACCCATTTAGCGTGTTCTCGTGATGTTTGTTGGGTAGATGCATCATGCATGCTTTCAGATATTAATCAAGTATGCATCTTATTAGTTTCTTCAACTTTAGTTGAAGATACTATTGTCATTGACCTTTTCGTGTAATCGCGTGAGAATGATGGTTAAGACATGCGTGATCTTATGGTTTCAAGTTTGAAACCTTACTCAATGTGATATTCTCACGGTGGTAGGTTTCCTTCTTGATAGTGTTATCGGGTGAGTTAGGCTTAAAGCGTCAAAATCAGTATGAATTGCTTACATCTCGTCTCAGAACGGTTCAATCGGTATTAGAGATATTCCAAGCGTCGTTAAATTCTTTTTTGAAGATAATTGGTTTTAACATATTGGTTTTTCTTACGGAAAACAAACAAACATGAAAGCATTTATCATTGAATGCCTCTATCCACCATTTGTGCTTTAATAATGGTATGAGGTTTGGGTTCTCTAGTGGAGATTCAAGTTCGATCTTCACTTGTGTAATTTTTGGTGGATTAAAGTAATGTAGTATTTGAGCTAGGACTTGTGTAGGTTGTTAGTTCGAATCTCGAGTCTACCCGGGTTTTCGTCCCACCGTGTGTTACGCCAAAGAGTTTTGCTCTTGTGACGTCATAACAACTTTTAAACCAAACTCTGAAGCTAGCGTGAGCCCGGTTAATTAAGACAATATAGCCTACTCATAATAGGACAATGGAGATCTCCAATTTAAAATGTTTGGTGGCCAAAACAAAAAGTCGCCACTCCAAAAAAATAAATAAATTTATTGAATGCTTCCCCCTAGCTCACGCTAGTCGCTACCCTACGATCTTCTAGAAACAAATGCAAATATCATATTTAAACATTGCGTTTCCTACCACCAACTAACAACATTCAAACTCAGCAAAATGGATGCCATAGAAGGAGCTAATGATCATTATGCAAGTGAAATTACATGCACAGGTTTGTTTAGTTCATTTAACTATATGATTGAATGATATTATATAACATATTGACAAGCAAAGGCGAAGCTTCTATCGGATCTGGGGACCCATTTTTTTCTCAGTAGTGTAAATTTAAACGCTTCCGTTTAGAAATCTTTAGATGGAAACATGGTTTGTAACTTTCGGGTCCCCCATATTCTGAGTCAAGCTTCGCCCCTCTTGACAAGTATTAATCTAAATGATCATATTATGTATGCATGATATTAATTTGAAGCTGCTGTGGCATGGGGTCCGGGGCAACCTTTCTCCCTACAGCAAATTCGAGTTCAACCCCCTCAGAAATTGGAAGTCCGGATCAAAATCCTTTTTACTTCGATTTGCCATACAGATCTTAGTGCTTGGCTCGGACAGGTTTGAGTTTATATATGCATATGCCGTTCGTTCTATACTTTATGGGTATGTATATGTGATCATCTTTATCTAATTCAATTAACAAACTACTTGCATACAGAATGAATCTCAACGAGTGTATCCTCGGATATTAGGACACGAGGCTTCCGGGTAATATTCTGAGCTTTAATGTGAATCATTCAATTTTTATGATGTATCATTAGGCTTAGGGTTGTAAATAAACCTAAGCAAACCGTTCAATAGAAAGTTTGTGTACCCTTGTTCGTTCATTTAATAAATGAACGAATTTGAACAACGAATTTCGTTTGATTAGTTAAATGAATGAAGATGAACGGAAATCGTGTTCGCTCACTTATGTTCATAAACTTTAGGGGTTTTTTTTATGTTCGTTTACTTTCACTTGTTATATTCAGCCATAAAGATTCTTTATGCCTTTTACTTTTAAAGATTTAGATCATTATCTTAGCATTTATGCCTAATGCTTAAGTTTAATAATGTTGGTTTTATTTTTTCAAAATAATATGGGTACTATTAAACATACTCTTTACTAAACGTACCCCTTTCTTCAGGATTGGCTTTGCTATTCAAAAGGGGGTTGCGATGCAACTTGTTGCCCGTTTGCCTGCCACTTTATTGTAATCGTTTTATAGTAAATTATATAAAATAGCTGCAGAAAACTTTTTGTTTATTTTTTTGTAACTTTGTTATATTTTAATTATTATCATTAGTTAAAAAGCGGTTTTATTTACTACCTTTTTAAAGAAAGTTAATATATATATATATATGATTGATTTTTTTAAGAACCGCTTTAATAATTTTTTTTACACATGTGTAATACGTAAGTGCAAGTAATGTACAAAAAATTACAGTATTTTTTTACACACCGACTCGACTTTTTACACATGTATAACTAACATTTAAATTTGTGTAATCTCAAAATATTTATTCTCTCTCCCATTCATTTTTTAATTACATTTAATCTCAGCCACATATTTCATATCATTTAATTAAATGTGTGGTCCAAAATTGAGTTCTTAAAACTCATCAAGTTCTCAAAATATCTCTTCCCTATATATACATATATATATATATAGAAAATGATTCAAATAAGAATAAGGAGTTTCCTAGAAATGGTAAGAACCAACAAATTTTTGACATTTGGCATTACAAATGATGGTGAAAGAACAATTATAGGAAACTATGTCGGTTATAACGATAAAAGAGTAATTCTAGAAAACTATGTCGGTTATTGGTAATTTTTCTCAACCATTGATTAACATGATCTAATAGTTCAAATAAGAATAAGGAGTTTCCTAGAAATGGTAAGAACCAACAAATTTTTGACATTTGGCATTACAAATGATGGTGAAAGAACAATTCTAATAAACTATGTCGGTTATAACGATAAAAGAGTAATTCTAAAAAACTATGTCGGTTATTGGTAATTTTTCTCAACCATTGATTAACATGAATAAATGGCTATGATTTGTTCCTAGTCTTCCTAGAAAACTACTTATTTTTAGGATAACCCTCACATATATATATATGGAAAAGATCCAATACAATAATAGCTTATCGTACAATAGGTACACGAATCCCTATTTTTCACGAAATCACATCCCAACATCTCGGAATCATCAATACATATCCAATTAATCATTGGTTCACCGAAAAAACATTTTTGAATCGTTAATCGATCAATTTTTTACTTTTTATTCATAAAAATCGTTTTTGAGCTTTTTAGGTTTTCGTTGAACGTTTTAGGTTTTTGGTTGATAGTTTTAGGTTTTGCCTTTGTTTTTTTGTCTTTGAGAGTCTCGCGTACATATCGTTCGTTAAGGCATTATTGTACAATATCTCGACCATATATATATATGTATATACACACAGGGATGGATCTTGCGAGAAGTGATATTACAGCGAAAAGTGCAAGAAGTGAATGTATAACTCCATTAATCCCTAATTTCACCCCCTTTCATATGATGTTACATACATATATGTAGGTTGGTTGTATTTATGTCTTAATTACACATTCAAACCTATGTACCTACACACATACAAACATACATACACATATACAAACATACGTACACATATACAAACATACGTACCTACACACATACAAATGCATCTACAAAACGCACCTACACATAAGAAAGAGAGTGAAATTAGGATTAATGGAGTTACACATTCACTTCTCGCTGTAAAAAAATTTCTGAAATGATCCAATACCTATATATACATATATATGTATATATATATATAAAGATTTGGTTCATTTCAGAAGAGTTTCTTATTTTGAGAATTGCGAGAAATCAATTGGACCAGTAAAAAAAGTTTTTTTAATTTTTAGTTTATATATAGATAGGGGTATACTAGTAATTATGATTTGTTTTATATGACATGTAATAATTCATGGGAAGTTACATACTAATTTATATTAACTTAGTTTTTGTAAAAAAAATTTTATTTATTAATGTGTATATGTATGATGTGAGAATTTGATTCAATCGGTTGAATTGAGAATACACAATCAAAATTAATTTGATATAGGTTATGGATTATGTTCTTTGTTTGTCTCATGTATCAAACATAACATACACAAAACAAAAAATTTACACATTAACAAAAACAATAATAATAAATAAAAAATAGAACCCGTAGTACACAACATATGAAATTCATGCGTACACCATATACTTTATGAATGTACATATGTAGATAGGCATGTACATACGTAGGCACGTAGGGACGTACGCACATAGGCACGTAGGTATGTCCCCACGTAGGGACATAGATAGGTACGTACCTACGTATGTATGTGTGTACGTACGTAGGGATGTAGGTACATACGTATCTATGTGTGTATGCACACACATACACTTCATAGGGATAGATGTTTTACCGCTTTTGCCACGGTACTCTTGCAAATAATAAGATATTAATCGTACCTTATATTGAATGAAACTTTGTAAACCTCCAAAATAATAATACATCAAAAATACTAAATGATTTTTGAAAGAGATACTTAATTGTGAATTTAATTGAAGACATAAATGACTAGTTATGAACAGCACGTTTTATTTTTAATGATGGTGCACAAAATTATTAATATAGCCTTCTGGTATTAATGTTTAATAAAATAGTGAAACTAAAATTTCAAGAGTGTCATTTTGAGTAATGATCATTGATCAAACAAAATCAATGGATGAGATTCACTTCTCGCTGGAATATTACTTCTCGCATGAACTAATCCCTATACACACACACAAACACACATATATATATATTAGTTTTTATCCCCCGTATTACGGGGTTGTTTCACATTATTTGTTTATAATATTTATATATTTTTTTTGGATTTTAATTTAATTTATTGCAAAAAAGTTAATAATATACTTATGATTTCATAACATGCTTATTTGTTTACTATAAAATTGTTTTTTAATTATAAAAAATATATTTAAAAAAAATCAGATACTAATTTTAGTATATCCCTATTTTATAGCGTTTTTATATCAAATATTTGGTGATATTAATTTTTAATTTAATGAGATGTTATAACTCGTTTAAGGGCTATCTGGGGTTGGTGAGAACTATACACGTGAATTCGGGTCAAATACATGAGAAGACTCCATTTACAAATTAAGCAATATAGTAGTTTGACAGAATGTATTGAGGTTTCGTTTTTATATATATATATATATATGAAAAGGGTTAAAATAAAAATACATAGTTTTATAAGAAGAGTAAGAATGACACAATATTTAGAGTTAGGAAACTATGTAGCATAAATCCTTAGATCTAGGAAACTATTTGGTATTTTAAAAACTACCAATCACAATCATTAGATCATAGATCCAATAGTTTAGATTTATTTTTACTATTCCTTGAAAACTATTTCTTTTTATTATAACCCACCTATATATATATATATATATATTTATATGTGTGTGTGTGTGTGTGTTTGTGTGTGTATTATACATAATTTTTTTTTAAACAAACAGTAAACATTTTTTCTTCTTTATACCGTTTTTTTTCTTTTGATTTTCGAATACAATGTTTTTTTAAATTATTATAGGAATAGTTTACATTAACATATATAGCCGTATTAGTTTTTAACAAATAAATAAAAATTAAATAACATATGATTTGATCAACAAGTTTGCTTTCATTCTTAAGTACCATTAATCTCATATAATTAAACTTAAAAAGAAAAAAAATTCAAATTGTTTTAATTATTTTATTATTATTATGGGAATATTTATCATTATTAAAGAAATGAAGAAACTAGCTAGATAAATATAATCAAAATGATTTTTAAACTTTCTAGAGAAAGTATTTTTAATTTTTTTTAATTAATTTTTTTATTTAGTTTCAAAAACATTTTTATATTTTTAAATAAATCAGAAACATTAAAGTTTTTGATTTAATATTTTAAAGGAGACTATAAAATGGAAAAAAATGGCTAGAGGGATTAATATGTTAAAAAATTATCAAAGGAATTAAAATTATAGAGGTGGGGTATAACAAGTAGAAAATGTGATACGTTTAGCTTAACCCAACAATATATGTTTGTTTGATCATTTTTACTTAGAGAAATTTCATAAAATAATCATTTATAGGAGAAAGAAACCTAATATGGCTCATTTTATTTGAATATTCCTTAAATGTCTATGTAAAATCCTTCTGAGACGACACATTTGTAATCTAGCGACGGGTTATAATAGCCACTGATAAAATGTCACTTGCGATTGAGTTAGTAACATCCAAACAACACAAACACACACCATAAATGAACGCGGATAACTAACTTTTATTAATAATGAAGATCCGAATTACAAAACGGGTCCGATAACAAATACCAAATTGACGAATGTCACATACATATAAACATGGTCATTCCGGGATTTAAATACAAGACATTTCACTTAAATGTCGATCAGAAGGAAAAATGATCGTTCAAAGTTATGAGAAATTTTACAAACGATTACAATTTATTATATCTTCTTCTAAATGTTTTAGATGGATAAATAATAAACATTTGTATAATATATATTATGGAATGATAATTACTAAAAAAATATATATTCTTCTACAAACATGTGAAGCACACATATTAAGCTCTAAATTAATGGTAGGGATGAGATGACACATGCCAAGCTCTCTGTCACCTTTCAAAATATTTTTAACACCTCATAATTTAATAAGTTTAGTCATAGGTATACATGGAAAAACTGTAAAAAAGATTGGGGGAATTAAAAGGACATGTCAAATTCTAGTGACACTTCTTAATAATTTGACAACTCATGATTGTTTTAACTTAATCGTAAAGTATTCTTAGTTCATTTTAGTTCATCCAACACTTAAAATCTCTTTCAACTCTCACAAAACCCGAGCCCCTTCTCAAGCGTTACTTTGTTTATAAGTAGCTGAAATGTGTGACGGTTCTAGTCGAGCGTAGAAAGTTATAGGCATTTACTCATATATAGTCGTTAAGCTTATTTGAGCTAACGATGTAAGCTAATGCTTTAGTGAATATGTTAATCTAGCTGAACCTAGTCTCGAGTATAGTCAAACCTATACAAAAAATGGTACATTGTTTTATACAAGGGTTTTGACAAACATAGAAGTTTCTTCATCAGAAAGAAACGTCTATTTCAGAAAAGGAACAACGTATACTGATAAAGATTCTTAAATATGAAGAAGCGTCTTTTCAATAACAGAAATAAGATTTTCAAAAGTAGTTTTAAAACATAAAACAAATTAATGTTTTATAAAAGGTTTGAAACTAGCTATAAACCAGACCAACGAGGGTATGTAGCTAGATCAATATATATATCAAGATACTTATGCGTACCTATAAATGATAGGTCTAGCATAAGAAAACAGAGATTATTAAGTTCACCGAAACTAATTTGAAAGGTGAATACGTTAAACCTTTTCACTCGTAAACAAACCGATTTATTCTTTGTCTTAAAGAGTATGAAAACGTTTATACGGGATAGTGAATCCCTAAAACGTTATAACACAAGATAACAAATAAAAGCACCCAAACTAAATGCACATGTGTCTGGATCCATACATTATTGACAAGTAGCATGCATACAATGCGTAAGTCTCAAACTATATCTCCAATGGGCAAATCTTCCAAAGAAATGTGGACTTGTGTGTGTACGTTAGTGGATTCTCCTCAGGGGACAGAACCAATGTGATGCTTAACTATATATATATATATATACATATATATATATATATATATATATATATATATACATATATATATATATATATATATATATATATATATATATATTTGTGTTTTAACAAAAGATTGACACTATTTTAGAGACAGTCAACGATTCACCGCGATTCTTTTGACAAATGGCATAGCCGTTTAGACCATGTCTCGTTTGATGTTATTTCCATTTTAAATAAACTTGATCAAGTTTTTGTTAGATCTTTATTACCCAAACCGGGTCTATGTTCTTCGTGTGAACTTTCTAAGGCACATCGTTTACCTATTGTTGAAAATATTAACGATTCGAACATGTGCTGGATTTAATTCATTGTGATCTTTGGGTCCCGTACCAATGCTACCTTTGAAATGGATACATGTATTATGTCATATTTGTGGTTGATTTCTCCTGCTTTACTTGGTTTTACACATTAAAACTCAAGTCAGATTTTTACAATACACTCATCACCTTTCTAACCTTTGTTCAAAATCACATACTGAAGAAACACTAACCGGACCCCGGACAGATTACTGGTAACCTGGGGGTTAGATAGATGTTTCCCACGAGGGGTTAGACCCTTGGAAGATGGTTCTTCTGATAACCTGCAAAACAGACACCGTGAGCTCGTCACTGAGAAGGGGGGGGGGGGTTCCTCCTTGTGACCACCCTCCGGCGTGAGAATCAGACTAGATTGCTCTTTAAATATAAAAGTATATTAAGAGATTGCTAGAGCAGATATCAGGTATGATATGATGATAATGTGATAAGATATGATAGGATGAGATGGTCATACCATTTGTGGTATTTATAGCCGAAGGTAGGTTTCCAAGGAGGTATGGCCGGCTGCAACAGTGTTCCTGTTCCACCAACAGTAGCCTACGCACGTGCCCTGCTGGTAGTTGGTGGGTAGGTAGCGGCTGATAGCGACCAGGCCTGCTGTATACTATTCCTTTTCTACCAACTGCCGGCTACGCACGTGGTATGACAATAGTTGGTGAGTAGGCAGCGGCTAATAGTGACATACAGTGTAGGAGCATGCTGCTCGCCATACTGTTGTCCATAAGCTGTCGTATCTTTAGTCAGATCTTTTTCCCATACCTCGTCAGGTACAGTACAGAAGATCTTCCTGTATCGTACGGACTGGCTTATTTGGGCGGGAGTATTCCCCCTCCCGCCCTTGTGCGGGATTGTTCCCGGCTTTGCTCATTCCTTCAGGTGACACTGAGAGCTAAGTGCCTTGTGCGTGTAGCTTTGCTGCGCGGGTGGCCTTCCCTGATGGCTTGTATCCGAGGCTGCGGGAACAGGCGGAGTCCTTCACCATCAGGAGGCATTTCCTGCGGGACCAGCTTGCGTACTGCGCGTAAGGACGTCACGTCTCTGAGCATGGTTGGTCCTGCGGATCCAGTTGGTTTCTGCGCAGACGTCCCTCTTCTAGGTGAGTCTTGCGGGTCCAACTGGGCTTTGCTGGGACCTACCTCTTCAAGTCCCCCCAGTCCAATGTTCTTATGAGTGTTTAATAAATTGAGGTGAACTTTTGGACTTAAGCAGAGGGTTTTGAAAAGGGTTTTTTAAGGTTTTCCATGGGAATTCCTCCCGCGGAAGTCCTTGTCACTTGCAGAAATGCCCGAGTTTTCTGCTTGGTCTTTGGGTATGATGCGGGTAGGCTGTAACCTCCTCGCAAGTCAGGAGCGTTGAGTCCCACTTGCGTGGATTCTCCATGAGGTTTTGGTAGTTTTGAACATAGTGATCAATTATGTTAAGACTACCAATTCCATCCTGGAGCTTCAAACAACGTAGTTCTCGACGTTCCCGCTATGCGGGGATGTTATATCCGTTTCCGCAAGCATTGCCCAGAAGATCCTTCTTGGTTTCAATTCCCAGCGGAGCGCTAGGTATGTGAAGGGTTTTGCCTTAACACTACCTGCGCTCGTCTTACGGTTACTTTACTTCCAAGGTATTCCTGGCGTCAATTCCCTGCGGGTGCTAGGTATGTGAAGGGTTTTGCCTTAACACTGTACCCGCACCTGTCTTATAGTTACTTGGTTGCCGAGGTACTTGGCTTCAATTCCCTGCGGGTGCTAGGTATGTGAAGGGTTTTGCCTTAACACTGTACCCGCATCCGTCTTACGGTTACTTGTTCGCCAAGGTTTTCTTGGCTTCAATTCCCTGCGGGTGCTAGGTATGTGAAGGGTTTTGCCTTAACACTGTACCCGCATTCGTCTTACGGTTACTTGTTCGCCAAGGTTTTCTTGGCTTCAATTCCCTGCGGGTGCTAGGTATGTGAAGGGTTTTGCCTTAACACTGTACCCGCAGCCATCTTACGGTTACTTGTTTGCCAAGGTAAGGGGTATTTTCCCGCCTACTTTTTGATCTTTTTGAATTTTGAATTTTGAAATTCGAAGAGTTGGTGGAAAGATAAGAACAGTCCAAAACTCTGAAACGTCGTGCGACGGTTTCTTCTGACTGTGTCAGATCGTGCAGGAAGTTATGGTGACGTGACAGTACATGGTCATTCCAGACGCTTTTTCAGGCGCGTGGGCGCGATTTTTCGGGCGCGTGGCCGCGAAAATAATGGTACGCGTCCTGTCAACAGCTGTTGCCAGCTTGCTCGGTGCCACATGTCACGGTTTCATTGCACCTTCAATTTCTCTCTCCTTCGCATTAAATTCACCGCATTAATTGCGATCACTATATAAAGGGGGAGAGGGTCATTTGTAATTCACATCTTCACTTCTTCTCTTTCATCTCTAAGGCGATTTCTGGTGAATACTCTCTTATTCAGTTGAGCATTCCTCCGAAATCGTTTCTTCTTCCTCTGCAATATGTCTTCACATGATACTGAAGCTGTAGTCGATGATAAGAGTACTGCTGGCGAGTGCCAGTGTGCTCTGCCCGGCGATCATTACCGGTATGTTGTTAGGAAGTTCATGCTCGATCCTCTCGAGCCTGAGTTTCCTGAACCCCATCAGACCGTGTACGATGCCCCCAGTGGCAAGATCGGGGTATATGCTGCATTCTTTGTTTATGGGAACCTTAGGTTCCCATTGACAAAGTTTGTTTACCGTGTCCTCGAAAGGCACGGTGTTCATCTGACCGAGCTGCACCCAATGGCGATCGCGAAGATTCGCCACTTCGAGTGGGTGTGCCGGATTTTGGGTGTTGAGCCCTATGTGGACCGCCTGATGACCTTCTATACTTGGAGGTGCATCCAGGGGTGGTACACCCTGACAACCCGGATCAAGGGTTTGAAGAGTTGCGCGACCGAGCGCAGTCTCCGATCGTGGAAGCGGGAGTTCTACATTTCTGCCCGCGCCGTCCCCATTGCCATGAAGTTTAAAAATGGCCAAGCCATTCCGAGCCACCACGCCACCAACTACTAGGAGGCGGAATGGTTTGCGAAGATATCCCGGGTCCAATCTCCGGTTTACCGGTTTGCGGAGTCCGGGATGGTGATGCTGGGGATGAGCCGGGTATGGAAGGAGGCGTCTCAGGTTCCCATCCTTCTCGAATACGGTTTGAACTCTACTCCTTATGGTATGTCTTGTCTTTCTTGCTGATATGAGTTTGTCTTCTAACTGTTTCTTTTCTTTCAGAGGGGAACAATTTGGAGTCGCTCCTGTACCCGCGGGAAGCTGACGATCCTGTGCGGGTGGGTACTCGTGCTCTTGACGAGAACGAGTTGCCCATCCTGGAGCAAACAGCGGATCGGTTTGTGGAGGTCTATCCGCTGGGCCACGAGATCCTGAGCCACCGGCGGCCAGGTAAGGCGTTATTCTCTCCTCCACCCCTCAGTGCTGTACCCGCTGCTGGGATTCCTTACATGCTGTCTTCTTCTGAGGAATCCGCAGATGGTCCTCCGTTAGTGCGGAAGAAAAGGGCTGCCGGCGGGAAAGGGAAGGAGAAGGCGGCCTCCCCAGCCGATCCAGTGCTCCTATCTGACACTGAGTCAGATAGTGAAGAGGTGGCGGGGAACCCCGGTGGTGAGAAGACCACTGTTCCGGAGGCTACGACTGTTACCTCCGGAGAACCAATGACGACGACGGTGACCGGCATCAAGAGACCGGCTCCATCGGGTTCGTCCCCGCCCGTCCGTACGTTCAAGCTCAAGAAAACCCGTAAGTACAACTCTTGGCTTTTATCTTCGTAGTTTAATCTTCCAAGTCTTTTAACACTTTTCTTCTTTACGCAGGTGTGGATGTTGGCGCATTCCAGGGTGAGGGGCCGAGTACTGCCTCTCCGCCAATGACGGTAGGCTTGGTCAGCCTACCTGAGGCGTCGACCCAGGCGTCTGCGCCTGCTTCCGCTGGTTCAGTTGCTCATTCTGAGCCGACTGTTCCAGCCGAGATGACGTCACCGCCGGCTGTGAGTGCGATTTTTACAGCATCCTTCACAGAGCCGGCGGTTACTTTTGCCGCGGATTCTGCGGCAGCGACTGCGGCGGCTGCCACCATGCCCCCGCCACCGGCACCGACGGCCGGCCCATCAGGTACGCATGGGAGTACTCGCCAATCTTTGCCACCTTCCCATCTGCTTGACCTTTTGGATGGGTTTCCTTTGGGTTCAGGTGATGGGTTCGGCGGCTATCGGCCTGTTATAGACCCTACAGGTGCGTAGGGTTCCTTTGGCCCTTTTTCACTTTTATTTTTTATCATCTTTTCCTAACTGCTTTTTTGTTTTTTGCAGTGTCGGATTCCAATGAAGTGTATGTTCCGCGATGTAACATACGCCGAGGAACAACCCTTCGTACCCCTGTGGAGTGCGTGGAATGGGCTCGCCACGCTGCTCCCCATGGTGCGTTGGGGGAGGCCATGGCTAGCTACCAGGAGGGTAGGCTAACCAATGAGCTTCGGGTTCTCCAAGCCCGGATGCAGCCGCGCGTCGAGCTGGTTTGTCGTGAAAACGACAAGTTGAAAGCAGCTCGCGCCAAGGAAGTATCTCAAGCGCGGGCTCTTTGGGAGGAGAACCAAAAGTTGGCCGCAGCTGCTGCGGAGAAGGAGAAGGCCTTCAAGGCCCTCGAGGTTGAGGTTCAAGCGCGACACGAGGCCCGCTCCAAGGCTGCCCAAGCTGTTAATGAACAGCTTCGGCTGGCTAAGGAGACTGCGAGGAACGCAACCGAGAGGGCCACCAAGGCTGAAGCCGTTGCTGAGCCTTTACGCGTGGAGAACGAGGAGCTCAAGGCCAAATTAGAGGCTCTCCAACGTGCGCATGATGCCTTGGCGATGGAAGATGCCAAGAAGCTCCAGGAGATCTTGGACCAGAGGGGCGTGCTTGACCATACCGAGCGGAAGCTTAAGGGCGTCGAAGAGGCTGCCGCAAAGGAAGTGCTACTTGCCAACCTTAACAAAAGCGAAGCCGAACGCGCCTGCACCCAAGCTCAAGCCGCCCTTAAAGAAGCTCTGGTTGCCAAGGAATGGCTTCTTCGAGAAGCGTTGTCTCAGGTATGTCTATCTTCATGTCTTCACGCTTATCTTTGTAATTAGGGTGTTGACACTTGTATATTTTCTTATGTAGGTTGTGCATCGGGTCTTCTCAGAGACATCTTACGATGATGTCAACGCTTCTCACGAGGATGGGGAACGGGTCGGTTTCCTGCTTGGTCTAGGGTTTGTTGAGAAAGGCGTCCCGCCATCCAACTTCCCTTTGTACAATGTAGATACCGAAGCCATATATGACCAAGCAGTAAATCAATACGCCGCCTTCCCGCATCCGGTGGTGGAGAAGGTGAATGAAATTGCTGCTGCTGATGATGGGCTACCTATCCTTAAGGCTTACCTTGAACAGCCACGCTCTACTGACGGCGCTGGTCCAAGTGGAAGTGGCCCTGAAGCCTGATCCTGAAGATCCCTTCCCATTGCTAGGATAGTCTTGTACAGATGTATTTATTTTCTTTTCGTAGGCGGGTAGTTACCCAGCCATTCTTGTAATAATTCGTTTGTGAAATATTAATCTTTTTGCGTATAAGATTGTTATTTCCTTCTTTGGGTTTCTTGCTTTATAAACTTATGACTTGCATACTTAGTTTAAATTAGCAATTTTCCAAGTGTAGAATAAGTTAACCTGTTGAACGTGGTTGATAATGGGTTAAAGTTTTGCTTCCTCTTTCGTGATTGTGCGGGTAGAACCGTCACTTGCACTTAGTAGGATGGCTAAACTTTAACCTTCATCTGACCTGCGTGTAGGTTTTCCTCATCTTTTGAGGATAAGTTAACCTTTGAACGTGGTTGATAATAGGTGAAGTTTTGCTTCCTCTTTCGTGATTGTGCGGGTAGTATCGTCACTTGCACTTAGTAGGATGGCAAAACTTTACCCTTATCTGACCTGCGTGTAGGTTTTCCTCATCTTTTGAGGATAAGTTAACCTTTGAACGTGGTTGATAATAGGTGTGAAGTTTTGCCTCCTCTTTCGTGATTGTGCGGGTAGTACCGTCACTTGCACTTAGTAGGATGGCAAAACTTTACCCTTATCTGACCTGCGTGTAGGTTTTCCTCATCTTTTGAGGATAAGTTAACCTTTGAACGTGGTTGATAATAGGTGTGAAGTTTTGCTTCCTCTTTCGTGATTGTGCGGGTAGTACCGTCACTTGCACTTAGTAGGATGGCAAAACTTTACCCTTATCTGACCTGCGTGTAGGTTTTCCTCATCTTTTGAGGATAAGTTAACCTTTGAACGTGGTTGATAATAGGTGTGAAGTTTTGCTTCCTCTTTCGTGATTGTGCGGGTAGTACCGTCACTTGCACTTAGTAGGATGGCAAAACTTTACCCTTATCTGACCTGCGTGTAGGTTTTCCTCATCTTTTGAGGATAAGTTAACCTTTGAACGTGGTTGATAATAGGTGTGAAGTTTTGCTTCCTCTTTCGTGATTGTGCGGGTAGTACCGTCACTTGCACTTTCATTTTTGGGTGCTGAACTTCTCCTTCAACTGACCTGCGTGAAGGTTTTGTCCTGTTATTGGGTTTGTGCGGGTAGGACCGCCTTCCCACGCAACGACTTCACGTAATTATGCGGTGAAAGCCGGCATATTAGTGTTCAGAAAAGTAAAATCATCAGCTTCGATGTTCTAAAGAGAATCATTTCCATTAGAAGTGGCTCTTGGCCTTTTCTTTACAAATTGGAATTGATTTACATGCAAATTGTGTAAATGAGTTCCATGTTGGGATGGGAGTGCCATCGAGCCGATACGCACCTGGTTCGGGATCTCGTTCTTTACGCAGCATGTAGTCTCGACATTGAAGCTGGAACTTTTATTCGTGTTTTCCCCAGCTGAGGTTCTACACGCACCCGCCTGCTCAGCCTTTATTGCGCCACGAGGTGCGCGAGCGTCCCATCTCTGACAAATGCTTCGACCATGTCTTTTACGTCTATGCATTCTTCAGTGTTGTGGCCTTTTGTCTTGTGAAAGTCACAGTATTTGCTCCGATCAGCATCATGACGATGTCGGATTATTGGAGGCTTTGGCCACGGGAGCTCTTCAGTAGCGAATATCTCAGTGACGCTCTTGGTGAGTGGCGTCCATCTGGAGTTCCGGTGCGGATGTACATTATCCCTTCCGCCCAATCGATGTTGCAAGCCGGATGAGGTGTCAAAGTTTACCCTTGACTGCCAAATGCCTAGCTTCCGCTTTTTATTTAATCGGGCGGTGAGGACGTTGTCTTCTCTCGTCTTCTGAGTGTAGAGGTTTGTGCTCTGGGGGAGATCTTTACCCAGTTGCTTCTCCGTTTCCGCATAGCGTTTTGCTGCTGTCATGATGGCATCCCATGTGGATGGCATGCCATCTTTACCCGTTAGGGTGCGGATGAGCTCTGGGTCATGCGCGCCCTGGATGAAGGCAGCGCGAACAAGATCTTCGCTGATATTGCCCAAACTTAGCTTCTTTGAGTTGAAGCGAGTGATGAAGTTTGGCAGAGATTCATCTTCTTCTCGTATGCATTTGAGGATTGTCCATTGCTCCTCGGTATACTTCCGTTGCTGGCTGAAGTGTTGGCTAAACTTCTGCTGGAAGTCTGCCCAGTCGTAGATGTGGTTGACCGGTAGACGATCAAACCAAGCTCTAGCAGCCCCAACAAGCGTCATTTGGAACATGTAGCACCACGTGGGTTCCGTCCAATTGCTGACGGTTGCCCCCGCTATGAACCTGTTCAAATGATCGTCTGGATCAGATATACCGTCATATGTGCCTATGCTAGGCATTTGTTTGGCACTCTTTGGGGCGATTGCTTCCGCAATGTCCCTTGCAAACTTGGACGTTCCTGCATTTGCAATGTTTGGTCTGAACGATTTTGAGAAGTCTCGTGGACTTCCACCTGTGCTTTTTGGTTTGAAGGCTTGTCCAAAATGCCTTTTCGGTTGGGATTCCATTTCCTTACGCTTCCCTTTTGCCCTATGGCGAGGGTTCGCGTCGGAGTCGGATTCCTCCGAGTCATCCTCCCAGTATTCGAATTCGTCGGCCTGTTGTACGGAACGCAAGCGTTCGTTCAACTCGGCCTGGAATTCCTTTTGTCGTGCCTCCGCCCATGCCTTGACTTCATCGAGAGTTTGGCGGGGGAGTCTTCGTTTCTCAACCTGGGTATCAGTGGATCCCAGTAGGCGATCATTTACTGCACTTGCCCCAGCATGAGTAACTGGGGTAGTGTTCGTAAAATTTACTTCACTTGCCCCGGCTTGGGTAACCGGGGTAGTGTTTGTAAAAACTGTGTTACCGGTATTCCCCCCAGTAGCTGGGGTTGTGGTTACCGGAATTTCTCTAACCATCTTTGTAGAAGTTTGAAAAAACTGGAGAAAAATGAAGTTCTAGCTTTATGCACGGATGGCGCCAATGAAGAAACACTAACCGGACCCCGGACAGATTACTGGTAACCTGGGGGTTAGATAGATGTTTCCCACGAGGGGTTAGACCCTTGGAAGACGGTTCTTCTGATAACCTGCAAAACAGACACCGTGAGCTCGTCACTGAGAAGGGGGGGGGGGGGGTTCCTCCTTGTGACCACCCTCCGGCGTGAGAATCAGACTAGATTGCTCTTTAAATATAAAAGTATATTAAGAGATTGCTAGAGCAGATATCAGGTATGATATGATGATAATGTGATAAGATATGATAGGATGAGATGGTCATACCATTTGTTGTATTTATAGCCGAAGGTAGGTTTCCAAGGAGGTATGGCCGGCTGCAACAGTGTTCCTGTTCCACCAACAGTAGCCTACGCACGAGCCCTGCTGGTAGTTGGTGGGTAGGTAGCGGCTGATAGCGACCAGGCCTGCTGTATACTATTCCTTTTCTACCAACTGCCGGCTACGCACGTGGTATGACAATATTTGGTGAGTAGGCAGCGGCTAATAGTGACATACAGTGTAGGAGCATGCTGCTCGCCATACTGTTGTCCATAAGCTGTCGTATCTTTAGTCAGATCTTTTTCCCATACCTCGTCAGGTACAGTACAGAAGATCTTCCTGTATCGTACGGACTGGCTTATTTGGGCGGGAGTATTCCCCCTCCCGCCCTTGTGCGGGATTGTTCCCGGCTTTGCTCATTCCTTCAGGTGACACTGAGAGCTAAGTGCCTTGTGCGTGTAGCTTTGCTGCGCGGGTGGCCTTCCCTGATGGCTTGTATCCGAGGCTGCGGGAACAGGCGGAGTCCTTCACCATCGGGAGGCATTTCCTGCGGGACCAGCTTGCGTACTGCGCGTAAGGACGTCACGTCTCTGAGCATGGTTGGTCCTGCGGATCCAGTTGGTTTCTGCGCAGACGTCCCTCTTCTAGGTGAGTCTTGCGGGTCCAACTGGGCTTTGCTGGGACCTACCTCTCCACATACCAAATGTAACAACTCAGCTATTTGCTGACCTCACATACTTCTCCCATAATCATCTCCTTCATGCACCTATCACCACTCACATCCCAAAGGGTGTTAAAATTGCCTTCAAATATTCAAAATGGGTACCGCGAATTAACGGCTCTACTATCAATAACACTTGGGAGCTTGTTAAACACCCTCTCAATTCAAATGTTGTTGGGTAAAAATGGATATATCGAATAAAATAAAAATCAGATGGTTCTCTTGACTGTTACAAAGCCCGTTTAGTCGCTTAAGGCTTCACAAAAGTTCCTGGTCTTAATTTTTCACATACCTTGATCAGTCTGGTTGTGAAGGCGTCCACAACTTGTGTGGTGTTGCCACAATCTATAGTTGGCCGCTTCGCCAACGTGATGTAAATAATGCCTTCCTAAACTGACTCTAATCGAAATTGTTTACATCCACCGAGCTTTGTTGACTTTAAATTTCCGAATCATGTGTGTTGTCTCAAACATGCCCTATATGGTCTCAAACAAGCACTGTGGGCTTCGTTTCAATGGTTAAGTACATTTATTACTACCCTTGGTCTTTAATGTAGCCGAGCTGACTCGTCCCTTTTCGTTTACAAAACCGGCACAATATTAATCTATCTACTCGTTTATGTAGATGATGTAATACTTACCTAAAACAATCAAACCGTTATCTTAAACTCCACGGCCAGATTACATTTGGAATTTTAAATAAACGACTGGGGCACCTTGAACTATTTTATACCGTGTAGAGGTAATTTCTGTAACACCCCGTAACCGCAGCGGAAACGTACACGGGATGCAACAGACACATCTGATATCAACAGCATTGCTTATAAAGAAAATACCACTACATTAATTTATAACATATTACATTGTTGCGAGTTTCATTACTGTCTAGGTGTCACACACATATATTACCAATAAGACATTAATATATATTCATTACAAAACATAGAGCAGCAAGCTTCCAACAGGTAGCACAGATAGTTAAGCACATATCAGTCATTCCAACTTGGGCATACCTAGAAAACATGTAAAGAAAACGGGTCAACTACGAATAGTTGGTGAGTTTCACTAATTTAAATAAACACTGACAAATCGTTTTAATAATCATTTATTAACAATATAATCATGCTGGGAACTATGTTACCCCAGGACATTTCCATTAACTTTCTGGGAACTATGTTACCCCAGAACAATAATAACCCCTGGGAACTATGTTACCCCAGAACAATAATAACCCCTGGGAACTATGTTACCCCAGAACAATAATAACCCCTGGGAACTATGTTACCCCAGAACAATAATAACCCCTGGGAACTATGTTACCCCAGAACAATAATAACCCCTGATAAACAATTTATATATTCTGTGCATCAAACCATATATATATAAATATACAAGTATTTCCATACGATCGGTATGTACTTAAATACTTTAAATAAGACATGTTTTCCGCCCCGGGAAAATATAATTAAAACAATTCATTAAAAGGGGCTCGTGAAAACTCACCTTTTGTGAGTCGGTGAGTAATACAAGGAACAGCTACGTGCCTGGATCTGTAATATAATATCTAGTCGTTACTATATAATTCCCATAACTTAAATACGTATCAATCGGTACATCTGGGAACATTGTTAACCCAGTACTGTACTCGATTCGGGGACTATGTTACCCCGTGACACTTCTAAGGACTCAGATTGTGACATTGCTTAGAGTTTGACAGTCAATTTAGTTAAGGTGATGAAATTATAGCTCGGTTTAACACCCCGTTTGGCCGTGGGGCCCGTTTCCGGTATTTCGGTGCCGGAAACGGTAAAATCGGGTAAAATTACCCAAATCATCCGAATTATTTTCGGATGATTTATTTTTACTTAATTTACTTAGATTTATGAAATAGTCCATTTTTAGAGTTTTCATGTACCAGTCAGCTCGCTTATGCGAACCTTGCCGGTTTACACGTTTTAAGCTTTAAAAACTTGTTTTTATGTTCTTTTTAGCACAAATAATTACCCGATTAGTCTCGGGTCTTGAAATTTTGCACAAAACTTAATTTGACAGTAAGGAATTTTTGTAAAAATTTTCCAGATTTATTTTCTTATATTTACATTTATTTATCTATTTTTAAATCACATTAAAATACTAAATATATCAAAAATACCAAAACACTTTAGAAAAATCCCAAATTTTTCTGGGATGATCTCTATCATCCTCATAACTTTCTGGAATTTTTCCAGATTTATTTTCCTATATTTACATTTATTTATCTATTTTTAAATCTCATTAAAATACTAAATATATCAAAAATACCAAAACACTTTAGAAAAATCCCAAATTTTTCTGGGATGATCTCTATCATCCTCATAACTTTCTGGAATTTTTTCA
Source organism: Bidens hawaiensis (assembly GCF_021521415.1). Taxonomy (NCBI): domain Eukaryota; kingdom Viridiplantae; phylum Streptophyta; class Magnoliopsida; order Asterales; family Asteraceae; genus Bidens; species Bidens hawaiensis. The sequence goes on from NW_027491355.1 coordinate 646,387, forward strand.
GATTTATTTTCCTATATTTACATTTATTTATCTATTTTTAAATCTTATTAAAACACTAAATATGTCAAAAAAATACCAAAACACTTTAGAAAAATCCCAAATTTTTCTGGGATGATCTCTATCATCCTCATAACTTCCTGGAATTTTTCCAGAATTTAAAACTTATTTTTCAAGCCATTTTCACCCAAAACCGAGCTAGAAAGCCCTAGAACTCGTTTCACCGAAAAGCCTACTTAGGCTTTTCCAACTGAGCTCAAATTTTGTGGGTGACTTTTATATGATATAAAAAGCTTATCTTAAATTTTCCGGAATTTTTCATCATGTTTTGCTATTTTTCACTATTTTTGGCCAAAACCGAGCATTAAATTCACCGAATATTCATCTTTTATCCAAAAATTACCAAAAATTCACAGATCTCATATTTCCATGTGTAGATCATCTCTGTGAAATTTCGTGACCCAACTCTAAGCACACGAAAATCTGTCCAAATTTCATATACACACGAAAACCGAACTATTTTGTGTTTTCTAGCTTTAGATCGCAAGGATCTCGGTTTCTAGCCTTTGCTAGCCGCTAGATACAACACTTACAAGCACCTCAACACCACACCAAGCAAGTTATACCCACAATCAAGCCATTTCTTTCCTAGTGTCGGTTAAAACATCAAAACAACGATTTTGACCGTAAAAAATCCGTTCTCGACTCTTTTTACTCCTTTCTTGGACCAAGATCCCTTGTATAACATGTATACATCTCTTGATCATGCAAGAGTCGGTTTCATCTCGGGTTTTCACCCGTCTTTCACATGAAAACTCATTTTCACAAGATTTTAACCGTAAAATTTCATTCTAAACTCTTTTAACTAATTACTTAGATCAAAATCCTTTGTATAACTTGTATACATCCTTTGATCACACGAGAATCGGTTTCATCTCGGGTTTTCACCCATTTTTCACATGAAACCTCCTTTTCTCCATATTATAGAATCAAAACCAAGAATCAACCATAAAAACATGTTTTATACCTTCAAATCTTTGGTTGGAGATCAAGAAAATGGATGGGTCTTGGATGAACACTTGAAGTTTGAGAGGATTTGGGAGAGTTTGGATGAAAAAAAAAGAAAAATGGAATGTGTAAAGGAGGGTGTGGGTGGCCGGCCTAAAGGGGGTGTGTGGGGGGGCCCACATCTCAAATATTGTCCACACATTTGGATTATACAATCCGGATAATGTTGTGGATAATCTGGTTCAGTTCGTTTCTCGTTTAAACTCGTAATTCGGCTTGAAACGAAATTAAAATGGTCGTTTTTCGGGTTAAAGTAAAATTTTCATAAAACTGATTTAAAAACTTTAAAAACTTAACCCATGACATTAAAACATCATATTATTAATAATTACGCATCTTTTTCGGCTTGATTGATCGTCTCTTGCTTGGTTTGGTGTTAAAGGTTTCGTTTAGCGTACCGACGTACCATTAAATCGAAATCCTTTTTTTTTTGTGCTATAATTTACTTATCCCGAAGCATTAATACTTCGTAAACATCACTAAACATTATATACTTCGTCTATAATGTAGTTCCCGATCCGTTCGGGTTTCAATAACCGATCATTGATTAACTGTAATTCCAATACGATTCACTATATAATCGAGTATGATTCGTACTATAATCATATATACTCGTATATACGTACTATAACTCATATAATCAATATTTAAATGACACGTAAATAGTATATACCGGCTAGGGTATACCTGGATTTGCCGGAATCGTTACATTCTCCCCCCGTTATAAAAATTTCGTCCTCGAAATTTTACGCGTCAACTACTTCCTTTTGAGGAAATAGGTGGGGGTATTTCTTCCGAAATTCACCCTTTCGTTCCCAAGTAAATTCTGGGCCTCGTTGCGAATTCCATCTAACTTTGACCAACGAGATCTTATTGTGTCTAAGTTGCTTGATCTTACCGTCCACTATTTCAATGGGCTCCTCTACGAAGTTGAGCTTATCACTTATTTGAACACCCTCTAAGGGTAACACCGATGTCTCATCCGCCAGACATCTTTTCAAATTCGACACATGAAACACGTTATGAACTGCACTTAGTTCCTTAGGCAGTTCTAGTCGGTAAGCTACCGGACCGATCTTTGCAGTAATAATGAATGGTCCAATATATCTAGGGGCCAACTTCCCCGCCTTTCCAAATCTGACCACTCCTTTCCAGGGTGATACTTTCAAATATACCTTTTCACCCTTCTCAAATGACAACGGTTTTCGACGGGTATCGGCATAACTCTTCTGCCGATCCCGCGCGGCTTTCAGGTTGTTCTTAATTTCAAGAATCTTGCTGGTCGTCTCCTGGACCAGATCCGATCTAATGACCTGCGGGTCACCCACTTCAGACCAGCAAAGTGGTGATCGGCACTTCCGCCCATACAATGCTTCATAAGGTGCTGCCTTTATACTGCTGTGATAACTGTTATTATAGGAAAATTCAACGAGTGGGAGATGTTGATCCCAATTTCCCTTAAAGTCCAGTACGCAAGCACGAAGCAAATCCTCCAAAGTTTGAATGGTCCTCTCAGACTGACCATCGGTCTGAGGGTGGTAAGCTGTGCTTAGGTCAATACGTGTTCCCAATGCTTCTTGGACAGCTTGCCAAAGTTTGGAGGTGAAATGGCTATCCCTATCGGAGATGATCGAGATGGGGATGCCATGACGAGACACTATATCGTTTATATAAATTTGCGCAAGTCTCTCAGTGTTAAAAGTATTCCTAATTGGAATAAAATGTGCCGATTTGGTTAATCGATCCACGATTACCCAAATTGCATCATGACCTCGGGGTGTCTTGGGGAGGTGTGTCACAAAATCCATTGTGATCTGCTCCCACTTCCATTCGGGAATTTCCGGCTGTTGTAGCATTCCCGAGGGTTTCTGGTGCTCCGCCTTAACCCTCGCACACGTCATACACTTGCCGACGTATGTGGCTATATCCTTTTTCATACCCGGCCACCAGTAAAATTCTTTCACATCCTGGTACATTTTATCAGATCCCGGATGTATGGAATATTTCGACTTATGCGCTTCGTCCATGATTAATTCACGAAGGTCATGGAGGGTCGGGATCCAAATCCGATTTTTGAAATAGAGAATTTCGTCCACACGCTGTTCGAAATTCTTCTCATTCCCGTAAAGTCCTTCTTTATCCAATTGGCCCTCTTTCAACGCCTCGCGTTGAGCGACTCGAATCAAATCCGAAAGGCTCGACTGGATTATCATCCCCAACGCTCGCACGCGTAGTGGCTTGACTCGATCCTTTCTACTCAAGGCATCGGCTACAACGTTAGCCTTGCCGGGGTGATATCGTATGTCACAGTCATAGTCACTCAGCAACTCGACCCATCTTCGTTGCCTCATATTCAGTTCTTTCTGATCGAATATGTGTTGCAAACTTTTATGATCAGTGAATATGGTGCACTTTGTACCGTAGAGATAGTGTCTCCAGATTTTAAGTGCAAAGATGACTGCTCCCAGTTCCAAGTCATGAGTAGTGTAGTTTTTCTCATGAACTTTTAACTGTCGAGACGCATAGGCTATGACCTTTTTATTTTGCATTAACACGCATCCTAACCCTTTACGGGATGCGTCACAATATACAACAAATCCATCGTCTCCGTCGGGGAGACTTAAGATTGGCGCTTGGCACAATCTTTGTTTTAGCGTTTGAAACGCCATTTCCTGCTCTTCACCCCATTCATATTTCCGATCCTTTTGAGTCAGGAGGGTTAAAGGTTGGGCGATGCTGGAAAAGTTCTCTATAAATCGACGATAGTATCCAGCTAAGCCTAAGAATTGGCGGATTTCCTTTGGAGATTTAGGCGCTTGCCAATCCTTAATTGCTTCAACTTTACTCGGATCAACGTGTATTCCTTGGTGGTTTATAACGTGACCGAGGAATTGCACCTCTTGTAACCAGAAGTTACACTTGGAGAATTTTGCATACAACTTCTCCTGATCAAAGAGCTCCAAAACTAACCTCAAATGTCGCTCATGTTCTTCTTTACTTTTTGAATATATCAAAATATCGTCAATAAATACAATGACGAATTTGTCGAGATAGGGTTTACAGACTCGGTTCATGAGATCCATGAACACCGCTGGCGCATTTGTTAGCCCAAAAGGCATAACTAGAAATTCGTAGTGGCCGTAGCGAGTCCGAAACGCGGTTTTTGGGATATCCTCCTCTTGAATTCTAACTTGGTGGTATCCCGATCTAAGATCAATTTTTGAGAAATAGCTCGCACCTTGTAGTTGGTCGAACAAATCATCGATTCGGGGAAGAGGATACCTATTTTTGATGGTTAATTTGTTCAATTCCCTGTAGTCAATGCACATTCGAAGGCTTCCGTCCTTCTTTTTCACAAATAGTACAGGTGCACCCCACGGGGAATAACTGGGACGTATAAACCCCTTATCCAACAATTCCTGCAACTGGTTGGATAGTTCTTGCATCTCGGACGGTGCAAGTCTGTAAGGGGCCTTAGCAACAGGGCCGGCTTGAGGTAATAAATCGATTCTGAATTCGACTTGTCGGGTTGGCGGTAAACCAGGAAGTTCCTCTGGAAAAACTTGTGGAAATTCGCGTACTACGGGAATATCGTCCACCCGTTTTTCCTCAGAATCAGCGGCCGTCAGGCTCGCTAGATACGCCACACATCCCCGACGTATATATTTCAACACCTTGAGATGGGATATGAATGGTATCATGGTGCCGGATTTTTCTCCATGCACTAATACCTCCTCGTCATCCGACACCCGGATCTTGACGGTTTTCTTTTCGCAGTTTATTTCTACCCTGTTACGTGCCAACCAATCCATTCCCACTATCACGTCAAAACTACCCAATTCTACCGGTAACAAGTCAATCAGGAAGGATTGTTCGCTCAGAATAAAAGGGCAATTCCGAACAATCCGATTAACTGTCATGGTTTTACCGTTAGCGACTTCTACGGTGTAAGGTTCTATGGTTTCACCAATAGGAAGGTTTGCTATCGAAAGGAATCTAACGGAGACAAAACTTCTATCGGCGCCTGTATCAAATAATACAGAAGCGTAATGATCAGAGACGAGGAAGGTACCTGTCACTACGTTGGGGTCCTGGCGCGCCTCGTTCGCTCCCATCACAAATGCTCGGCCTCGCGCCGGATTGGACGACGATGGCTGACCCGCGAGTTGTCTCCCGTTTCCTTCCTGATTCAGTTTCGGGCAGTTCCTTTTGAAGTGATCCGTGCTGCCGCATTCGTAGCAAGCACGGCTAGTGGTCACCATCTGGTTTCCTTGCGGGTTCTGCTGTCGGGCTGGTTGAGTTCTAAATGGTTGCGCCCGAATAGGTTGTGGTTGACGGTTCAGGTTGTTCAGATTTGTCTTACAATTTGGTGCGTAGTGTCCAACCCTGCCACACCGGTGGCACACCACCTCCTTGCACACGCCACTATGGTGGTAACCACATTTCCCACATTTAGGAAACGTTCCCCTCTGCGGTTCATGCCTTCCGCCCGAACTAGTCATGGCGTAGTTCTGGGCAGTAGGTCTAGCACGCTTACCTTGCTGTTTCTCTCGGATCCTATTGTCATACGTACCTCGCTTTCCCCCAGCCGACTCTCCTGTTGCCTTTATCGATCCGCTCCGCAAGAAATCATACGTGACTATGCCAGCCTGTGTCACTGCACCCTCATACGTCTGGTGCCCTCCCGCGTTAACTATACTCCTCACTACTGGAGTAAGTCCCCAAATATAACGTTCTACCCTCTTTGACTCTGGGGTGACCAACCACGGCACTAATCGTGACAGTTCATTAAACCGGTTGGTATATCCCAAGTGGTCCGCCCCATGCATTTCCAGGTTCCACAACTCATGTTCCAGTTTCTGCAATTCATTCTTTGGGCAGAAATGTTTCAAAACAAGATCCTTAAGCTCTGTCCAGGTCATGCGGTTTGTCGCCGCCTGACCTCGAGTCTGTACTATGGTGTTCCACCATGTCAAGGCATGGTCTGTGAACGTACAGGTGGCGTACTTAACGACACAATCCTCGGGACAGTTGCTGATATTCACCACTGACTCTATTTTCTCTAACCATTTCACTAACCCATTCGGTCCTTCCGACCCGTTAAACTCTAAAGGCTTGCATAACATAAAGTCCTTGATTGAACAACCCCTGGATGGTCCAGTGCGGTTGGTCTCTACAGTAGGTATAGGACCATTACTGTCGGTAGCGACCACCGTAGGCGGTGCGTCATTACTCGGAATCGTGTTATCGGTAGGTGGAGGATTAGCATTATGTTCCCCGCCATTATTTATGGGCGTTTGATTGCTCGGAGGGGTTGGATTAGATGAATTATTAATACTGGCGGCGATGCGCGATACTATATCCGGTATCGCCGCCTCCAACTGTTGAGCAATCAAACGGCTCACATCTACTTCCGATACTTTCGTTGATCGTTTCGGTGCCATTCTACACAATCATCAAAGAAATATATATAATCAATACCATCTCAAAATATAAAACACAATACATACTTCATTCATTAGTAAACATTGATTCATATTACACAAACATCAATTTACATACTTTCAGTCAACATTACATAACTAGGTTTTAATACAAAGGGCCTATGTTGGTATCATCCTCGACATAACCCGCAATGGGTCAGTGCTTGAATGATACCCAAAAGTATCGATAATGATATGCCCTACAAGAGACCCCCTATGGGCCAGTGGTTGTACTATAACTAAACAAGATTCACTCCGTGTTAGTATCACCACTAACTACTTACACGGAGTATCAAAAAGCGGTTCAAGATTCTACCATCTAACACATCTACACATGGTGGTAAACCAACCCCACCAACACCGCCACCAGCACCACCAACACCGCCACCATAACCCGCATTCGGGTTTCCATCTGGTCGATCAACCAGTGGGAGTATGAGCACTCCCTCTTTAACTGGTTAATAGCATACTGGTGGTCCTGTATGCTGTCCCCGAGGTACGCTCGCCTCTGTACCCCCACGACCAGGGCGGCAGAGTGCTCGTTCACCTGTTCGGTGAGAACACGTAGCCAAGCCGCCAAGTCCCGTTCCTGCCTCGGAAGACCCCACACAGGTAGGGTCGCAGGCTCGGGTTGGGGGCGGGAAGACTCGCCCCGGTGGTATGTGGATCTGGGTGGGGTAACAGTGGGCGGAACATACGGGGCACTGATCCGCGCCGTGAGGCGGGGACCGTGTCTGGGGGGAATCGGGGCGGTCTGTGGTGCGGGCGGGGTAGGAGACCTGGTAACCCTAGCAGGGGAGGGTACACTAGCACTCCTAGCTGGGGTGGTCTGTCTAGAAGTACTATGACTAGCCTCCGAAGGCTCGGAGCTGGGTGCTACACTTGGGCTTCCAGAGGCCCCGGAACTGACCTCTTCCGGGTCCTCTTCCGTTGACACACTAGGTGTTCTTGCCATTTTTACCTGCACACAAGTTAACAAACATATAGTCCCTTTTCATAGTGTAATTCATAATTAAATTAATCATGCACTTACTTATACAATTTTGCCACATAATAATATTATTATACATTTACACATATGTTGCCAATTTTACCTATTTAAGTCCCCCGTGACTTCCCCTGAATTCCCTCGTGCAGACAAGTCTGTTATTATGTTCCGGACCATAATAACCCACTTGTCCATCCAAGTTCATCCCGATCTCGTCACAATATATTATTAGTTGATATTCAGATCCTATAATACTTGAGCTACTGGTTATATTTTAGGTATCTTTTTCAGACATCCTAATTCTTTATAACCAATGGCGCTGATACCAAGTTCTGTAACACCCCGTAACCGCAGCGGAAACGTACACGGGATGCAACAGACACATCTGATATCAACAGCATTGCTTATAAAGAAAATACCACTACATTAATTTATAACATATTACATTGTTGCGAGTTTCATTACTGTCTAGGTGTCACACACATATATTACCAATAAGACATTAATATATATTCATTACAAAACATAGAGCAGCAAGCTTCCAACAGGTAGCACAGATAGTTAAGCACATATCAGTCATTCCAACTTGGGCATACCTAGAAAACATGTAAAGAAAACGGGTCAACTACGAATAGTTGGTGAGTTTCACTAATTTAAATAAACACTGACAAATCGTTTTAATAATCATTTATTAACAATATAATCATGCTGGGAACTATATTACCCCAGGACATTTCCATTAACTTTCTGGGAACTATATTACCCCAAAACAATAATAACCCCTGGGAACTATGTTACCCCAGAACAATAATAACCCCTGGGAACTATGTTACCCCAGAACAATAATAACCCCTGATAAACAATTTATATATTCTGTGCATCAAACCATATATATATAAATATACAAGTATTTCCATACGATCGGTATGTACTTAAATACTTTAAATAAGACATGTTTTCCGCCCCGGGAAAATATAATTAAAACAATTCATTAAAAGGGGCTCGTGAAAACTCACCTTTTGTGAGTCGGTGAGTAATACAAGGAACAGCTACGTGCCTGGATCTGTAATATAATATCTAGTCGTTACTATATAATTCCCATAACTTAAATACGTATCAATCGGTACATCTGGGAACATTGTTAACCCAGTACTGTACTCGATTCGGGGACTATGTTACCCCGTGACACTTCTAAGGACTCAGATTGTGACATTGCTTAGAGTTTGACAGTCAATTTAGTTAAGGTGATGAAATTATAGCTCGGTTTAACACCCCGTTTGGCCGTGGGGCCCGTTTCCGGTATTTCGGTGCCGGAAACGGTAAAATCGGGTAAAATTACCCAAATCATCCGAATTATTTTCGGATGATTTATTTTTACTTAATTTACTTAGATTTATGAAATAGTCCATTTTTAGAGTTTTCATGTACCAGTCAGCTCGCTTATGCGAACCTTGCCGGTTTACACGTTTTAAGCTTTAAAAACTTGTTTTTATGTTCTTTTTAGCACAAATAATTACCCGATTAGTCTCGGGTCTTGAAATTTTGCACAAAACTTAATTTGACAGTAAGGAATTTTTGTAAAAATTTTCCAGATTTATTTTCTTATATTTACATTTATTTATCTATTTTTAAATCACATTAAAATACTAAATATATCAAAAATACCAAAACACTTTAGAAAAATCCCAAATTTTTCTGGGATGATCTCTATCATCCTCATAACTTTCTGGAATTTTTCCAGATTTATTTTCCTATATTTACATTTATTTATCTATTTTTAAATCTCATTAAAATACTAAATATATCAAAAATACCAAAACACTTTAGAAAAATCCCAAATTTTTCTGGGATGATCTCTATCATCCTCATAACTTTCTGGAATTTTTTCAGATTTATTTTCCTATATTTACATTTATTTATCTATTTTTAAATCTTATTAAAACACTAAATATGTCAAAAAAATACCAAAACACTTTAGAAAAATCCCAAATTTTTCTGGGATGATCTCTATCATCCTCATAACTTCCTGGAATTTTTCCAGAATTTAAAACTTATTTTTCAAGCCATTTTCACCCAAAACCGAGCTAGAAAGCCCTAGAACTCGTTTCACCGAAAAGCCTACTTAGGCTTTTCCAACTGAGCTCAAATTTTGTGGGTGACTTTTATATGATATAAAAAGCTTATCTTAAATTTTCCGGAATTTTTCATCATGTTTTGCTATTTTTCACTATTTTTGGCCAAAACCGAGCATTAAATTCACCGAATATTCATCTTTTATCCAAAAATTACCAAAAATTCACAGATCTCATATTTCCATGTGTAGATCATCTCTGTGAAATTTAGTGACCCAACTCTAAGCACACGAAAATCTGTCCAAATTTCATATACACACGAAAACCGAACTATTTTGTGTTTTCTAGCTTTAGATCGCAAGGATCTCGGTTTCTAGCCTTTGCTAGCCGCTAGATACAACACTTACAAGCACCTCAACACCACACCAAGCAAGTTATACCCACAATCAAGCCATTTCTTTCCTAGTGTCGGTTAAAACATCAAAACAACGATTTTGACCGTAAAAAATCCGTTCTCGACTCTTTTTACTCCTTTCTTGGACCAAGATCCCTTGTATAACATGTATACATCTCTTGATCATGCAAGAGTCGGTTTCATCTCGGGTTTTCACCCGTCTTTCACATGAAAACTCATTTTCACAAGATTTTAACCGTAAAATTTCATTCTAAACTCTTTTAACTAATTACTTAGATCAAAATCCTTTGTATAACTTGTATACATCCTTTGATCACACGAGAATCGGTTTCATCTCGGGTTTTCACCCATTTTTCACATGAAACCTCCTTTTCTCCATATTATAGAATCAAAACCAAGAATCAACCATAAAAACATGTTTTATACCTTCAAATCTTTGGTTGGAGATCAAGAAAATGGATGGGTCTTGGATGAACACTTGAAGTTTGAGAGGATTTGGGAGAGTTTGGATGAAAAAAAAAGAAAAATGGAATGTGTAAAGGAGGGTGTGGGTGGCCGGCCTAAAGGGGGTGTGTGGGGGGGCCCACATCTCAAATATTGTCCACACATTTGGATTACACAATCCGGATAATGTTGTGGATAATCTGGTTCAGTTCGTTTCTCGTTTAAACTCGTAATTCGGCTTGAAACGAAATTAAAATGGTCGTTTTTCGGGTTAAAGTAAAATTTTCATAAAACTGATTTAAAAACTTTAAAAACTTAACCCATGACATTAAAACATCATATTATTAATAATTACGCATCTTTTTCGGCTTGATTGATCGTCTCTTGCTTGGTTTGGTGTTAAAGGTTTCGTTTAGCGTACCGACGTACCATTAAATCGAAATCCTTTTTTTTTTGTGCTATAATTTACTTATCCCGAAGCATTAATACTTCGTAAACATCACTAAACATTATATACTTCGTCTATAATGTAGTTCCCGATCCGTTCGGGTTTCAATAACCGATCATTGATTAACTGTAATTCCAATACGATTCACTATATAATCGAGTATGATTCGTACTATAATCATATATACTCGTATATACGTACTATAACTCATATAATCAATATTTAAATGACACGTAAATAGTATATACCGGCTAGGGTATACCTGGATTTGCCGGAATCGTTACAATTTCCATCTCGTTCGGGTTTTTTCTCAGTCAAACCAAGTATGCACATGCCATTCTTTCTCGAGCAGGTCTTCTTGACGCCAAACCGGTCTCCACACCTCTTAGCACGACCGACACATTCAATATTCGGGTACACCATTCGTGATCGCAAACTTTACCATTCTTTAGTTGGTACCATTCAATATCTCACCATTACATGACCGGACCTCTCGTAAGCGGTGAACCAAGCTAATCAATTTTCCAAAACCCTACAACTGAACACTTCCAACTTGTCAAAAGAATACTTCACTATGTCAAAGGTATACTTTCATATGACTTTACGTTTGACCGCCCATTAAAAACATCATTAGTTGGCTACTCCAATGACGATTGGGCACCTTTCATTAAAACAACCTGGTTAACTTATGGATACTCGATTTATCAGGGGGGGGGGGGCTTAGTCACTTGGAGTACAAAGAAACAACCAACCGAGTTGCTCGCTCAAGTTATAAATCAGAGTATCGAGCCATGGCTAACACCGCTGCAGAAATCATTTGGTTAACCCACTTACAATGTGAGTTGCTTGAACTACCTCCCAATCGACCAACTCTCTTACATGACAATAAAACTTCTTTATTTCTAAGCCAAAATCCGGTAGCACATAAATGTGCTAAACAGATTGACATCGATTATAATTTCATTAGATAATTGGTCTCCTCAGGTCGTTTACGCACTAAATTTTGTTCCTACCACGCTCTAGTCGACGTCTTCACCAAAAGTATACCGCAGCCGCTCTTCGAACGCTTCCGAAACAAACTACAGGTCTGACCGCTACCAATTCGCTGGAAGGGGGTAGCAGACATTAAACATTTAAATGATCTTGACCAATTAATTTTGGTTAATTTTTATATTCTTCTAAAGAAGTAAATGACTCCCATTATTTTGGTGTATCTTTTGTATTTTAACGTATATTGTAATTGGAATAGACAAGCCTTTTGACTCTTTCAACCATGATCAAACCTCATTGACAATGCTATTAAATATTTTTACTTACACAGATCAAACCTCATTGACAATGCTATTAAACATTTTTACTTACACATATCTATCAGTTGATTTTGGTTTGATGGATATATGTAGGGTAGTAGAAAGTGTAGGAGAAGGTGTGGAGGACATAACAGAAGGAGATCATGTTCTTACAATTTTTAACGGAGAGTGTGGTGAATGTACTTATTGCAAGTTGAAAACCACCAATCTTTGTGCAAAGTTTCGAGTTGACCCGTTACAAAGTGTGATGAGAAATGATGGGAAAACAAGGTTCTTAACTCAAGATGGAAAACCCATCTATCATTTTTTAAACACTTCTACTTTTAGCGAGTACACAGTTGTGGACTCAGCCTGTGTCGTCAAGATTAATCCAAAAGCTCCTCTCAACACGATGACGTTACTTAGCTGTTGCCTCTCCACAGGTTGTGATCTATGTACATATTGATTAGTAATTTTAAATTATGCATCTATTGGTTTAAGTTTAATTGAAATTATTAGTGATTCTGAAGGAATTGGATCGGTGATCAATACTGCGAATATACATCAAGGATCAACGGTTGCGGTTTTTGGTTTGGGTGCAGTTGGATTAGCAGTAATAACCTACCATTTTCTTGAAATTAATTATAAGCCATAGCTTGTTATACATGTCGACAAAAGCTATTAGCAACCTATTTTTTAGATGTTATTATTGTAAGCAGGCCATACTGGGAGCCAAAACAAGAGGAGCATCTACAATTATAGGAATTGACATCAACAATGACAAGCGTTCTAAAGGTATGACATTTACTTGTTTAGCACATATATCTACGTACTTCTGAAAAAAAATTATGAACCTAGAGCATTTTTAGTTAATACACGATTTATATATCAATTTGTATACTAACAGGCCAAACATTGGGAATGACAAACTTTATAAACCCAAGTGATCTTAAAACTTCGGTACATGAGGTAAGTAACAAGTACATATGTATGCTTGATTTAAACTTGTTTAACATTAATTTTGTTAGTAGTTTTAATCATTTTATATAGATAAATTCATTGATGTTGATAATAATATAGTTATGCATTAAACGCATACAGAAAATAAGGGATATGACTGAAGGAGGGGTAGACTTTAGCTTCGAGTGTGCTGGAAATCTTGATCTTCTTCGTGAAGCCTTCTTGTCTACCCACGATGTATGTCAATATATATGTGTATACTTGTGTACGTATTAACGTATTTGTGTTAACTTGTAGATAAATTTTTGTGGTATATAGGGATGGGGGTTGACAGTAGTACTCGGGATTCATCCAACACCAAGGACGTTGCCATTGCATCCTATGGAGTTGTTCGATGGACGAGCAATTATAGGTTCAGTGTTTGGTGGCTTCAAAGGGAAGACCCAACTTCCTCTTTTTGTCAATCAGTGTTTGCGGGTATGTTTATTTTTTTTTACTTGTCAATTTGAGCTCAAAACCTTTGAGTATTTAAGAGACTTTGTCTTGATCAACCCTAAGACTTATTTATTTAATATGAAAGCATATTAATATATAAAATGTGTGGTTTATATCATGTACATATCTAACAACGGAGTGTTTTATGTACATGGATGTATGCTTTAGGAGGACTTGAAGTTGTTGGAGGAGTTCATAACACACGAGCTTCCATTCAACAATATCGACCAAGCTTTCGAATTGCTGATTCGTGGAAAATCATTACGATGCTTGCTTCATCTTTGAAGTATACATCAAATTAGAAGTCATAATATTGTAAAAATAAAAAGATATTGGAAATTGTTGGAACACTTTTTTTTTTGTTTTAATTATTGCAAAAACTGACTTACTAGTTTGGTTTTCTGTTGGTAATAATGGTAGGCTCAACTTTGAACGATTGAATTGAAGATACAGGATTTAGTTTCTTTTTATTATATCAGCTTGTTGTTTTAGATTATATTATTATGGGTTGAGATACTGTACAATAAAGTCTTAACGTACGATAGGTACGCGAGACGCTCTAAGGCGAAACACAAGGCAAAAATACTAAAACGCTTAAAAAACTAAAACGCTCATAAAAGGCTCAAAAACGGGTTTCGTGAAAAAAGTAAAAATTTGATCGATTAACAATCCAAATATGTTTTTTTTCGGCGAATCGATGATTAATTGGGTATGTATTGATGACTCCGAGATGTTGGGATGTGATTTCATGGATCGATTCGTGAAAAAAGAGATTCGCGTACCTATTGTACGTTAAGGTATTATTGTATTGGATCTTTTGTCATATTATTATATATATACACTAGTTTTTATCCCCCATATTAAGGGGTTGTTTTACATTATTCGTTTCTAATATTTATATATTTTTTTCGATTATTTAATTTTGTATATTGTAAAAAAGTTAATAATGTAATTAGGATTTGATGATTAAAGAGTTTCACAAATAAATGAGATGTTATAACCCGTTTTAAAAGCTATTTGGGTTTGGTGAAACCCATCACCCGCTTATTTTTTTTACTATAAAACTGTTTCTTAATTTCAAATATTTTCTTTTTAAAAAAATAAGATATTAATCTAACAATACTATTAAAGCAAAACCTATAGTCCACATGTCACTCAACTAGGCTGTCCCATCAATGTCACATTATTTCCAACTCACATATTTCCTTTCCTATTATCGCCAAATCATCTCATACACCTTATTTAAACCTTAAGATTTCCAACCATAATCATTTTAATCTCTCTCTCTCTCTCTCTCTCTCTCTCTCGGCTTATTACCTCCACCATCTCCTATATTCTGGTAATGTATATGAGGATTAAACGTTTTCCAGTAATGTTATATTTTATACTTTAATGACCAACAATGTTATATGATTATCCGGTAAGGTTATATCTTTTTCCGGTAAGATTTTAAATTTATTTTAATTATTATATGATTCTATTATAGTCTCTTAGGTTGTATATCAAAATCCAAGATTGAATTGCTATTTTGAAGTTATTTCGGTTTTCTGGAAAAATTGAATATCTTTTTCCGGTAAGATTTTATATCTATTTTTGTTTTTGTTTATATTTATATTAATTATTATATATTTTTCTTATAATCTCTTTGGGTTTTATATCAAAATCGAAGATACAATAGAGATTTTCCCTATTTCGTTTTTCCGGTAACACGATTCAAATATTCCGGTTATCAATTAGAACATTTGTTTACATAATTCAAATATTCCATAATTGGTAATTTATTATGTGATATTAATATTAATATTAATACTTAATTTTCTCATTTCAGGTTATGTCTCCAACTTGATATAGTTAATTTCATGGATTGCAGATTTGTTAATAAGATTTCTTATTTTTTGTTTAATATTGATGTATATTTTTGTTATTATTCATGTATTTTTCACATGAAAAATACATGTAATTTATTTGATTTTTATACAATCAATCTTGTATTATTATTGGTCATATTCCATTTATTATATTTTAATCATTTTGATTCATTTGAAATTTAATATCATAGCCAATTAAATCACCAATGTCAACGTAATTTAAAACATTATTATACTTTCAAATATTATAGTACTTTATATTTTAAAATAATACACATTTAATATGACATTTTAAAAACGATTTTCACCATTCAAATTCGGATTCTCACCATTTATATAAAGTTTACAAAAATATGTTATATAGTTTGACTTTCACCAGCTACTCAAAAACTGAATTTTAATGAATAATTGACCATCTTATAATTTTTCAATATTCATGCCTTAAAAAATATTTTTAATAACAATTTCTAAATATTTCAGGTTATTATGATTTTAATGTCACTTTCAACTAGATCCATTAATATATTTATTCCTAGATGTGAAAAATAAAAAAATATATATCTAACCAAATATCAAATTCTGATTCTCAAAAGAATATGAATTCGTAACTTATAGATTTTTAGTTTAATAATCATAATTTCTAACAATTTAACAAAATCAACACAGTAAAAAAAATATATTATTTTTTATTACACAATTTTAGTTAACATTATTACAACTTCCATATTTAATCTTTATAGTATATATGTGGAATGAATCTTAAAAATATACCACAAAAGATTTTACCATGTAATATGTTTGACTTTTTATCTTTAAATAATCTGATTATACCATACATTATTGCACTAAAAATTTAGTAATAATAAGTTTTCAAACCCAAAGTATTTGTCAAAATTGAAATAAAATATTCCATTCAAATTAAAATCCATGATATGATGCATTTTTTTGTAAATAGTAATATTAGTTTACACAATTTATTCAACAATATATAATTTTTGTTACTGCATAATTTTAATTATTTAGACTAAAGTTAACAAAAATAACCTTATAATTATTTCAACAATATATGCATTTAAATCTTCCTTAATTTAAGGTCAAATTAAAATAAAATTGATCTTAAAATTAATTAACATTTATACCCTTTTTTATTTAGACGAAAGTTAACAAAAATAACCTTATAATATTTAATGACTATATAAGCGACATATCAGTCATGCATTCTTCAAAGTGTTCAAATCATCTATATATTCACAATTTCTCTACAACTAATTTAACTTTTGTATGATATCTTTTTTTTTTCCCAACTTATTAATTTATTTCCAACTTATCAACGATGAAATTCGAAAGTTGGACCATTATTATATATTTATATTTAAGTAGTAACAATAATATTAAAACCATGAATTCTAAATGTTCCAACTTATGGTAATTTAAAGAAAACAATATTTGATGGTGATACATGTACATAAAATTATTTTTCACAAGACATTGATGATGAAGGTTCTGTTGCAAATTGTTGTGGCTATTATATTACTGAATGTTAATATTACTTTTATTACTTAAATATTAAATATATAATTATGGTCAAACTTTGGAAATTTCAAGTTAGATCAAATTAAAGTCTTGATTGTGCTTATAAACTTATTTTGTTAAATGTTTGAATCCTTTATAATTACATTAATTTGTTTCCAATTTTACTGTGTTTTAATTTGTAGTCAAATTTCATTCACTTTTATATTTATATTTATACTGTGTATATATTATTTTGTTGTATTTTGTTTTAGCAATTTTACTGTGTTTTAATTTTTAATCAAATTTTGAATTTCAAATAAGAACAAATTAAATTATTGATTGTTTTTACAAACTATTTTTGTTAAGCAGCCAATAAATTAACTTAAAACGGATTTGACATTTTCATAATAACAAATTATATTTCAAAACGTTTTAGAGTTAAATACATATTTTTTAATGGTTCAGCCGGGTTTGATTTTCCTTTTAATACACACACACACACACACTTATTTAGCAACCGATTTTATGATAAAAACCGAAACTTACACACTTTAATATTCAAATTTAATATTCAGATTTACACAAAAACTGACATCATAAGTAATTCGATCACATACTTACAAAGTTTATCTAAATCATCTATAAATAAAAACCGTGTAATAATTTTGTCAAAGAACTTCTATTATTAACCGTATGATAATATGATAACTATCTTTATATAATTCTTATCATAAAATTCATTCTTTCATTCCAAGGGTGTACATAGAGATTTATGATTTGTTTATAGGTTTGTGAATTGTATTTGTATCTTTATTTCTCTTATTAACAATACATTGAATTTGATTTTGTAGTGATTTTAGTTTTATTTTTTGCAAGTATAAAAATTACAACACATTTATTTCTATTTCGCTGATTGTTTAATAAACAAGACATTATGACTTCATATATCATGATGTAGTTTTTATTGATATGTCTTTTTGGCTTCATGGATTAAGTTCAAAATATGTTTTAAGTTGACATTTTACGTTATTTATTGTTGTATGTTATTTTGTTTTACTAAAAACAACAATATAATACCTTCTAATGAATGTAAAATTATTTGTTTTTAGAAATATTACACTATCAATTCATTATTATTATTATTATTATTATTATTATTATTATTATTATTATTATCATCGTCTCTATATATTTATATACAATTTTCACACATATGATACACAGGTTACTAGCCATTGAAAGATATTGAAATTTACATTATTGTTTGAGTCTTCGTCTCTAATTCTTCTAACGTTATAGAAAGACATTTTTTAATATGTGACAACATTTTGTTCTAAAAATTATTTATATACACATAAAATGTATAAAAATATCGGTTTGAATGTTTGTTTTAAAATAAGGTTTGGTTTGCAAATTATAGTTTATAACTAATAGTGTATAAATATATCAAAAAGTTATTATATAAGTCATAAATAAAAATCATTATATAATATAACTCAATTTACAGATTACATGTTATATTGTTTACCATTATTATAACTTTCATGCGTGTGTAACACGGGCTTTCATTATTAAACATGTTATTATTTAAATGGTATATTTAATTTGGATTATATTGTTTTTTAAAATTTTCAGATAGTGAAGCAAAATGAGTTTTTTTTTATAATATTTGAAGAAGCTGATAGTGGTTTAATATGAAAGAACATGTTTAGGTCTTTTGTTGATGTTTTTTTTGTGGTTTGGTGTACACTAACTTATTGTAACTTTAAACTTTTAATATCTAGAAATTATTAATGGTTAACGCTTTGGTACAAAAGTTGAAGAACTTTTATGTGCTTGAATTTGTGGTTTAAATTTATTATGTTTGTTGACATGTTTTTCCACCCGTGTGTAACACGGGTCTATACCCTACTTTATAGTATCTCCCTACTTTATAGGAATTTTTATATCAAATATTTGATTAGATTAATTTTTAATATAATGAGATGTTATAACCGGTTTAAGGCTATATTGGTTTGGTGAGACCCATACCCGTGAATTCGGGTAGAATGCATGAAAAGCCTTCATTTACAAATAGAGTAATCTGGTGACTTGAGAAAAGGTAGAGAACAACTAGAGAGCTTTTAAAAGTTTCGTGTATATATATTATAGATATTATTTGAGATGTTTGTGTTGTCTCACATTTAGTTACTATTTAGAGCTACCATTTTTTAAGCGTCTCTTACAAGTGGTTAATGTGTGTGGCTATTGCCACGTGGTGTACTCTGGTAACTGATTCACACTTGTCCTCATCTGCAATTTATCATCAGCTTTTAAGAGTCTCTTCCTGGCCAGCTTCGTTCTCTCCTCTTAACTCAACTAACTAGGTGATTCATTTCATGAAATCTAATTCGTTTCGTGTTGTTAATTGGTGTGTTCATTCATTTGATTTTCTCACACAAAATAAGACTGGTTGCTAAAAATTGTAAAAAAATGTAAGTGCGTTTCTATAGTGAGCGGTGAGCCTACTTTAAAATTTTAAAGTGGTGACATAAATCAAGAAAAATGAAGATCTATTCCTCTTTCGTGCAGTTTGTCCCTTTTTGTTTTGTTTTTATTAAGATAAACAAAACCCAAATCGACCCATTCATAAATAATAGTTAAGATAAACAAAACAACAAAACCCAAAAGTTCTCAATTCTTTTTTCTAGTTAAGATAATCAGAACCTTTTCTCCACTGTACGGACAATCCAACCTAATTCACTCACTAGTGATCAGAACAGACTCAACATTCAGACTTGATCCAACTATAGGTTGGACTTCAATTCATTCTCTCCATCTCTCCTTTCTCTTCATTCAAGCTGGTTAGACTTGGATTTTGACCTGAGCTACGGTGCACGCCAAGTGTTCGATGAAATTACCCAGTGAAAACTTTTGGTTTTTTTTTCTGGTCTTTGAGTTCAAACCTATTTCGTTAGTGTGCCGAAACTGGTTTTTTGGGTTCCCTGGCCATCTCGGTCATCTAATCGGAGTTTGATCTTTGTTTGTTTGTTTGTTTTTTTTTGCGGTTTGTGGCTACCGGGGTGTTTTCTTGGGCGAGGGGTGGTATGACCAGGGTTATTAATGAGGGTGTTTGGCTGTGTCCGTTTAGGGGCTTTCACTGTTGCTCGGATGGATTACCGGGGTCCAAAGAGATTGGATGTAGCTCTTCTTGAGCGTGTCTTCACTCTCCCTATCACGACTGTTAAAAGCCTTAATAAACCGTCTATAAAACCCGGCATGCCCCAAAAACGATATAATGCCTTTGACATTGGTGGAATGAGGTAGAGTAGAAATGACTTGGACCTTAGCCCGGTCCACCTCGATCCCACGACTCGACACAACATGGCCCAATACAATTCCTCTTGGACCACAAAATGGCTCTTCTCCCAATTAAGAACCAAGTTCGTTTCAACACATCTTTTCAAAACTCTTTGAAAAGATGTGCCAAAAATGTGTCAAAAATTGAAAAATCAAGTTGATTTAAACACGACTCGAAAGATGTGCCAAAAATTGAAAAATCATCCATGAAGATTTCTAAAGACTCCCCCACCATATCGGAAAAGATACTCATCATGCACATTTGAAAGGTGGCGGGGGCGTTACATAGACCAAATGGCATTCGCCTAAACGTGAATGTGCCATACGGACACGTAAACGTGGTCTTCTCCTGATCTTCAAGATGAATAGCTATCTGGTTATACCCAAAATAACCGTCTAAAAAGCAATAAAATTTCTGACCAGATAGCTTTTCAACAATTTGATCGATAAACTCTTTCGATGTTTCCGCGTTCAGTTTTCGATAATTAATACAAATGCGCCACCCGGTTATTGGCCGGGTAGCGACCTCGTTACCTGAGTCGTCCTTGACGTCTTGGATGCCCGCCTTGTCTGTGTCGGGCTCACCCACGTGCTGTCTGAGATAGCAAAAATAATTCCAGCATCCAACCATTTCAACACTTCTTTCTTCATCACTTCTCTCATGTTCGGGTTCAACCTCCGCTAAGCATCGTGTGCGGGTTTGATAGCCGGATCGGTTAAAATTTTGTGCATCACAATTGAGGGACAGATTCCCTTCAAATCCGCCATCGTCCACCCGATTGCTTCCTTGTTTTCAACCAGCACCGCCATCAAAGCATTTTCCTGTTCAACAGACACGTTAGAAGCTATAATAACAGGTAATGTATTATTCTTACCAAGAAAAGAATATTTTAAATGCTTTGGGAGCTCTTTCAGCTCGACTTTCGGTGCTTCCAGCATTGACGGTTTCAACCCGCTATCGATCTTCTTGGGAAGTAGTTCCACCTGAACTGACCATGGTGGACGGTCTCCTCGCACAGCTGCGATCTCCATTTGTTTCTCCTTCTCTTCCAACAACTTGTTTGTTTCCACCTGTAACCTGTCAAACAAAAAACACGTCTCCGCTGTGCCATCCGTGCTGACGACAGAGTCGTATAGCGGGATGCACTCGTCAATGACATCGGCCATGAAGCACTCTTCATCAACCGGAGAATTATCTCCACGTGTGAAAACATTAATCCTTAGCTTACGGTTACCAAATGCCATGTCAACAGTACCATTTCTGCAATTAATGTTGGTATTTGAGGTAGCCAAAAATGGCTACCGAGGATAACCGTAGGCTGTTTGGTCCTTTCACCCGAAACATAATCGAGGACCAAAAGGTCAACTGGAAAATAAAAGTATTCCACGTTAACAATAACATCAGTCAGAATTCTTCGGGGAAGTTTCGGTGTCTGGTCAGCCAGGACAACCGTGGTAGCAGCTGCCCGAAGCGGGCCAAAGTCATACTGATCGTATAGACTTCCCGGGAGAATACTGATGTAGCTCCAAGATCTAGAAGCGCCCTAGTCATTTTAAAATCACCTACTTGAATGGGTATAATGGGCGTTTCCGGATCTTATAGCTTCGGTGGAAGCGAACCCGAGAGAATTGCACTCACATTGTCGGTAAAGTCAATCTATTTAGGAATCTTATGACTCCTTTTTTGTGTGCACAATTCCCTCAAGTACTTAGCATAGGCGGGAATTTGTTTTATGGAATCTAAAAGAGGAATATTAATTTTTGCTTGTTTAAACGTTTACCACATTTCTTCTTGTTGCGGGCCTCGTTTGATGTCATCTTCGCCTTTGATGGCGCCAACAAAGCATTGGGATAGGGAACGGTTTTCACCTTCTCCTTGTCCTTAGAGTTGTTGGTGTCATCCTTCGGAACCGATTTGTTAATTTTAGTTTCATTTTTATTAGATTCAGTTAATTTTACCGGTTTCGGCTCGTCATCACTGACGAGATTTTCATCAATCTCTTCCACCACCCCCTCAACCAATGGTGGTGGAACCCGGACTTTATTATCATACTTTTTACCACTACGTAAAATACTTACCTGGTTAACGTGCTTTTTCGAACTCGAGCTGTAGTGGTTCGGGTTGACTGTGGTGTCGCTCGGGAGTTGGCCCGCGTTCTTCTGTAACTTTGCCATGTCTGCAGCGAGCTGACCGATCTGCTTCATCATTGCCTCTGACGACTTATCCCATAACTCGAATTGCTGTTTTGTTTCGGCCTTATGATCAGTCATGACTTTCAACAATGCATCCAACTTTGAATGCACCGACTCATCCGAATTTCCCGATGACCCTTTCTGTTGGTCCTGATTACCCGAAGAGTTTCCACCCTGGTTACTGTCTCTGTTGTACCCCATATTCTGACTGTACGAACCCTGCTGCTGATAACCGCCCTGGCGGTAATTACTCTGCGACCTGTTCTGGCTCGTTCCTTGAAAGTTTGGGTTCAACTGAGAAGATGCGTTCCCGTAGCGAAAGTTCGGGTGATTCTTCAGGCCCGGGTGATATGTGTTTGAATTGAACCCTTGGCCTTTGGAATCTCCGTAAGCATAGTTAACATCTTCAATATCATCCTCCTCGTCAACATAAAACTCGGGGCAATTTCTGCCTTATGCCCGAGTTCACCACAATCATCACAAACCGGGAATTTAACTCCAACTTTCCCGACTTCTTTCTTCTTACCCTTTCTATACCCAGTCAGTTCACGTTCTAACTCAGCAATTCTTTCAGATTCACTCGTGACTTACTTACTGACCTGGAAGAATTACCACGTCTTCGTCCCTCAGCTGCTGCTTCTGATTTTGAGTCTTCACACATAAATTCCAAAAAATCCCAATCATCATCCTCTGGCTGATTCAGCAACTGACCATTACACGAGGCCTTAAGATGCTTTCGGTCCTTGTATGTCAAACCATCAACAAAACACTTTACTAGTTCCCATAGTTTGATTTGGTGATGTGGGCATTTTCTGATCATATCTTTATACCTGGTAAAGGCTTCATGGAATAATTCGCTAGAAAACTGTGAAAAGTTACGAATTTCCGAACGGGCCTCGCTAGTCTTCGACTATAAATAAAAATTGTTTAGAAACACTTGCTGCATCTCGGCCCAATTTCTGATACTGTGCATCGGCAGCGAATTAAACCAAAGTTTTGCTTTGTGTTTTAGGGAAAACTAGAATAATCGCAACCGGACCTCATCCTGATCAAACGTACCATCACCAATAGACCCGCAAATAGCCGAAAAATCGGTCAAGTGAGAACACGGGTCTTCCGAATCCATCATGTGGAAATGAGGAACAATGTTGATGTAAGATGGGCGGGACTTAAAAGTTTGTTGTCCCGACACTCGTTCATGTGGGACCAAAGGGGATGCTCCATCTGAGATAGTCGGTCTGAACCGACTGTTAACACCATGAACTGGGGCCATATAATTCCTCCTGAGCCCCCGGGGTTCGCCAAACCGCCCCGGTTAACCTGAATACCACAAACTCTTTCGGGTCGTTCCGCCCGATTCACCCTGTCTCGATCCCTTCCGTTTCTTTTAACTGCTTCAGCCCTTTTTCGATTAACTGGTTCTTCTACCTCTTCATCCCCATTATCATCACCCACTTCTTCCGGCTCCACAACCTCGTTCTCAGGCTCAACCGCCCGATTTCCCCTAACCCACCGATCTACCTCGTTCTCAATCTCAAAATCCTCGTTCCTATTATTATTTTTCCCTCTTCTTCATCTTCTGTCGGAATACTCGGTTGAACATCATCGATATTTATCCGAACTCTGCGGTTGGGGTTATTATTTGGAACGGATGGTCCGGCTTGGTCAAAGTTGAGGTTTAAGTTTCGGTTTAGGTTTTGGTTTCGGGTTCTGGAAGCACGAGCTGAGTGATTTTGGTCATTTTGGTTATTGAAGTTTGGTGGGTCAGGTACATTATCTGGGTGAAACGCGTTATTTTGTGGGAGTGGATCTTGGTTTTGGTTTTGGTTCTGGTTTTCGTTTAGGTTCTGGTTCTGGTTCTGATTTTCCAGGTCTGAATTTTTGTTCTGAACTCGGTTCTGCCGAGCTAACCTCTCGATTTCAGGCTCAAAAATTAACGGTGACTGTCGGCCCAAGTGGCGGGTGCGCATAAACCTGTTATCTGCACAACTAACACAACCCGCGTAAAATAAAGAAAAATAAAATTTAAACTAAAAACTGAAAATTAGAGCTAAAATTAAAACTAAAATAAACACAAAAATCAACTAACACGAATAACACTAAGCGCACTAACTCCCCGGAAACGGCGCCATTTTGATGACCGTCGTTCAAGTCAATCAAAAACCTAATTAACTACCTAGATAGGATAAGTAAGGTATCGTTTCCACAAGGAGTATGTGGTCAATGTGATTCGTGTATAGATTTAATATTATGAAGTAACTAGTTTTAAGTGCTGATCACACAAGCAATTAAAGTGAATTTAGAGAACTAAGCAACAAGCAAGTAAACGATTTTCAAGCAATTAAAAAAGCAAATCACACCTGGGAATTCAAGTAAGCAACATACAGTTATCTCATGCAACCTAACAGATTAATTATTAACGATTAACTACAGATTGATCAATCAGACAAAACCTTAGACATCAACAATCACTTTACACATGACACTGGTTATCAAACAGTCGTTGCCAGTGTGAATCAGTTAAGGGCAATCGTATGTTTTATCGTATTCAATCTAACCAAACAGTCATATGATCAATTATTTAGCAACTGGTAACAAATCGTTCAGATTAACCTAAACCTAAACCGATTGAACACACAGAAATACCAAACATCAATAATCATATATCAATCATCAATAATTATACAAGAGTGTTCTTAATCACATGAGAAAAGCTGTAAAGATTACAAACTATATATCCCGGGTGAGATTCTAGGAGATTAGCCGAGCCTTGACATCGTTAAATCTTCAATACGGATGAGATGTATCATGTGTAAGGTCTTGGCACAAGCTATGGTGGTGAAAATCGCCTCCTTGGACTGCTGGAATCGCCTCTTGTTTATAAAAACGAAGTAAGGGTTGTTTGTGATGAAAAATATAATTTAAACCCTAGTTCCCGTCTGCACACACCATCGCGATACGCGATGGGGACTTCAATGGCCATTCGCGTATTGCGATGGACCCCTGTTGCCAATATTTCATTTAAACCCCATCGCGTCACGCGATGGGTCTTCAGACATGCCCATCACGTGGCGCGATGGGACATGCCATCTGCAAACTTTGTTTGTGTGTCTCGTTTTCCGTGCTGGACATTCCGGGTCTTCAATGCATGCATCAGCAGGTCCAACTTAAGTACTTTAACGACTGTGACCTGAAATCCAATAATACACGTATGAAGTATCGAAGTTCCTAAAATAAACGATTAAAACTAAATAACTAACAAACTAAAACATATACAAATTAACCAACCATCAATGGGAAAAAATACGGGCCAAACTGGTCCAGCCCATTAGTAAAAGTTATATGTTATTCGTCACTCATTTAGTGGTAGATATGCAACAAAATATCAGAATTTATATTCAAAGAAAACAAATCAGTGATTATAATTTCTAACTGTTTATATCTAATTTAATAGGAATATGTTAGATATGATTTCATCATACAGTGGGGGAAGCAACAGTAATGATGGTACTTGTATACTGAGATCCAAAGGAGAAATATTATCATCCCCAAATGTAAAACATTGTCTTTCAGAGTTAAAACGTGACTGGGTGAGGATGGATTTTGGTACATTTTCAAAGGTTGGATTGACAAGGCCACTCATTTGGCTTCACAAGGAATGGCTGGTAGGAGTCTTTTTGTTCCCGTTATTTTCCATACGTGTTCACATTCTCAAACTTTGTTGATTATTTGATATACTTGTTTTACAGACCAAATGAAATGAGGTACCTAGGGCAGTTACACCATGCTAATTTGATGAAACTGATTAGTAACTGCTCAAAGGTTTTGGTGTATAAGCACATGTCTAAGGAAGCATGAAACTCATCTTTTTAAAAGTAATATTTAGGTGTGTTACCTTAGGTTTCCGCCGTAACGTACGGGTTCTCATTCTAGTTTATATTTATATATTCATCAATAAAAAGGGATACAAGTGATTTTGAGGTTGGATTTAGAGATGAAAACAGAACTAGATTAAATATGAGAGTGGTGGTCTCATTTAGGATATATAAGACCAGTAGAAATGTAAGAAAAATCTTTAGTGGAGATGAATTAGCAAAAGTTACAACTTCACTATAAATTAAAGGCTTAGAGAATTAGCAACACTACAGACCTATATAAACTATCATGTTATATTTCAATTTTCCTAAAATTTCCTATTTTCTTCCACAATACCAAACATCCACAAACCTCATTTAAAACACATTATATATATATATATATATATATATATATATATATATATATATAATATGTGTGTGTATGTGAGAGGAATGGCATAGGGCCCCACTCAAGAATGAACTAATAAAGAGAAACACATATGAGCACACGATATTTAGGGTAAAGCTCTCGTATTATTATAATCAAGAAACTAGCACAAAACTTGAATACAATAATCCATCTCAAAACAATAACTCTAATCATGACTATGTATATCTAGGGTGACCCAAACTAGACCAACAAGTAATTACCAAATATAATAGAAACCCTAATTGTAACCCTGATGCGCTCTAAAATATACATATTATTATATAAATATTTCCTATACTTTTAAGTATTTTTAAGCAATGTTTTTATTGAATACTATTCATAATTGGCTCATATATGGGGTTTAAAGTTATATGAGACAACGAGCTAATATTATTATTTGTTTTATCTTACATAAATTAGAATTACTATTAAATTAGTTTATGATGGTGAGAAACAGAAGATTCGATCATGAGTGAATTAATAATGACTAATGTTTCATATATTTTTTATTATAATTCATGAATCTTAAAATTTGTTTTTTTAAATAGTGGTTCTAAAAGAACAATATGCAAACATCGTTGGAATGAATAAAAGCCATGTGCACTATCTTGAAAGTCCAATAAGATGATATATTTAAGGGCCCACAGGAAATCAAAAACCTACATTAGCCGTGAAGGGGTTTTTATTATAGAAGGTGGGACGGCAATTAAAAAAGAGAGGGGCGCCCTGCTCACGGCTGCCATACGGACAAGAGAAAATCAAGAAGCAACCAAGCACACTGCTGAACCAAAAGACCATAGCCAAAATCAGAATATTTAAAGAAGCAGGCAGATAGGTTGTTCAATTAATTTAAGCTCACAGGCTAGTAACTCAATCATATTTATTTTATTTTACGATGAACCGCACTTTATTTTATATCTTTGTTTCATCGATTATTATTATGATTGGCTAAATTGTTATACTGCCTGGGTTTGGATGATTACTTTTTAGACTCGTTTTATTTTTAGTTTTGGATTTATTATTGATTGGTTCATGTTTTGGTAAAGTTTTTATTTTATTTGGTTGTGATGCACATGCGTATTTGGTATTAATTTATGATCAATTTATTGTTCCATATGTGTCTTTGTGAACGTTTTTCATGTATAGATGCATATTAGGTTACTTACTGTGTGTTTGTAACTAGTTTATGGTATATAGTTAACGTATTCCATATGAACGGTAATTGAGAGTTTATGGATACCTTATATTCTGTCACTTGAGAGACCGGGAGGTAATTAAGTGTCGACTGTTTTGGTCTTTTGCGGGTTTGGGTAGTGATTGCACGGGAGTGAGTTACCCTAGTTTCCTTTAGATTCTTACAGATCCGAGTTATAACCGAATTAAATAAGAATACCCTTTTACGCCTTAGGGTGTTTTGTGATTAGAGGGATCGGGAGGTAATTTAATCTTTGGGTACCTTAGCATAGTTAGGTAAGGTGAGACCGGGAGGTGATCCGAGCCATTAAACCGTTGAGCTTTACATGATATTTAGGGTTCTTAGGTATTGTTGGTGAGACCGAGAGGTGATATAGCTTACTATAGTTATTCCTTAAATTTCATATTTTTAGAATACGGTACCATTCATTAATCCATTACCGAGAGTTTACGAGTTGACTAGTAGGATTCCTTACCTAGGTAGTTGTTTCCCCTATTTGAGTTCTAGTTCTATTTGTCCGTGTCTAGTTTAAAGTAGGCATTATTTATTTTATATTATTTAATATTTAATAATAAAAAAAGACAAAAATCAATAAAAATAATTTATTTAAGTTATTAGTCAGAGTCTAGTTTAGGTGTCGCTAGTGTCCTGTGGGTTCGACATCCGGACTTCAATAGGCTTTACTACAGTCGATAGGTATACTTGCCTGTCTAGTGCTCTAGCATTAGGATAGTCTAGATTTATAAATTTAAAACTAGAGTGTCTAGGTTATGTTATATTTTAATAGACCGTTTCGCACATCAAACCCCATAAACCCATTACATCATTCATGAATTTCATGGGCCACCTAAGTCCAAACCGGTCACCTACACCTTGATGGGCCTATATTGATGGAAATTACCAACAATCACCCCCTAATTTCCGACTCGAAACTATGAGATCTTCAACGCCGAGCAATCTTCTCATCTCATCAAACTTGATTCTTGGAAGTGCTTTCGTAAGCATGTCAGCTCGTTGTCCTTACCACTAATGTGCTCCACTGCTAACTCGTTATGCTCCACACACTCCCCGTATATAGTGAAACGAGGACTTTGTGTGCTTGCTCCGACTATGAAAAAAAGGATTTTTAACCAAGGCACTCGCTGGTGTGTTATCAATCTTTAACACCACTTCTTGAAATTTCTTTCTGGTCAGTTCCACCAACAATTCACGTAAGCATACGGCTTGATTTAATAATCGTCAAGCATAAGCACTTTGATTGATTTTGAGAATCCTTGATATCAACTAAAAAATGTTGATTGATTTATTTTAGCTAGGATCTAGTTCTTTATTAGGGTTAATTTGTTCAATTAGGGCTTAGTGTATGTATTGTGTGTTTTTATAAGACGAATTTGACAGAGATTGGCCGCTATATCATAAAATAGATCAGATTCATTACTGATTTCATAAGTTATATAGTACTTATAGTGACAGGGCCATTCGCCAAATTCCTTAGCAAATGGACCCTCCATCGAATGGCTGTTTACAAAACACTCATAAGCTGACTTATTCAGCGTATGGACTTACAAAATCCAAAAACCCCATTCGCCAAACATGCTTAGCAAATGGGCACACCATAATTACAACCTTAGTCCCTCATCTATTACAATAAGACCAAATACAATAAAATAAAGACTAATACAACTAAACATGTAACAGAGCTTCTAGGCGTACTGATGTGTTGATTTTGTTCATTAATTAGGTTATAATCAGTGTTAATGGGGTTTATATGATGAAGGACGGTTACAAACTTTAGAACAGATCAATTTATTCAAATTGTTAGATAATTAATGAGGAATATGACTTAGGATTGATTGAATTGATCTTATTAGATTAATTATAGATTCAACTGGTGAAAATTGATTGAAATTATTGGATTTTAATTTAAATAGTATTGTGGCGGGACAGAACAATATGTTAGTTATGAGTTTTGACTTGCAGAAATCAATATTAGTTGTCGTTTAAATGTGGATTTGGTGCGAATTGTGTGATTAAAGTGTGCGATTGTTGTGTGGTTTATTTGTGTTTTCTTTCGAATTTGAGTTGGAATTGGTATGATTTTTGTTTTGGTTTTGATTTTGGTTTTGGTTGTGGATCTTGGTCTGAGATGAAGATATGAAGCTTTCATTGGCTTTATTTTTGCATCCATTCTCTAATTTATATTGTAACCATCATTAACTGCCCATTTGTTTGTTTTTTTACCCTTTTTTCGCACAACAATTCCGTTCACTTACTTTTCAACCGTTTACATTCGCTGAGCATCCATTCGCTCAGTGAATATACACATTTGCTTACCTTTCAACCTCATTCGTTGATATCCATCCGTCTACTTGGTCTCCTTATTCTCTAAATCACCACATTCGCAGAGTATTCATTCGCTGATTTATTCGCTTGATAAAACTTTGATAGATTGTCAAATTTTACCCCTACACTTTGATTCTTGTCATATTATATCCAAATTTCCTCAGTATAACGAATTATTATGCTCTTGTGTCACACCATGATCAAATGCGGATGAACATGTTAGTGCGTAACGTATTGATTGGACAGTAGCTCAAAAGACACTAATTAAAGCGACAATAACTATTCAATGAAAATTTCATTGATATTAAGAAGTACACAAGTTCAATAAACAAAACAAATACATCATACTTTTGTATTTTGAATACACCAGTTTTAGTATTATATATATGTATATATATATAGATAGGTAAATCACAATTCATATGTATATGGTGAGCATTACAAATCTTATGAAAATGTAAACAACTATATAGAATTGGACCCGTTCCTACTGATACAAAATCAATGTACTTGGGTAAATGTATGATCATACTAGATGAAAATAGATGAGGATTAGATAACAACCACCAAACATAAAATAAACATTTAAGCCCATATAGAATAATCATAGAGCTTGCAATAATCACACATAAACATATATTTATTTGTGTTTTGAATATATGTGAAAATAAAAATGAGTAAAATTGAATAAGGCATACATGCTATCCCCAAAATATTAAAGATGGAAAATGAGGTATGTAAACTCACATTGAATTTGGTGGGTTGAAAGATTAAGATCTTGGTTAAGCATGTGAATGTCCTAGCGTGTAAGCCCTAAACAAAAGTAATAAGGTTAGTTTTAGTTTGTGTTTGACGAATAATTAATTAAGAATTATAATAGTAAGATGATATGATAACTTGTACTTGAAAAAGGTAAAGAAAGATGAAAACAGAATTTGGACAGCTTACTATCATAGCATAGATAAATTATAAACAAAAAAGAAAAAAATTCCCAATAGTTATGAAAAAAACTCTAGTAAGCTAAATCATTGTGTTAGGAACAACTTTTATTTAGAAAGTTCGGTCAGATTCGGACCCGAGATTGGCTAAAACAACCATTCTTCTAAAAGGGTATAGATGTGTGCACTAATTTTAGTTTAACCACTATGGAGTCATAAAAATTAATTAAAATGCGAATAAAACATCGTTAGAACCACAACTCAATGAATTTAGTCATAGGCTTTGATCTTGCACCATTTCAATTTTTTATGACAAAGTTATGGCTCAACCTTTGTTGTCCAATAATTATGTCAAATCTGAATCATTACAATTTGTATTGTCCTTTATATTTTGGAATGTTTTTTAATAGAAATAAATTATAGGCCATTGACGGGGTGATTATACATCATATAAAAAATATGCATTATCAAACACTTATGGTCATGTTATAAGATAAAAATTAAATTAAAACATAAAGTTATAACGAATGTAAGAACTTTGTTAAGGTGTGACCATTGAAGATCATCTTCCAACCTTTAGTTCTTTGTCTCCTCCACAACACACACCATGGTGTATAGATTATGTGAGATCCTTGACATGAATATATGATGGCTTTGAAACCATGTAAATAAAGAAGATGAACAAGAATAAAAGAAACCTTAAATTTAGTAAAACTAAGGTTACACAACAACTTAACTACCTTAATTTTTGGAAAAATAGTAACAATAAGAAAAATGAAGAAGATGGAGATGAGAGAGAGAGAGAGAGAGAGAGAGAGAGAGTAAGAGAGGAGAATATAAATTCTTTTTTGAATTTCAAAAAAGAATAATAAAAAGATAACGAGGGGATGATAGTCTCATATAAGTAACAAGATTTGGAGGGGCTACTTAGGAAAGTTTGTTTATGTAAAAAGTTGTAAAACTTGGAGAAGGGGAAAGAGGGTGGGGTGAACGGTTTTGGGGGAGTTTTTGGTTGTATTATATTGTATTTTTAAGATATGGGATGAAACATTTGCTACAATAATTAATTAGATATAGTACTTATGCTAGTTACATGTATAAAGGTCCATATAACAATTTGTTGTGTATAAAATGAAAGAAACACACTTATGAGTTATAACTTATTATGTATAGGAAAAAAAACATATATATAACTTATTAGGGACTCCAAATATCATGTTAGGTTATACGAGTTTCCAAACGCTTTAAATACGTAACACAGTATAAGTAAAGATGTGAGGTAACGATTTTCGATTCATCAAGACTTATGAATATGTTAGCATAGTAAGTATGATATAACTTTAGTATCAGTGACCAATAACATGATTAAAACATTTCATTGATTATAAATGTTTAAAATCACATTGAAGACAAAAATGAGTCTGGTTTTGGGATTGAAAATTAACAAATGTTACAGTCTTCAACTTTTTGGAAAATTTTGTCCTGAAACTAAAGAATGACCATAACATAAAGAAAGAAAATAATTATCAAGAGAAAACCTTTTTATCGAATAAAAATAACACAAATATTCGAATAACACTACAAATGGAAAATATGATAAGGACACTTATATATAGAATTTACCAGCGGCGTATCCACCATGCCCTTATCAAAATCGATATTTGAATTGTTACCCAAAATCACCCTAGGTTATGAGTTATGACATACAACCGTATTCACTATGAGTTTCATGCGAGGACTTTTATAACTATGCATGCACGCATATTTATTTAGATCATCGCATGATGCACATAGTTTGTCCCGTTGTGCGGGTTTGAACACAGAGTAAATGAAAATCTTTTTGAATCGATATTTAAATGGAATTATTTGATCAAGAGTAATGAAACTATATAATACAGAAATTGATGACCATAAATAACTAGTAAATAATCTTTGAAAACATAACGAATTATTTGAAGTTAACCAACGGAAGTAATAACAACAAAATAAAATGAATAGATGGAGAAAATTTTGGAATTAAATAAGAAATTTACGTATTCGATGTATGGAAATACTTGAGATCACAACAAAATACACAAATATTTATCCGCATAAATAGATTCACAAACAAATCACATGATTACAGATATATAGTAATATATGAGGCTTGAAATCAAGATTATAAAATCGGATAAGAAAAGGGTATCATGAAAATGAGGTGAATTGGGTAGCTATGAAATATCGAAATAAAACTTGTACATGTGATTCCTATTAGATAACTATGTACAACATATGTTCATAGTCCCAATTTCGTAAAACAAAACGTTTGTAGGAAATAGGTCATAGGCAGTTCATTATACAGATATGGCACTATTAGATAACCATGCACATCACCATGTACATAGTCCTGGTAATTAACCGCTCATAGACCGAATTGGAATAATAAATTGCATAAATATTAATAGTGCAATAAACGACATAATAGAAATAGATGTGAAATTGAATTTAGGTATAAATAATTATGATTCTCATTAATAACAAAACTTGAAATCAAATGAAGACATTACATTAGATTTGAATGAAAAGAACTACATAAAACAAATGTTTCTTGCATAGCATGTCTTCTTGAAGGGTGAGACTTAGACTTGGGATCCGTTGATGTAATATGCATGTCCTTGAGTAGCTTGGCTAACTTGAGGTTGCTTTGGTTGACTTGGATCATTTGATTAGATTGGGCTTGAACTGCTTGAATGGGTTGAGCTTGGATTGGGTGAAGCTGATTTACTTGGGTTTGATTAAGTTGGGCTTGGTTGAATTGGGCTTGAGTGACTTGGGTTGGGTAGACTTGGGCTTGGTAAGCCAGATAGTGAGTGGCTTGGGTTGGGTAGGATGGAGTTTGGTTCATGTTTGCGAATCTTGGGTATGCATTGTGAAAACAGCTAGGATCTCCACAATTGTAACAAGCTCTAATAGTTGAGGGTGCTTGAGTAAATGGTCGAGCATAAGGTAAAGCTTGGGGTTGGGTAAGAGGTGAGGTATATGGTTGAACCATGGGTTAGGTGAGTTCATAAAATGTGGTAATGAGGTGACCAAAACCACCGTAATGGGTGCATTGACGACACTTGAGGTTAGGAAAATGGTGGAATTTACACGTATCACATAAAGGGTGGGTCCCGTGTAGGTTTTCTTGGTGGGTTGAGCCTGCTGGGCTTGCGATTGGGCCAAGACATCGTTTTTGAAATTGGACTTTCTTTTATTGTTGGTAGTGGGAAGAGTTGTTATGGTTGAGATTGGTGTATTCAGGCTTAGAGGCTTTGGGCTTTGGTTCTTTAGTGGCTCGAGTAACGGCTTATCATTGGAAAAATAGTAACAATAAGAAACATGAAGAAGATGGAGATGAGAGAGAGAGAGAGAGAGAGAGAGAGAGAAGAGAATATAAATTCTTCTTTGAATTTTTAAAAAGAATAATAATGGTACAAAAGAAAAAGAGGGGATGATAGTCTTATATTAATAACAAGATTTGGAGGGGCTAACTTAGGAAAGCTTGCTTTTATAAAAACTTGGAGAAGGGGAAAGGGGGTGGGGTGAACGGTATTGGGAGAGTTTTGGGTTGTATTATATTGTATTTTTAAGATATGGGATGAAACATTTGCTACAATAACTAATTAGATATAGTACTTAGGCTAGTTACATGTATAAATGTCCATGTAACAATTTATTGTGTTATAAAATGGAAGAAAGAAGTTACAACTTATTATGTATAGGCAAAATACATATATATAACTTATTACGGACTCCAAAGGTTAAACGAGTTTCCAAACGCTTTAAATACGTAACATGGTATAAGTAACGATGTGAGATAACGATTTTCGATTCATCAA
Organism: Bidens hawaiensis; assembly: GCF_021521415.1. Taxonomy (NCBI): domain Eukaryota; kingdom Viridiplantae; phylum Streptophyta; class Magnoliopsida; order Asterales; family Asteraceae; genus Bidens; species Bidens hawaiensis. Next base: position 681,581 of record NW_027491355.1, read on the forward strand.
GACTTACGAATATGTTAGCATAGTAAGTATGATATAACTTTAGTATCAATGACCAATAACAGTATTAAAACATTTCATTGATTATAAATGTTTAAATCACATTGAAAACAAAAACGGGTCGGGTTTCGGGTTTTAAAATTAACGAATGTTACATCTTGCTTTGCAAAACGCAATAACACAAACCATGTGTAATAACTCGGGTTTTCATATAATATATTAAATATCAATACCCGACCCGTTTTCCTTTTTGGGAAATTTTAATCAATAAAACGTCGCATTTATCGATTTATTATTATTTTATTATTATTATTATTATTATTATTATTATTATTATATTTAATTAATTATCAAAAAATTAACTTAGAGTTATATACCAAATTCACCCTAAACTCTAGTTTTAACCTATTGTGAATACATACCTAAAGTTCAGGGGCCTTTGTGCAAACGTGCTTAAATATTATATTATAACCCAAACCCATATCCAGACTCGTAACCCGCATCCATGTTCTTAACCACATCCATTTTGATTTCTTGCACCTTAATTCTCGTACTATATTGGAAATTGATCTTTGCAAATCATTCTCATGCCAAAAACGAACTACATTGTCAAGCCAATTAGGGTATAAGATCAAAATCAGATTTTGTTGTTCGATATATGTTCCCATCATATATCAATATATTAATATATTAGTTAGGGTTAATATTAATACAATTAAACTCATATACATCTTCTAATCAAGACGATGACCCTAAACCCTCAATTAATTTCTCTATATCAACATGTTGATATGCTTTTCCCGTTCTAGTTGAGCCGTCCAGATATCTATCAATTAGACTGTCAATTCATGATTTTTCCAGGTAATTAAACAATGCATCATGATCGTTTTTGATCCAATTTTAATAACCCTAAAGTTAATTAATCAAACATGAAGCGGATTAACCAATTGTAAATCTTAGGGTTCATAAGAAAATTGGGTTTTTATTAGTGTATGTACATAATGTTTTGTTCTCAGTTTATAACCAACTCAGCCTAGTTGGCTGGTGTGTGTGTGTGTTCAAGAGTATGGAGCCGGCTGGGGTGCAGGTTCGAACCTCCCTCGACCCAGTTTTGTTAATTTTATTTTTTTTAAATTGTTTTAACTGATTAAATGGTTTATAAATTTATTTATAATTAATATTAAATATGAAATAAACATTATTTTATTAAACATATATCATTAAGTTTACGCTTCTTGTCAATTATTCTCATTACAAGCTTTCATACATGCATACATACATACATACATACACACATACATACATACATACATACATACATATATACACACACACACACGTATTTATTATAGGTATATATTAATAAAAAACCAATATTTGTTTTATTAAAATCCGACACCATTATTGATGATTCTCGTCGTTGAACGTCTTTACAAATCTCTTATATTTATTATATATATGTATTATTTTTAAACAAAAATAATATGAACATATTAAATTTGTTAAAATATATTTTTAACATTTGTAATAAACCAATTTCTTTAAAGATTCCAAAATAACATATTTATTTATGATAATTATTTACTTAAACGTTTGTATTATAATTATTTTATATTATATATATATATTACATGTTTTAATTATCAATGTAAATATTTATCTTATTATTATATTATTGTTCTTCAACCCATATTTATTTATTTAAACTAATTTATTTATAAACTTGATTATATGTTTATTATATTTAGAATAAAAGGTGATTTTATAAATAATAAAAGTAATGATTCTTTTATTTAAATTATGAACAAAAATATTGATTTATGCAATTATAATAACCGTAGAAATGAATCGTTCAATCCATAACATTCTAATCACAAACGTAACCAAATCTCATCTAAACCCTAATTCCCTTGTACATGTTATGTAATTTAGAATTAATTAATATTATATTATTTAACTAGAAATCCTTGTTGGTGAATCTCGAAGGGGTTTAACAGTTCACTTTCTCACATAATATCTTGATCTTTTGTTCATCTAACCAGGTGAGTAATCACTCCCCTATTTTACTGTTTTAAAATACTTTTGAGGACTTATGTCTACCAAACTATCAGTTTACGTATTATATTAAATTCTCAAATGCAAACTGTTAATATTTGTGTTGTGTATCAATTGAATGACTAATTGCTATTTGTTAACATGTTTATTTGTTTATTTTATCGTATTCGGAGAGGTCCACCATTATAGTCACATCATTTCGTAGTGGCCAACGTCCGATCGCATGACAATGATTTCACCGACAACTCAATTATTCTGTCATGGTAACCAACGCCTAATTCGCATGTCAATGCTTTAGCCCACACATCATTATTTCTTTGCAATATTAACATGCTATGGTTTGATTGTTTATACTCATGAATAACAGTGTTGCGGTTTTCTTAAATATATTATTGTTAGTGTCAAAACTGGTGATTTTCTCACTCAACCTCGTGTTGACAAACCTATTTTATTTTGTACACATTTGCATGTTATCAGGTTGAATTGTTTATCAAGATGAAGATCACAAAGAGATGACTTATAGGATTTAAAAATGATTCCAGAATTATTTGATCTTGTTTTGTAATATTCTATTAATTGGTGTACTTGTTTGTAAATTGTTAATTTAAAATAATTAATTAGATATTGTAACTTACAATTACATGATAGTACCTTGTGAGCTGTGAGAAATCCGTTCGTGCCCCGATATTTCCGCCTTAGGTTGGGGTGTGACACCATGTTGAACTACGATAATGAGATTGGTTCACATGCCAAAACTCAAAAGCAGAAGAATATAAATGATTTTCAGAGATGGAGCTAGAGATTTGAATATCATCTTGGAGTTATTGACCCTGACCTTCTTCCATTTTTGAAAACTTCTTTTGAAAGACCTATGATTGACATTGATGGTGTTGGCCCAAGAAAGAAATCTATTGAACACCTGAATCCCGAAGAGAGATTAACCATGATTTATAACTCAAGACTTATTCTACTCTAACAATGGCATTGCCTGAAAATATCTTTCAATAGTTTTGTTGTATCAAGATTTCGGCCACTCTATATGCTGCTTTAAAGACGAGAAGTTAGGGAAATTAACAAGAAAGAAAGAAATCTATGTTAAAGTATCAATACAAGAACTATAACATCTTGCCCAATAAGACTAGTAAATGAGTTGTTGACTAGATACTTTCATCTCCTTGTTGAGCTAAATCGTTTAGAGTTGGACTTTGATGAGATTGATAGAATTGATACTTTCAAAGATGCTTTGACTGATTCATATGCCACTTTCGTGATGATTGTTACTGAAAAATGGATTTTTTAATATTCAACACTGTCTTGTATATTTATTAAAAGACTTGAAAAGAGGGAGAATGAAATCAAGTGTCAAAGCATGTCGAAAGCTAATCAAGATCCATCTTTGTATGGTGGGGCAAATCCTGTAAGCAAGAGTGTGTCTGCACCGATCACAACTTTCTATACTCAAATTGGTCATGTTATTCCTCTATTTAAAGCATTTCAAGAGTCTAATTTTTATTCTCAAGGCTCAAGTTCTTCAAACCCTTGAGTTCATCATGATGCCTTAAATCCAAAGATTTCACAATCACCACCAAACGTGAAAATTAAAGAAGTCGAACAAAACTTTGCTTTAATGGGAGCTTTCATGTCATCCTATGAACAATTGGTGAGGAGAAAGGTAGCTACTTGTGATTTAACTAATGAGATTGTAATCAAATTAACCTCTATGATTTAGAGGTGATGGATCTCAAGTGGAATATGACTATGATTGTGAGGAAGATCAAGAAGTTTATGGATAGAATGGTTAATGATCTTCTGTAACATCCCGAAATTTCTAAAATAATATTAATTATATTATTTAATATTGGTTGGAAAGTTTACTCGGGTTAGTGGAGAAATAATAAAATAAAGTAGGAGTTATTATGAGTCGGGCTAAGTAATATGGGTAATGGACTTGGATTAGAAAGGAAGGAAGATGGACCATGGGCTCAAGTCCATGACCCACATATATAAACCTTAATCACCCATTAATCCTTTCATTTACCCAAAACATATATTCCGACCCCGATCCAAGGTAATAATAGTATGATGTTGTATGAACTCAAACCCGTTAGATTTAGTCACGAAATGACGAGCCGACACCTTTAAACCGTTAAAGTCACGAGATCCGGGTGGAATTGGGTATAAACCGAACCTAAGATGAGCTTAGGGGTTGCCCTAGCTTAGATCTGGATCTAACGGGACGAAAAATGGTGAAAACGGTGGCGAAACGGCTGTCAACTCGTTTTTCCGGCGAGATCCCGGTCTTCTGGCGATGGCGGCGCCGGAAAGTGTGTAAGAGGTAAGGGGAATGTCAGAGAATGTTTTTGACATTGTCTGAACTAACCCTAATTCGTTAACGGAGGGTTAACAAACTAAGGGTGATTCGTCATGTGGTTCGTTAACGAACTAGCCTTAGTTCGTTTCCCAGTTCGCTATGGAAAAGATAACGAATTAGCCACAATTCGCTATGATTGTTCGTTAAAAGGAGATAACGAACTGAAAGGTTCAATTCACTATGTTAAGATAACGAACCAGACTAACGAATCAGCTAACGAATTAGATAACGAATCAGGCTTAAATTCGTTAAAGCAAATGAGTTAGAAAATAAAATAATAATTTAAAATCTTAATGGAAAGTGTGTTAAGACAGTTAATGGAATTAAAATTTTTCAAGCTGACCTGGCAGCTCGACCCCAGCCAGGGTATCTGCCCCTTTAACCTTGCTAGGGGCTGCCGCCCCTAGACCCCGCTGCCAGGGGTGCTGCCCCCGGACCCCCGTTCGTTGAGGGTTACGATTACACTAGAAATACGTTATGGAAAGTGATAGTAATTGATACACATAATCGTTATACAGTTAGCCGTGCCCAGCTAAAGAAAGGATTAACTATTAACGGTGAACGCAACATGTTTCAGATGAGTTTCTAGCCCCGCTTCCTTGTTATGTTTTCGGGGCTGTGTGCATACTCGATGTGAAGTGTTAATACACTTACCTTAAGTGGTAAGTGTATGCTATAATGTTTGATGTGATATATTTATATATGTTATGAATGGATGTCTGTTGGTGCGTGAACGATCTTCGAAAATTGCACGTGTAGACAGGGAAGGTAACGTTAGTCGGTGTGCGAACGATCTTTGGATATTGCGCGTACCGTCATTCGGGAATGATCCCCAAGTGGTTATTAGTGTGTGTGAATGTTGTGATGTAACTTGGTTATTATGTGAATGATGTAATGACATAAAGTGTGTGGTAGACAAGTAGAGGTAGGGTATGATAGAAGTAGCAAGGGTCTAGTAAGGGTGTTAGTGGCATGACAATAGTACGTGGTAGGGTAAGCCTATACGTGCCTACGTTATTAAGTGGCATAACGTGAGGGCGTGGTAGGGTAAGCCTATACGTTCCTTCATTATTAAGTGGCATAACGTGAGCACATGGGAGAGCAAGTCTCTATGTGCTTCCGTAAACAAGTGGCTAAGTGGTTAGGGCTAGTTAAGTGGTTAAGCAGTAAGGTGAGCAGTTTAGACAGTGTACTATATGTGTTCGGATACGTATATAATGTATGTAATGGTTGTATGGTAAGTTTCTTGACTAACTAGAACTCACCCAGCGTAGCTGACTTTTAGTATGCACGCAGGTGATCGGGTGAAAGAGCTAGCATGAGGATGGCACATGGCAAGGATTGAACGGCTGGCATCTGAAGATGGAAGAAATGATGTTTTAATTATGATCTTTTACGTTATGGTTTTAAAGAAAATATTATATTTTGTATTAAATGATTAAAGTTAATGTTTCCGCGAAAAGTTTTAATTAACTCTGATCGAAAGAACTGTGTTTATGAGTAAATCCGACGCTAAAGTAGGGCTACCGGGTTCAGGGCCTTACATCTTCCTACTATGAGTAAGAGGATTGGTATTGACAGACTTAAGGTCAAATGCTACAAGTTTGAGGAGTTTTGTAAGTTTGCTAAAGAGTGTGACAAGACAAGGAGAGAGTATCCTCAAAACAAGACTCCATATAGAAACTCTAACTCTTAAGTATAATAATAGAGAGTCAAAGGAGATACTGCAAAAGACCTTGGAACAAGAAACAAAAAATGAGAACAAAGCAATGGTGATTCAAGAAGGTGTTGACTGATCAAGAAAACTTTTGGGAGAATCCTCATCTAGTGAGCAACAAAAAGCAAACATGGTTGTTTTCACTAAGATTGATTAAAGTTTGGTTGATGACAAGAATAAGAGTGATGATTAAATAATCAGATTCAGAATCTGAGTATTCTACTGAAGATGTAGAAGTAGAAGTTATTCATACTTCAAGTGATGATCAGAAAAAACATTTCGCTTACATGGCTAAACTTGAAGAGGTAATTTCTAACTCTTTTAATTCCTCTAAGTCATTTAGTTTTATTTCATTTGATTATAAGGATTCTGATGATACACAAGTAACTGTGTGTCTGTTACTTGTGTTGAGAAATTCGTCAAACCTTGAGAAGATTCATAACCACAATGAAACCATTGTTACGGATTTTGCATCTTTAAGGGACAATTATAGAGAATTTCTTATTAGTAAGAAACAATATAAAACAAAAAATGATGCTTTAACTACAAGTAATCATGATTTGAAAATTGATGTTTCTATTAAGAAAAAGTCTATGAATGCACAGTTTGATGAGATATTCAAAGGAAGAAACAAGATTATTGAACTTGAAAGGAAGTATTGGAGTTAAAAAAGAAAACTTAGTAATTTTAAAAACTCATCGTTTTTGCTAAACCAAATTAATGAAGTGAGTAGCAATTATCCTCAAGAAAATAAAACTGGCCTAGGCTTTAACTATAAATCCTTTGGCTAAGGAAAGTATGGTTATATATAAAAAAGGGGATAAGGCTATTCATGATAAATTTTTTGAGAAAAAATGATAAGAAAATAACTCCAAAACTTCATTACATGAGTAATATTGTATTTTCACAAAGTGAAGAAAGTGTCATTGTTGAAGATGTGTTTAAACCAATGGTGGTTCACAAGAATGAAAACATACCTTTAGAAAATCATATTCTTTGTGAAACACACATTATTGAGAAATCTAAAACTGGTAAAACACCATATCACAATTCAACCATGGACGAAGCATAATGGGGACTGGGGGTGACCCGGGTCACTGCCACTTTTTTGCTTATCGATGTAATTTACGCAATTTTGTTCGAAAAATTTTATTGGTATTGAGCATGATCACCCCCGAAGTATTGGGTCCGTGACTTCGATCACCACTGTGACTAAGCCCAAGTTTCGCCACTGAATGCAACAAAGAAATATGATAAGAAAGTTTTGTCAGATGAAGTATTAAAATCATTCTTGAATCCTGGAAATGTTGAGAGAAACTAGAATGTTTACAAGTTCAAGGGAGTTGATCAATTTATAGCTGATGAAATATTCTCTTTAGCTCTTGGGAAACCCGAGTGCATTGAGAAGGTTTTTGACTTTGGAAAACTTTTGTCCGGTAAAATTGTGGTTTCTAGTGGGGAAACAAAGAAGAATAAATGTATATCCCAAAAGGAATCTAAGCCAATTTGTTTGAACATAATAATTTTATTAAATCAACTGGGTCTGACATGATTAAAAGTTTTTCTGAATGTTCTAATCTAGAATATTATAAACAAAAACAAGTTGAGAAAATTGGCCAAGACTCAGTTTGAAGTTGGTTCCTCTTCTCAATCTAATGTTTCACAAGTTCAACCAATGTCACCATATAAGTTTGTGGAAAAGAGAACTTGTTTCTCTTGTGGTGAAAAAGGTCACATTGCTGTCAACTGTGAATCTAATGTGATTAACAATAGAAAACCTTTAATCAAGGATAAATAACCCTTGTTTAAAAGTGTTTTGAGAAGATAACGAGCTCAAGAAAATTCAGATATGAAACAAAAAGTTGAGAATATTAACCCTAAGAATATTGTTGTAGTTAATAATGAGTTAAAGAGGGTGACATATGTTTTTGACTTGAAACAGGCTGAGCTTGTTAAACATGTTTGAAAAACATTAAAATTGATGTAGCTCCCGCTAGTCCTAAGTTGAGTAAAAGGTCCAACACAACTTTGACTTTTAGGCAATTCCAGAAGTTACATCAACATGTTGAGAAGAAAAAGTTGAATGATGCTAAGCTTCATGTTGATGATTTGCCAACATGGAAGCCAAAATAGCTGTCTCTCAAAAAGTGACTGAGGTGAAACCTAAGACTGAGGTTTTGGTTACCTATGTAAACTAGTCTTTTTTACTTTTCATGTGCAGATTTCATCCACGACTATTTATAGTGATAAATGGATTGTTGATAGTGGATGCTTTCGGCACATAACCAACAATCTTAATATCCTTAAAAATGTAAAAGATATTCATGGAAGTTATGTTGCCTTTGCGGGTAACAATGGATGACATCTAACCAAAGATGGTCAAGTGTCCAATGGGAAGATCAAATTAAGAAAGTCAACTTCTGTGATAAGGTATATCATAATCTACTGAGTGTTTCATAGATCTTTGACAAAAAGTTTACAAATTTTCACAAATACCAAGTGTTTTATCTTGAAGCTCTCCTTTGTTATTTCTGAGGACTTAGTTGTCATGAGATCACATCGATCTAATGATATCTATGTTCTTGATATGGAATACTGCATCATCTTCTTTAACTTCAACATGTTTTATATCTAAAGCTATCGAGAAGGAGTCACATTCACCTTTAAAAGATGAACACTTAAAATGAACACTTTCGTAAAGAATGATTTGGTAGAAGGTGTTTTGTTAAAGAGTTTTTACACGACGGATCATTGTGTCTCGTGCAAAATTAGTTAGAGAAAGGAAAAAGTCCCATCCATTGAAGCAAATCAACTTTATTGACACTCCATTAGAACGTCTTCATATGGATTTATTCGATCCAGTAAATCGTGTGAGTGTCGGGGGATATTGGTATTTTCTAGTAGTCAATGATGACTATTCTAGATATTCATGTGTTATTCATGAGCACAAAAGATCATACTACTGGGTTAGTTCAGCAACTTATCACTAAGATCAAATCCCTTTACAAATTTAAAGTGAGACGAATTCAAAGTGATAAAGACACATAATTCAAGAATAATGTGATGGAGTATTTTGTATTCAAAAGGGTATTTATCCTAAGTATAGTACTCCTTATGTGCCACAACGGAATTGTGTTGTTGAAATAAAGAATCGAACATTGATTGAAGCGGCTCGAAATATGCCTCCAGATTCAAAATTGCTTATTCAATTTTGGAATGAGGTTGTCAACACTGAATGCTACATGCTTAACAGGGTCATTACGGTTAAGAAGTTCAAGAAGACGAGTTATGAACTTCTCAACAACCAAAAAGCTAATCTTCATTTTCTTGAGCGTTTTGGTGTCCTTGCACAATGCGTAAACATAATGTCGGAAAATTTGAAGAAAAAGCTATCGAAGGTTATTTTCTTGGGTATTCTACGCCTATAAAGTGGATTTTTAATCTCTCTTTTGGGTGTGTTGAAGAGTGGTACCATGTAGATTGTCAAAGGTACACCACACCTCTTGCTAGCAAGGGACCTGACTGGATGCTTGATTATGAAGGGTTATTTGATTCTTTTACCACATTGGTTGAAGTACATAATAGAGACTTGGTCCATGCTTACTTGGAGAATAAGTTATTGCATTCATCAAGATATTCTTCACCTGCTAGTCCTTCTTCTGTTATGGTTCATCCTGAATCTTCAAAATTGTTTTCCGTTACTTCTGATGATGCGAACTTTAAAGATTCAACCTCAGAACCATTTTTTGAAGATCAAGAAGCTAATGAGGTTAATGGAAGTAAAATCTTCTATTCCTATCACAGAACAAGCGGCTGATACAAACCTCACCAACTTACAAGACAACTTTGAATTTCTTGAGTATCCAACATTTCATGTACATTCATTGGTGGTTCAAGGTTTTAACCAAAGAGAAGGCACTGACTACAATGAGGTATATGTTCTGGTTGAAAGACTGCAATCTATTTATAATTTTTCTTGCCTATGTCGTGTTCAAGAAATTTAAGGTGTATCGGATGGATGTGAAAAGTGTGTTTATGAACGGGGTTATACATGAAGAGGTGTATGTGAAGCAGCCTACTAGTTTAGAAGATCTGGATTATGATAGAGCGTGTTTATCGATTGACCGAGGCTCTAAATGGTCTTCACCAAGCCCCGAGCTTGGTATAACACGTTGGCTGACCAACTTTTGGATAGTGGATTTTCATGAGGAATTGTGGATTTTACTCTTTTCTTTAAATAACTGAAAGGTGATCTTCTTCTAGTCCATATTTATCTTAATGATATCAATTTTGGTTCTGCAAACAACGATCTTTGCAAATAGTTCGAGAAGACAATGCGAATAAAGTTATAGATGAGCTCGATGGTATAGATGAGTTTCTTCTTTAGGTTGCAGGTTCATCAGTCTGACTCGAGTATTTCTAATTATCAGATGAAGTATGTGAACCATATCTTGGCCGATTCAAGATAACTTCCGCAAGCGTGCCCTCTACCCCTCTCCTTGTTGGTCATAATTTGACACGGGACGAATTAGAGGATCCCGTTGATTTGACCCTTTATCGTGCTATGATCGGTTTTTTGATGTATCTATGGATTTATTCGATCCAGTAAATCGTGCCCGATGTCAGACAATTCCCCGAGTGACTCATCTTGCGGAGACTAAGCGAATATTTCATTATATGAGGGGTGATCCGAACATTGGGTTACCGTATCCTAAGGATGATAATTTCGAGAACACTTCTTAGGCATATTCGGACTATGGAGGGTGCAAGATCAACTATAAGTCGACTACAACGAGTTATCAATTCTTGGGAAACAAACTTATTTCCTGGCAGTGTAAGAAGTAGACAACGGTCTCTACTTCAACCGCATAAGCTAAATATGTGGCGGCCTCAAGTCGTTGCTAACAGGTTTTATGGATCCAACAACACTTTCGGGATTACGGTTTGAAGTTTCTTACTATTTGTTTTTATATTGATAACTTTGCTACTATTTTCAAAACAAAACACCCGGTACCTCATTCAAAAACAAAACACATTGAATTATGATATCACTTTATACGTGATTTTTTTGAAAAGAAATTAATTACTATGGAAAAAATTCACTAGAATTTTTAAAAAGCCGATCTTTTTACTAAAAGCATTTGATAGATCACGTTTCATTTATTTTCTCGGGTTAAATGGTCTTTAGCGGTTTTCAAAAATTCAAACGCTAGGTTGATCACTTTTTTTTTTCTATACAGTTTTCTTTATTTTCTTTCATTATTTTTGTTTTTAGGTGGGAGAAAACATTATAAAAATATAAAAAAGAATATGATTTTTTTGTTTCAATAAATACAAAAATCTAAAAACACTGAAAATATAAAATTTTAAAAAATTTGACCAACCTTAACGCACCTAGCACATAGACATATTAGACTAAAAATTGTCGTAAGCTCAACCGTATGGTGTGTAAGATAGGTTTGACAAATCATATAAGTGCTAATGTGATATTAACCAAAAATTTTTCCAAATATAGTGGTACAACATCTTGATGCATAATTAATATTTGTTTAGAATACTGAAAAGTTTAAAAGTTTAAAGATTGTTGTGTGTACATGCGTGATTTTTGCAAAAAGTTCAATTTATTTTCTTATTTTATTTTGAAAAGAAATTCAACCTTATTTTTTCTTTATTTTTGTTTATGTCTTGAATCCTCTCTGTGTGTAGTAATACTGACCTGAGGGTTAAGACCTGAGTATTCTGCTTTATTTTCTTGGTGTTTCGTACAAGCCTTTGGTCTTCTCAGCATATACTAAAAGCATAAACATGTGAAAGTCATGTATTGACCTAAAGGTTAAGGCTCTGTACAACTTCAACTTATTTTATCTTTTTATTTTGTTAAAACGGAACCTTAATCTGTGTGTAGAAATACCGACCATAAGGGAAAATTTTAACCTTCTGTGTTATTTTCTCTTTATTATTTTTGCATAGGTCACAACTTATCAAATTTTATATGAGAAAATTGATATACATGTGAAATAAAATGAATCATTTAAAAATGTGTTTGATAGGTGAGGTCCACTTAAGATTTGTTTCTAATTGAACCTTAAAACATATCGTAAGGCAACTTAATGATTTGTATAAGTTTAAAGTGGACAATTATATCTACAATCATCTTCGAATTATGTGCATAATAATGGCGAAATGGAAATGTAGCTTACGACGTTATTAGTCAATATGATCTAATGTTGCGATATTTTTCACCAAAACATGTACTGCTTTTTGTGTGTCATTTCATTTTTGTTTTATATTTTAAAAATGCAAAAAGATTTTATGTGTGTTGATATAAAGTTTGAATAAGACAGAAAAAAATTTATGTGTGTTTAGATATAAAATTTGAAAGAGACAAAAAGATTTTATGTGCGTTTGATATAAATTTTGTAAAAACCAAAAATATTTTATTTCTTCGTTATTTTTAATCACCAAGTTGTGCGAATTATGATTAAAATCTTGGGTTTTCCTAATACTAATAAACGTATTTACCCCTAATCATGTTGAAATAGTGAGAAATTTTACTTAAAATGTATGGATTAAGAGATAATTTTTAATAAATAGTGGGAGTCCTTTTTATAAAATTCAATAATTTTTTGCTTGAAATATTCTTCGTTCGCCTATTTTCAAAAAATGAACCTCATTTGCTGAATATCCAGGGAGTGAACATCTATTTTCTAAGGCGAATGACTCATTCTCCGGTATTCTTATTCACTTTATCTTGTTTGTTGGTTATTCGTTTAATTTTTAAGCACTTAATTCTAAGCGAATGGTGACTCATTCGCTAGTATTTTAAGTGAATGGTGTCATTCGCCGACTTGTTTTAGCGAATGGAGTGTACGGAATAAAAAATGACTTTTTGACGAATGAATATGCATTTGTCAACCACTGTTCTTGTTCAATAACCTCTCAATCTACACAAAACTCAATTTCTTTTTTCTGATACTTCAAGTGTTTAAAGATCACCAAGCATTGGCGTTGTTCGTCAGAGGTAGTTTATTATCAATATCAGACTTTAATCGATTGATCATGAAGTTTAATTTGGACTTAACACGGTAAAACACAATGGACTGTATCTAGACTAATTGATCTAGTATACATGTTCAACATTAAAACTAAATAACAAAATTGAGTTCTCGACTGATCATCGATGCTAGAAATATTAATTGACGTTATTAATCATGTTATTAGCTAATTATTGTATGGGTTTAGAGTGTCTATTGAGTTCATTCACCGAGTTTGAATACATTCTTCTAACTTGACTCATTCTCATATCCATTCGCTAACTTGTGACTCTCTTAATATTTCAACATATGAGTTGTTTTAGTGCATCGACATCTTTTGCTTAATATTGTAGCGAATGAATCTTATTTGTTGCATGGTAAGGAATGCGAAATAATTTAGTGAATGGATGAATTTCACTTGTTGACTGTCTTTGTTGGAGAATGACCCGTTCATTGATGAATCATTAGTGAATGGACTCTCATTCGTGATAGATGAGGCGGATGGACCATGCTCATTTGTTGCATTAGCTGTTTAGCGAATAGAGGGTATTTTTGATATTTTTCTTTGACTTTTAAAGCTAATCATATCGTTTTTGCAACAATGGTTGATCATCAACATGTAAACATGCACGAGGGTCAACTAGAACAAGAAGATATTCATCAGGAACAAGTCATTCAAGAGCAACAAGTACAAGCGCCTAAACTTGAACAGGCAGAAGAAGAACAGGATGCTGTTGCTGCTCGTTGGGTAGCCAATCCCGATCAAAACATAGTTGCTTTTGTTAGTTTCAACTAAGTTGATCATGCTAAATTTGATTGGATTGTCAATTTTCTAAGGCGATCAAGAATCTATGGAGTTATTTCCACAAATTTGCCAGCTACTACAGTATCATTCATCCATTTTGGGAGACTGCAAGTTATGTGGCCAAGCGTAATTGTATTGTGGCAACAATCCAGAAACAAGAAGTGGTTATAACTCCTCAGACTATTCGAGACACGTTATTGTTCAAAGACAACGACAATGATGTGTATTTCTTTGAAAATGAGTTAATTCAGGGATTGTTTAGAAGATTGAGGTATGACGGCAACTTGAATGACTCACAGTATAACAACGCAAATCTGTGCGAGCCTTACAAGTACTTGATGCATGTGTTAGTACCTTGTCTTGGGGGAAGACATGTCAGTTTTGATAAATCCGAAAACATGTTGCAGTCGGCGAGGGTGGCTTTAATCCTTAACAAGTCATTCAAATTTTCAGAGATGATTCTTAATCATATAAAAGAACTCCACAAGCAAATGTGTTAAGTTTCTTATCTATTCATGTGTTTCTCTAGATGATTATCAACAAGTTATTGATGAATCTGTCAAAAGGCCCACTTGCTCTTAATGATGTTATCATGATAAAGCCAATGAGTGTAGAGAAAATGAAGAGGATTCTGGTTTATAGGGCAAAACCGAAGATACCAAGCCAAGGCAAAAGAGATTGATTGGTTACTTAATCCATCCAAATTATCAACCACTGCCGAATAATCATTGGATTCAAGAAGACTCAAATTCAGAGAATGAAGATGCAGGTGATAATGCGTGTAATGATGATGATGATGATGATAACAATGATGGTGATGATTATGAAAAGGCAAAGGGGAATAGCTTAATGGTAGAGGAACCGAAGAAGAAAAAGAAGCCTAAGAGAAGGAGTTCTAGGGTTGTGATTGTTGAAACTCCTGAACCGGTTGTTACTCTAGACGTCACTCCACCAGCACCGACGAAGGCAAAAACATGTTCCTACAATAGCATAAGAGGCTCCAGTTATGACTTTGGTTACTACAACTTCTATTGATACACGATTTGCTTCAATTCCACAACCCAGTATACAACAAATATCTGCCCCTATTCCGTTTGCTACCTAAGTGTAAGCTACAACAACAACGGCGTCAGTTAGAATTGTTGGTTTTCCCACACCTATTTAAGCTTCAACAGACCTCAAGTACCTCTTCTTCCTATTCCTACCAATTTTGGTAATTTGCCAGTTCAACACCAGAGCTCTATTTGCTTAATTTGGTGCATCTCCAAGCAACTCAACTGAATGTTGATCGTGTACAACATGGTGAGATGCGGGCATAACAAGGGAATGTGATACAGGGATGAAGTTTCTTTATAGAGAAAATGCTGAGTTGAGAGCTCTGGTAGCTTCTTAAGGGGTAGTGGGAGAATAAAAGAACAGGGTGATTTGATCTTACAACTACAATTTAAAGATGATGAATTATGCAAGCTGAAGAGCAAAGACACTGACAATGATCCCAAGGTAGGAGAATTTGATCAACAACCAGGTGCCTCAACATCTGGCTTCACCTGTGCCGAGGGAGTCATCTGTGAAACATGTTGTTGAGTTTAAGAGTTCGAATGAAGCACAACCTGTCCGCGTGCTGAAAGCAAAGACTGTTTTGTTCATTGATGAGGCATGTATGATTCAAAGTCAGGTAAATATGGACGAAATTGAAAAAGGAGAGTTTGTTGAACACTACTTAACAAAGATGGTGTTAAGGAGGATGTGGATGATTTGGTAAGGGAAATGGATGTGGAAGTGAAGGATGAGATTAAAGATGGTGTTGATCAGGACGTTCCATTTGATAACACTTATTATGATGAAGTGGAACCAGAGGATGTAACAGCTGAGGAATACCCCGATCTCTACACAAAGAACAAGACTGATGAGGAGATTCCATTTATTGCCACTAAACATTTTAATCAGGCCGAAGAAAGAATTGAGAAGGAGAGTATAGAGAAAGAGAAAGAGTTTGTTGTGCCCAAGCTGAGAGGATCATCTGGTTTGTTTGACTATGATGATAAAAAGTTCAACAAGTGGCTTGAAGAAACAAGACGTATCCAAGAACAGTATTGTATTCAAGCCCATGCCAAACTGTCAGAAAACCAGAAAAAGAAATTTATGTGTGAAGATGGTGAAAGGCGACATTATTTTATGTATGTACGAGCCAAGTTTGAAAATCTGTATTGTAAAATGGGAGAATTGAATCAGTATTTTGAATGACTTACTGATATTGTCTCTAGGTCAAGATAGGTTGTACGTACACTAGCCTAGCGCTCATTTATCAATAGAGGAAATCCTGTATTGGTGGATTGGTTTTATCAACATTTAGTTCATGAAGTCAATCATGGATTTAAGCTCTTCCAGCCGCAGATTTCTAAGAGAAGAAGTGTAACATTTCTGATTTTTGTAACTTGCAATTG
This sequence comes from Bidens hawaiensis, assembly GCF_021521415.1. NCBI lineage: Eukaryota > Viridiplantae > Streptophyta > Magnoliopsida > Asterales > Asteraceae > Bidens > Bidens hawaiensis. The sequence goes on from NW_027491355.1 coordinate 698,004, forward strand.
TGTGTCATAATATAGAATCAAAAGTAGTTGGGACAACGATACAAATGTGAAGATGATAAGGACATGGTGAATACTCATCTGGTACATCCTATATATAAGTGCCCTTATCGTATTTTCATTTGAAGCGTTGTTTCAACCACTTGAAGTTACATGTGATGTTAAAATTTTATTTAAAAAGTTTTTCCTAGAACCTAAAATGATTTTCAACACGATTATGTTTTAGTTTTTCTTAATTTCGGGACAAAATTCCCTAAAGTGGGGGACACTATAACATTTTAGATTTTCGTATTCGGGTAATCCAAATTGGTTTAGCATGTTTATTACTTATATATATATATATGTATATATATATATATAGAGAGAGAGAGAGCAAGGATAAAATAAGAAGTAGATTTTTCCTAAAAAGTGTAGAAAGTGTGTTTTCACCATTAGATCTAATAAAACACTCCGCTTAATAAACACACCACCACTAAAATAAAACACACCGCACAATAAACACACTTTCCATATCCACCATCAGATCAACATATCTAACGCACTAGATTACTTCTTAAACTTTTTAGACACACTCCACCTTTTATTTTAACCTCACCCTATATACACACACACACACACACACACACACATATATATATATATATATATATAACTTTGAGTTTAATACTCAAACACCCCCTAATTAAAATTTAACCCATTCTTGCACCCTCGACCACAGTAGGGACTTGTTTGCAAAATCATAACATTATCTTCTTCTCCCTACCTTTTTCCCATCTTCATAACACCCCCCCCCCCCGTTTTCTTGTTCCTTAATTCACGATATAGTTATGGAAATTAGCTATTCCAAATCATTTGCCAATTAGTAATGAATCCCACCGACACTCTAATTGAAGAAAATATTAACGAATTGATATCAAACCCTGTTAATTTCTAGCCACGGTTGTCCTTACCTTATTACCCAATAAATACACCATGATAATTCAATTAAACTCTTCCACAACATCCTCTCAATCTCATGAAACTAAACCCTAACCCAATTTCATCATATCACATTGGCCAAGACTGTTTTTTGATTCCAAGTTGGCCTCATGTTTTGTGTTCTTCGTTCACCATCAATTCGTGATCGTTTCTGGCAGCTAATTGGTGCAAAATGATCGTCCTTGATTGTATAACATAAACCCTAAATCAATTGTTGTAAACATTATCTGAATTGATCGATTTAATTGTTAGTGTTTATGTTTGATTAAGGATGAACATCAAGTACAAATTATATTATTTTGTTTTCACCTTATGAACGAGTTAGCCACCTTCCCCAGTGGTAGGTGCACTTTGTTTAAGCCCACTAAACCGGACAGGGCGCGGGTTCAAGCTCCCCTGGACGCGGTTTGGGTTTTTAGTTTTTATTTTCTTTATTTTATTATTTCTTTTTATCCAATATTAAATAAATAACAATTAATATGCATTATTTTAATTGATAGGATCCCGGTTATGTTAAAAACCCTCGTTTTCTCGATAACCTATATTCATATTTTATATATATATATATATATATATATATATAGTTTTTCTAACATAAAGATTTAAAATAGTATTAATAATAATAAACGTTAATATTATTAACTTTCACTTAAACTATATATATATATATATATTGTTTTTCTAATATAAAGATTTAAAAATAGTACTAATAATAATAATAAACGTTAATATTATTAACTTTCACTTAAACCCTAACGAGACTCAAACTCACTATAAATCGTGTTCTAATCCGTTCTAATTAATTTATGTTATCCGTATTAATTAGGAACCTTTATCGGCGTGTCTCGAAAATCTTAAATCGATATTCTTGTCATCTCATTAATCCACTCTTCAAGGTGAGAAGATCATTCCCCTCTTTTTACAATCTTTTAAACGTTTTGGGGAATTTTTTGTACCTAAACCCTGCTTTTATATTACATACTATTTTCAATCGCGAACTGTATTAATTATTTGGGTGAAATTGAATGACTAACTGTTACTTATCTACTTGCTCATTGTTTATTCATTGCGCTCGGAGAGGTCCATCATAACCTCATTATAGTATGATCATTCGACCGTCTTAGTAGCCTACCCCCGATTTGCTTGGCAACGGTTAAACAACACCTTTATTTGCTCATGATTTGATTGTCATACATTTACAATAACTGTGCGCTTATTTTATTTATCATTATTATATTGAAACTGAGGATTTTTCTCACTCAACCCGTGTTGACAAAATTTATGTTATTGTGTACGCAATTGCAGGTTATCATATGAATTTAAGGGAAAGAAGGTCACGTAGAGACTGCTTAAGTTAAGATAATAAAAATACAATATTTTCTTTGTTTTGGACGGATTACGAAAATTTTCTTTGGATATGTTGTTTGAATTATTTGAGTTATTTAGAAATTATTAAATAGATATTGTTACTTTATATATTGCATGATAGTAACTTGTGAGCTGTGAACCGACAGTTCGCGCTCCGGCGTTTCCGCCTTAGGTTGGGGTGTGACATATTGGTATCAGAGCCGAAGGTTTAAGATAGGCTGTCAGAGGTGCCCTAGTAACATGCTTAGGACCCCATATGTGTTTACTTGATCACCTTATGTGTTCTATTTATGTGTTTACAGCTTACATATTTAATTAATAAAGTATTTGTTTATTTATATTATCATGCACACTCATAAATCCGAGGCTATTCCTCATCCTCAAAACATTTTTTTTTAAAATTAGTAGATTGCTTTTTATTGTAGGGAAATTCCTTAAGAATTCCCTAGTTTTGTTTGTACTCTTTCACCTTAAGGTTAGGTAGTATGACAAGTTCTTGTAGTAACTGGAACGGGGAGAGAACTGTGAATCGGGACATGGCAAAACGGTTTTGAGAACCTAAGGTAAGACGCTATTCCTTACCTGGACGATAACCTGACCACAGTACTCGATCTTATAGACTAAAACGGAACACAATTGTCATACGACCGACACCTTAAGCGGTCAAACGTAACCGCATTAGCGGTTGCATTCCTTATTTACAAACTGAATTCTCGGTGGTTCGTGGTTAAATTCGGTAATTCCAATTATTGTGTTATTATTTTTATAAATGGTCAGCCGGGTGAAAATCCATGGAACCCATGGGCACTCCAACTATCCATTTCTCAACTTGTTTTGAATTATATGTTTTGTTGGAGCTTAATCATACGTGGTGGTTCACGATATGCTCCAACTACTCATACTTTTATCTCGCTAATTCATTATTTAGTTGGTACAGTTAAAATGCAATGGGACGCTCATGGGTTGTCCAACTCTTTCGCTTTGATAATTTGTTTTGGTACAATAAAATGCCATGGAACGCTTACGGGTCATCCAACTCAATTGCTTTTATGATTTGTTAATTCGTTGGGCCATTTAAACTGCCATGGAAAGCTCATGGGAGGCCAACACAGAAAATATGTTTCGTTAGTTGATTGTAAAGTTAAGTTATTTAAATAAATTTGAACTTTTTAGCAAGCCTCATCCCCTCGTCTAGTTATCTCACATTGATCACATTATTTGCGTCAACTCATAAAACATTTACATAACTTACCCTTTATCTTACAAACATTTACCTTTGCTCCTCGTTGAATGTCTTCTTTAAGGAACTATCGTCGTCATCAACATCGTTATGGTACTCATGACCGCCGACTGGTTGCTAGGACCACCAAAGAATTTGCTGCTTCTATTGTAAATCCCAGAGATGGATCTTTCAATGTGATATCATGAAACTCGTTATTAGGAGAAATCTAACAATGGATTGATTCAATATAACCATGAAAAAACACTAAGAACACAAAATTGCTTCATAACACATGTTCTATTCAACGTCGGGTGCTTAAGCCCTTTAACAATTATTAAAATAATACTATCAAACTCTCTCGTCTCTCGTCTCTCACTATTGCCACTATCCCACCTAAACAACCTAAATACATCATGTATATATAGTATATGCTAACCCTAAGCCCAAACATACACTAAGTCCATCGAAATCATAGATTTTGGTTTACATTGGATAGCCCAAAACCATGCCCAAATACATAAAACACAAATCATTAAGTGTAGCCCAACAATCTCCCCCTTAGTTTATCACTTAATCCTTACTCGTGCTCATGTACATCCGCATCAGCTTCCTTGTAAGCACCTGCCCATAAACCTATTCGTATAATTGACCCCACCATTCTAGTATACTTCTTAGCAGTTGGCTCATATAGTGGTTACCATAATCTGAAAGTCTTTAAGGGTCTTGATATCCTTTTCGCCAAACTTCAGTAAATCTCCTGGATCAACAATACGATACTGTCCTTTATTAAGCCTTATAATGACAGTAGCAGTCTCAAACTCAAAGGTCCAAAACTTCATCTCGTCAAGAGCACCCTCAAGAAATCTCTTGGTGATTGGAATGGACGTCACTTTATTAGTTGGAGGCCACATCACGTTTAGCATTGTCTTGTCAATATGAGGATCACGCACCCTTTTTCTTTGTTGAGTAAAGACTCGGTAGTAGGCATGGTTGGAATCCTCTTTCTACTTGATTGCTCAAAATTTTACATAAATTTGCGGCCTTTGGATCACTATTCGGATTGTGGAAAGGAGCATTTATCAAATCAGTCAGATCAACCTTTGTACACGAACCTAAGTCTTTCATCTTCTTGTAATATTCTGTATTACCCGATTTACGCTTGACCCACCACATTTCCTTATCAGCATCATAACCCCATGACACGAACCCAGAGCGATCACCATACTTATCAGAAAATGTTTTCTTGAGCTCTACAATGAACTTATCATGATGATTAGAAGATATAACATTCTAAGCGGTCTTTGGTGGAGCGGACATGTATTTCTCCAGTTGCGCAGACGTATCGATATTTGAAGCAGGGAGCAAACTGGAGCCGCCATTAGCAGGAATATCTTGATTATCACCACCAGCCCTTTCACCGCTATCATTACCACTTTTAAAGTCATCTCCAAATCTTTTAGTAAGATTTTTTCGGAGGTCAAGATAAGGTCGAGATATAAAGAAGTAACACCACCCATGTTTGCTTGAAGCTCTAGAATTTTAGAATCTTTATCTGCATTGTTGGCTTCAAGTTCTTGAATATATACATCCTTTACCACATAGTCTTGTTCAAGCTCAAAAAATCTGCATTGTAAGGCGTGTACGTCAATGAGTTTAGATTATAGTGAAATCCCCTTTCTCTTATCTTATAAGAATTTGTTTTGCATGCCGAGGATATGAGCAATCTTGTCAGCGATCAGGTCAAATGATCCAGACGGTTCAGTGGTAGACTGGATATGTGCCTCGAACTCAATTTCTTGCGTAATATCATCAAAAATATGATCTTGAGTTTGTTGAGCAGTAACTAACGGGCCTTGATCAGTTTGAGCTTCAACAGTAACATGCTTAGTAGTTGTTGGTTGGTTGGTTGGTGTAAGATCACTAGCCGGCACACTCGGTCTTGGATCTTTCTTTCGTCATTTACGTGGAATAAGATCAGTGGCTGGCTCTTCTTCCGTATCATCTTCATTAGGTGTCACAACGACTGATTGAGGAGGCTTCAATGCATTTGACTGGAGCTTCTCTTTGAAAGTCTCAAAATCTTTAATCTGCTTAGCCATAGGTATAGAGTGTAGTACTCAGTGTCCAGTCTCTATATTTTGTGGTGGAGAAATATCAGACTCATCATTATCAGAAATGGTTTCAAAGGCAATTGTGAGCCTTTGAACCGGAACCACATGTTCCTCAGCAATGGTGTCACTAGTAGCAGCAACAGCCTCAATTTCATCGAACTTTCCAAACTTCACCAACTGATGGAGTCCATGATAGACTACCTTGGCCCCTTTCCTCGAATGCTTCTTCAACCCAAGAGTATTGGGACCCATAGCCTTCAAGTCGAGAGTCTCTACAAATTTGGTCAAGTCAGAGTAATGAGAATCGAAGATCATCTGTAGGAACCTCGGGTACATCAAAAACATCTCCTTCTTCTTCCCGTTTAGGTTGCTTATCATTTCATCGAACACAAACTTGGAATAATTATAGTTCCAATCCATGATCAGAGAAACTACGGCAGACATTTGGGTGTGGCTAATCTCATCAGAACCTCATTTTCGTCCTGAGACACACGTGAAGAAAGTGTGAATCAAGAACCTCCAGTATGGATGAAACAACTTCTTAATGGCCGGAGGGTTGGTTCTCTCGTATCCCATTCTTTAAACAATTTCTACCACTGCCTCAGTAGGATACTCTGTAGGATAATTAGGTTGATCCTCGAACAGCAACACGTCACGAATGATCACCTCAGAGATGATAATAGGCTTCTTCTATATCTTTGATTCATTAATAACAGCTCCCCCAGCACCTCTTTGATTAATGGAAGCATGATTCCAGAAATCAGTCACCATCTTCCTACAGATAACAGGATTTTCTCGTAAAGCATGAAAAATCCTGCACATGTTTAGCTTCACTATCATTGACTTGAAATCCTTGTGAGCTAAAAGAGGATCAAAAAGGAATCCAACAATATTATGTGTGTCTACAAACTTCAAAGGTTCTTGATCAGCTATGACTACAACAAACGAGTCAAGTTAGAGATATATTCACTTAAATACATAATCAGTTATCTTATGGAATTTATATCTTGTAAAATGGATAACTTGATTATAGTATAGGAACCAAATATATAAATACTAAAAACATAAACCCTTTTATGTAAATTTGTCCAAAAAATAATAATGATAATCTGATTAAAAGATGTTTTCAGTCCAAGTATTAAGTTTCTGTCAAGAGAAAGGTTTTTGGTCAATTATATGAGATTTTGGTCAATAATGATGGTTTCGGTCCAACATAATAGTTCTATGTTCATAAAGGATTCATGACAACCGAGAACAGATGTTCTCGGTCAACCTGATGAGTTCTCGGTCAAATTTTGACTGAGAACCCTTGAAATCTCTGTTGAACACACGGGTTCCCCGGTTGACCATGGGTATTCGGTCAACGAACCCCGAGAACCCATGAACCCGCAATCTCTAAATGTCTCTGGTCTTAACACCCTTTGGGTTCTGCCTTGAAATCCGATTCATCTTCCAAAAACCCCAAATTTCCATTAATATAGAAACCTGCAATTCAATAAAAGCTCATGACAACATCAAACACGTCATAATCATCCTTCACAATCCAACAACACAGTATAATCAACCACATAATCCAAACACCCATTCAGACCATATACCATTCATCAGTGACAAGAAAACATATTAATTAAAGTTTCATGTACCTTTAATATATGTTAACACTTCAGATGATCAAGTATTAAAGAGATATAAGCCAAGCTAATTTGAGATTTGAAGAAAGAAGGTTATTATGCAGCTTTGAGAAAATAACCAATAATGCACACTTGTTGCCTTTTAAACTTCAACAATTGGTTATGGGCCGAAAACCTAATGGGCCGAGAACCATAATTTCATAATCAGTTTGGGCCAAATTATCTGGGGCGAAAACACCTTCAAGTTATGCTAAGCCTCATGGGCCGAAACCATAAGTAAAAAAAAGTTTGATCCAAGTTTTTAAAAAGATTCTTTAACGCATTTGTTTCGACAAGAGTAAACATAAGGTACAATTAAAAAATGTAAAGAAAAATAAATAAAATTACATTTAAAATAAAACAAAAACAAAATTGATTTTACGACCCGACCTTCAGTAGTTCTGACAATGTGGGATCAAATTTCAGTTTTGTGAAACGAGTAACTTTTTATGAAAAGATCCGAACATGGAATCATATTGATTAAGATGTTTTCACAATGATTCATTTTTAGCATTATTATGACATAGAGAACGGGTTGATAGCAGGTATTTAGATACTATTTTCATTGCATCAGCGATATGCTTAGATTCTAGTAGACATAAAGCTTAGATGGACCTCACTTATGGACATATAGTGCCTCTTATCTCTTCTCAAAGCGTATTTGGCTTTCCCCAAATCTAATTTGACTCCAACCACCTAGTGCTTGATCAAATGATTTTCTCTATACGAAAGAAATTTTAAGATTTAAGGTTGAACGTTGGACTTACATGTCGTCCGGAATTAAAGGCCTTACATTCAAGGTGTTTAGGACTTATTTGAATGCCCCACCCTCGTAGTTCTAGTTTGACCCTTTTAAGCTTTAAAAGCAAATTTTATGACACAATATTATATAATATAATAATAATAATAATAATAACAACAATTTTATAATAGAAATAACTAAGAAACATAATATTTTTGGTGATCAAGACACTAACGGGCTCGTGTATGATTGGGTAATTACTTTTCTGCCTATCATTCGAAGAGATGTGTCTAGAGACATGCATAAATCTTCAAAATGACTCTCCACAGTAAGTTTAACAGATTTAGTTTATATCACTTCAAACTTTTACGCATCATGGAAAGCTACCATACAAATCAATAATGACTGTTCAAAAGACTTTTTAGCCTAGTAACTTCACACGTTAGGCACAAAAAAACAATTTATCTATCATTTTCCAAAGGTTGGATCAAATTTTTATTTTAAAACATTTGAGCTTTTATAAAGCTTGTAACTGAATAATCATATCACTTCCCATTTAAAAAGAAGAACCAAAAGCAAAAAACAATATAAGTTTTTTAATTTTTATGAATACACGCGCACCCTCTTTTTGTATTTTTGAACTTTAAAAACACACGCACACTCTTTTTGTATTTTTGAATGAACTTTTCTCCCCCTAAATTTGTTCAAATATATTAACAGAAAAAAGGACTTCTATCTACAAATTTAACCTTAAAAGAACTCAATCATTGAAACATAGCATTTTAAGAAATCCTACAAGCAAATTAAATCTGGTTGTTCAGACCGGTTTTGTAAACAAGTCTGTCACATTATTTTTAGTGTGAATTTATTCTAGATTAATTAATTTTCGGTCTTAACAGTCACGAATAAAATGAATTTTGATTTCACTGTGCTTGGTTTTATAATGTTGAACAGGATTTTTAACAATAAAAATAGCAGCATCATTATCACAAAAGATTGGAGTGTCAAGAAATTCCAAACCGTAATCCAGCAATTGGTATTGCATCCAGATAACCTGTGAACAGCAGGAAGAAGCAGCAATGTACTCAGCCTCAGCAGTGGATGTGGACATCGTTTGTTGTTTCTTGCATTGCCATGAAATGAGTCGATCACCCAAGAAGTGACATCCAGCAGACGTAGATTTCCTCTCAATATTATCACATCCATAATTGCTGTCAGCAATAGTATATAAATCAAATTCTGAGTTTTTGGGATACCAAAGACCTAGATCGGTAACCCTTTCAGATATCTACAAATACGTTTAACAGCAATTAAATGAGAAAGTTTAGGATTAGCTTGGAAGCGTGCGCATTGAAAGACTACAAACATGATGTCAGGGCAATTGCGGTATACATTAGGGATCCGATCATTGATCGATTGTATGTTTGATCTACAGATTTCCTTTCAGAATCAGATGTAAGAAATGGTCTTTCCGCCATAGGAGTCGTCGCACTCTTAGAATCTTGGATTCGAATTTTGCCAACATGTCCTCGACATATTTCCCTTGATGTAGCAAAATTCCTGTCGAACTCTGACAAACCTATAATCCCAGAAATGTCACCTTCTCCCCCAACGAACTCATCTCGAATCTCTTCTTTATTACTTCTTCAAATTCATAACATAGATTGGTACTTGTGGAGCCGAAAAATCGTCCACATAAATTTGAACCAAGATCAGATCTTTCCCAAGAATTTTAAGGAACAAAGTCTGATCGATGGTCCCTCGCTTGTATCCATTCCCCAGTAGATGAGCCGTCAAAGTTTCATACCATGCCCGAGGAGCTTGATGAAGACCATAGTGAGCTTTGTCTAACTTGTATACGTGAGTATGATGCTCTGAATCAACAAAACCCGGTGGCCGGTCTACATAAATCTCCTCCTTTACCTCTCCACACAGAAACGACATCTTAACATCCATTTGATAAACCGTGAACCCCATGTGGGAAGCATATGCCAAGAAAATCCGAATAGCCTCAAGACGAGCCACCAGAGCATACACTTCAATGTAGTCTAAACCTTCAACCTGATGAAAACCACGAACCACAAGTTTTGCTTTTTGTTTAGAACGATAACTACAGTGTCATCTTACTTGTTATGAAAAAAACCCATCGTGTATCTAAAGCCTTCTTCCCAACAGGCTACTCAACCAATCTCTAAACCTTGAGTTTTTTAAATCGATTTAATACTTCATGCATAGCTTCCATCCAACTTGGCTCTTGCAATGCCATTTCAATGGACTTAGGTTCGATATAAGAGTTGAAACAAGAATATAGACAACTGTTGATGTGTCCTGTTTGACTTCTGGTTGAGACACCTGATTCAAAGGGACCTATGAAATTTTCAATTGGATGATCCCATTGAATTCTTCTCGGAACAAAATGATTGGGAAAGGAACTTGTAGCCGGTAGATTTGTTGGATCTTCAAGGATTTCAGAGAGGGGTTCTTCCACCAGATGCCGCAATATTGTGCAAGTATGAGGCACTAGAAATATACTCATTTGGTATCACATCTGGGAATAGAGTGCTACCAAATATTTGAGGAATTGCACTCTCACCCTCAACTAATGAAATATCGGCCACCGAAGTCTTAGCGGTGTGTAATTCACATACTACAAGAGATTCTTGTGAAGACACAGTCTCAGTAACACTTACCTGTTGACTTTCAGACAATGGCTTAGCAATATCATATGATTCCGACGGATCTATACCCAGCACTGGAGACTTTTGAAAATAATCAGAAATGTCTTTTTCTTCATCAACAGTCTTTGAAATCCTTGCACCTGAGTTTTCTACATCAACAACTGGAAATACATTAAGTGGCTTACAAAGTTCATTGTAATCGAATAACCAGTCAGTTCTGACACGAGCATCGGTTTCATTCTTCTCTAGCCAGCGCACATCATAAGATTTCACTATCTTCTTCGCTGCCCTGTTGTAAACTCTGTAGGCAGGGCGGCCAGCATATCCAACAAAATAGCAATCATCAGGTTTAGTTCCAAACTTTGGATTCGATTCGAGATTTAGTAGAGTACACGGACATTCAAAAGCTCGAATGTGTGCTACAGTAGGCTTGTGACCATAAACGATCTCATAAGGAGTCTTCGTCTGTGATTTGTTGATCAACGCCCGATCTTGAACATAACATGTCGTGTTAACCGCCTCAGCACAGAAGAACGAATGTAACTTCGAGTCACGCAACATAGTCCTGGCTGCCTTAATTAGGGTTCTATTCCTTCTCTTTGATACACCAATTGGTTGCGGTGTACGAGCTGATCTGTATTGTCTAGGTACTCCTTTTCAGCATAAAAATAATTCAACGTTGAGTTCTTGAATTCCATGCTGTCTAGGTACTCCTTGATATATTTTTGGCACAAAATATATCGATTCTGCAGTTTCACTCTTGTTTGACAAGAAAAACACCCAAGTAAAACGTGAGTAGTCATCAGTAATAACCAAACAATGAGAGCTATGAGAAAGACTCAGTACGTGAACCGGACCAAACAGGTCCATATGAAGCAATTGAAAAACCGATGAAATAGTATTAACCAATTTAGGCTTGTGAGATTTACGATGATGTTTGTCTAAAGTACAAGCTACATTTCTCAATTGTTACAAAGTCTTTAACAAGCAAACCATGGACAATGTCATTTTTAGCAAGACGGTTTAAATTTTTAACATTTGTATGACCAAGATGACGATGCCAGAGCATGGCATTATGTTCGGACACTTTTGAAAATAAGCAGGTAATTTCATCTGGAACATTTTTGTTTATGTCGATCACGTAAGCATTATCTTCTCTTTTTGATCGAACAAGAACCCAATATTTTGGTATGATGATACCGGGTTTTAAATTAGGACACTCTTTGTTAGTGAAATGAGTTGAAAAACCTTTATCACAGATCTGTGATACACTGAGCAGACTGTGTTTCAAAATTAACATTCTCAAATTTAAGAACACCATTACTCACACTACCCTTCTGTGTGATCTTTCCCTTTCCCCTCCCGCAAAAAAAACATACAATTCATTAAATATTTGAATTTCGTGTAGTTGAGAGATGTCTCATGTCATGTGACTGGAATAGCCACTATTAGCATACAAAGGTCTGAGGATATTCCTCCATAGCTATTCCTGCACGATGTGCGAGATTAGTTAGTTTTTGGTACCCAGTCCATAGTAGTGCTAGGTAATCCCGATTTATCTATGCATGTTACGGGTTTCCATGACATGTCTTCCTGATTATCTAAGATCGAGCAGGAAGATCTTGATAACTTGGACACCGGAGATTTGGGCAACCATTTATAGTCGGGTTTTAAAACTTTGTGAGTTACATGAGTGGTTGACCTAGTCTCCGGTTTGCAGACGAAAGATGCACTAGACTTTGGTTTCCAGAGCGATTTCTATCTAGATGTCGAATTTGGTCTCAGGACTGAAATTGAATTTCTAGGACGCTTTTGAAACACGACAGGCTTAGTCTAAAGGGAGTTAAGCTTGTCAGCTTTGTTTCGTTTCCAATCACCATCATAGAGATTTTCCTTGTAATACCTTGAGTTATATGAATTATATTTATTGCAGGTATCTAGGGGCATATTCCTCTGATTATGACCGTAGTAAGGGATATACAGACGGTGTAGACACTTTCTAGCAATGTGACCAGGAATGCCACAGTTAAAACATGTTTGTCTTTTGATATAGAAACCATTGTGGTCTACTCTTGGTTTTGACCTAGTTTGTGGGCCAGATTGTCTCGCTTTGGACTTAATATTAGATTTATCAGAATTAAGAATACATGAACTTCCATTTTTAACAAACTTAGGTGATAAATGTATATGCAAACCTTTATTTTTATCAGATTTACTTAAAGCTACAACTCCATTTTTAAAAATTTTAGAAGAATCAATCACACAATTTTCTTTGCTCTTGAAACCAAATCCCACACAAACATTTGTAGCAACAGAGTTCAAAACATGCAAATTCAAAGAAACATTAAAGTCTTTATTATTCAAAACAGGTAAATCATCCTCCTCATCAGTCCAGTCCTCTATAATTACTTCATCTGCATGTGAAGCAAACACATTAGTATCGTTAACTCTTGAAGTTGATTCATTAGCTTCGACTGAACCATGACTACTTTTGCCATTAACAGTCAGCTTACCCTACTACATGAATGGCTCCATAGCTTCCACTTCTTTAGTAAGAGAAAGCCCAGTGTAACAACTCGTATTTTCCAAATTAATATTTATTAGTCATAACCCAACCCGTTTATATATTCGAGAAATTTAACTAAGAAAATACCGCGTGATTCGAGTTAATATTATTCTATTAACATTTGGTATTATAACTATTTAATATACTAAAAACAACTTTGAAGTATACTAATTTTTAACTCTAAACTAAAGTTTTAGCCCTTAATGCTTCCATATCCAAACTAGAAGGGGCTCTTTGCAAATCTGGTCAATTGAAGTGTTATAACCCGTTTACCCGTAAACCCAAACCCATAATCTGAACCAAACCTGTATCCAGTTCATCACCCTTGACCCGATTATTAACTTGTGCCTCAATCTTCGCTCTAAACTTGGAAATTGATTAAATGCATATTGTTAACCATACCATAAACGACCTTACCGGCACTTGGATTTTATGAAATAAGATCAGGTCTGCCACGTATAATCTTTTTAGTGAACTGTCCTAAACCTTAAGTCATTATACACTGTAGTCATCATTTTAATTCAATTAAACCTACAGGAATGATCCTTACAGCGGCGACATCAATACCCCTATAGTTAATTTGATTCTAAGCAACTTGTCACACCCCGAAATCGTTAACTTGGCAACGGAAGACTTAATTTAGTTAATTTGGGCGGTGACAGACGCTGTTCAACCAATAATATTCAAAAATAATGAACCATAAGTTGGACTTTATTAAATATCAGAGTTTTACACGTGTCATACATGCACGGTTCTATTTAAATTACAAGTCCAACTATCATTCATTCAAACGTACAACACCATTTTTCCAAATCCTTCACGAGGCATCCATTTTCTTCATTCACCTGAAAAGTATGTTAAAATAATTTTTTCAACACAACGAGTTTCTCAATTTATAAAAGAAAACTGGGATGTAACAGTTTTCGACTTTACTCCCATTTATTCATCATTCTTATCAATGATAAAAAATAATTTTCATTATTCACCATTATTTTCAATGGTAATATTCTTTATTCACCATTCTTTTCAATGGGAATTTAATTTCCATTTTTCCAAACATAGCTATATATTTCTTAAACAAAACGTGTTAGTTGTAAACGAGCAAAGAGTACAACACATGTATGACTATCAATATGATAAACCTGATACATACCAAAATAAAAATATTCCCCCTTTTCAACTAGAGCGTCTGGAAGAGTGGAGGGCGTCGCCCCGATATATCTATCGATATTTTTAGGCCCTTTCTGTCTAGGTTAACGGTTTTTCCTTTCATAATGACTCATCCCATTTAACACAATTTGAAAAATATATAACCCTTTTCTTTACATACTTCTCTCCCAAAAACATTTATAAATCATTAAAATATTGAAAATGGGGATTTACGAGAAAACTCACCATTGCCTCAACTCAAATAACATTCAAGTGTGATAATATGCCAATCAACATCAAGATCTTATTAATAGTCATCCAAATGTTAACCAGAATCCTATGTTTAATACCAAGTATATTAACACATAAATATAGATACAAATGGAATCCTATCATAACTTAATTTATTTATCCTCACGTGTCTTATTTATTATAATTTTAATAACTAAATTACGAACTTTTATTGTTTAGGAAAAAATCGTAACTGAATCGAACGTTTTGAAATATCTTATAAATATACTGGAACACCCTAGTTTCAAATAATCGTTGTAAAACTAATATATGATTTCGAAACTACACTTGGACGTTATTTAATAAAGGTATATATATATATATATATATATATATATATATAAAATATAATATTCTTTTATTAATAGATGTGTGTTTGAATTATTACAATTTATTATATACCACTTTTTTAACAAAACATAATATAATCGTTATTATTATTTATACCGAAACGTTTTATATTAATATTCTTAATATAAAAACTTTGTTTTCATATTTTATATAAAAGTTTACATTTTCTAAAATTATGTATTTATTTTTTTTAATATATTGTGGTCACTATCCGGATAAACTATTTCAGTCCAAATATCGTGTGTATAAATATATACTAACGCACAAAATCATCAAAGTCTCAATTGTACCATTTTTTTCACTCGATATTATCTAGCGGTTTTCTAAATAATTATTAAAAAGATTTTCATTGTCCAAGTTATTTCCGATATCATTTCCGATAACAATTTTTATATTAAACTCTCGTTAGCTATCTTTTCCAACACTTAAATATATAAAAGATATATTTACTCGTGTACGGTTCGAGTCTAGAAATCTACTCAAAACCCGCATGCAATGCGATCCGGATATATCAACGCGTTCGTTATTGCTTCACGAATGTTTCTCCGGTCTCGGATCGTCCATACGACACCTGAAAACCTACATGCAACTCGGTTTAAGAAACTATTTTCGTTCTATAATCTGAACAGTAACTTACAAAGCTTATAACTCACCATCTAAACATCTGATCATCAATCCCTTCGGTGGAATCAAAGATCTTTATGTTAGGAAGGTTCATCGAAAATTTCATCCCAATCCGATGGTCAGATCTCCAGGAATCCACATTTCTTTAGATCTGCGTTTTCAAAATCCGCCCAGCGAGCTGAACACTAAAACGGGTTTAGACACCCAGCTTATGCAACTCCGATCCTCATCTTCACCGTTCAAAATGATTATCTATAGGTAATGAACCCTCTGAAAAATATCAAGATGATCAGACCATTAGATATTTAGTTATAGACCGATCATTGCGGACATGCAAAATTATTACAATCTGTCAAGATTTTAAAACGAGTTTTTAACGAACATAAGCTCAGATTTAGGACAAACGGATCTTACCATCGCGTTCGAGACGTCGGAAAATGGTTCCGGCTTGAAGACGGGCTTCGGCCGCCACCGGACCACCGCGTCGGACCCCACCGGCTTTCGCGAACCACCACCGGACCACCGTCGGTCGCCTGCCACCTTGCCAGAAACCTCTAGCCTCTCCCTCTCTACTCTCTCTCTAAAAATGCAGATTGTGATGTTAAAATGAGTTTAAAGTGGGGGTAGGCCCACTTATATTGTGCGTTTTAACGCGTTTTGTGATCGCGTTTCGGTCTCTCGCTTTAACGAACCCGCTACTACAAGTGATGTTGTATTTCCAAATACATTTAATCAAAATACTTATTCTTATTTCTGTTTTTGACTTAAATTTGTCTCGTTAACTTATTATTTCCGTTAATAAGTTATTGACGATCGTTACCCAATGTCGGTTCTGTGTTATTCCGAACTTTATAAAACTAGTGTTGTTTTTCCCAAAAACAACTCATCCAAACTTATGGTGTCTATTTTACTTATTTTATCTAAATAATAAACCTCAAATACGGAGATAATATCAACTTTTACAAGCTCATCGGTACATGTGCTTTAACGATCGTGTTCAAAACTACTAATTTGCATTTTCCCGCTTCTTTATAACTCATAATTGAGTCACGTTTTCGCCCGCGTTCTCGGTTTTCAATGCTCTAAAATTTTCAAATGGATTCACCCCTGGACAATTTCTCGAATGTCGGGTTAGATTTTCACACGTTTAACCAAATACGTTCATTTCTCCGTTATTTATCACCGGAATTTCTTTATTCCGTCTCACTTATCACATGTTTTACAATGTATATATTCCCTTCATTCTTAGCTTAAAATACTATATTTAACTTATTGGTTTTAGTCTTCACTTAATCCAGCCTAAACATGTCTTAATCTCGTTTATGGAATACAATACTTTTTATTTTACCGGGTATCACATTCTCCCTATCTTATTTGAATATCGTCCTCGAGATTTGACTGTGCATAGAGGATATAACATTCTAATGCTTTGCTTCAACTTGCTATCTTGTAAGTAACTTAGCATTATATATATTTTCAAATTCTTTATCGTCACTAGGTGTACAATTCTGATTTGAATAAAATATTTAGTCGGAATTAACGACAATATCTCTTCTTGATCGTATGGTTATCTTCCCTGAGATGACAGCATTAGCTACTTATCATGTTATGAGTTTTTCTATCAATATCCTTAATTAACTCCAGATCAAAAGTCAAGTAGTTATCTTTATGAGTGCAATTGTGTTGTGCATAAGCACATTCTCTACTTCATTATGTAAGCACACACCCAAACTTTGATAAGTCTATCAAAGTAAACAACCATATCTTGTCTCTAGTTTAAGCACTTGTTCTTTGAGGTTAATCTTGTCTTTGACACGAGGAGAAATTTATCTTGTCGATATCCGCATCCATATTTACCATCCTTCTAAGTTAGTCTTTTCCGAAATGATAATAGCCGCTCTTTAGACGGACTACAACAATTCTGTGCATTTTGCATCTTGAAAAGATATTTATGCCAACACCTTCTCTTTATATTGCTTCTCTTTATGACGAGTCGTAAAGAATTCTGTCCTACGATTATCTCTTAGAGTCTAAGGAATCTATTACACTTTAAGCACAAACATTCATTCAGTATTACATAAATGCTAAATGTCATTATACCAAAGAACCTAAACGTTCAATATTTCTTTACCATGAAAGGTTGGTAAATATTGTACGCTGTAATCAAATAGATTATGAAAACAATGGTATCGCAACAAGGTCAAAGAATTGGTAGACGTAGCCACAGTGATACTTAAATATCTTAGAATATTTCGGTTGCAAACGCTGCACAGTATTCGAAGAATATGAAGTTGATGAATATACCAAGGATAACACCTTAACGCTATCTTTGATTGACAAGGAGTTGTTACTCATTAATGTTTTTCAAGAATGCAATCGGAAACGATTAGGTTGGCATGTAAGTATTACACACAGTTCGACATCGCTATATATACAGTTTGGCGTGACTATATATAATTTGGCGTAACTGTGTTTAATAAGATGGATCGTATATATAGATATATGTGATACTCGAATTTCATAGACTTATGTGTGAAGTATTATCACACTTTTCTATAACAAAAGTACTTGGTATAACTTAATATGACTTCACAGTACAAGCATCCAACTAAGGTTTAATTTCTAGTGCCAAAAGTATTATATAATACTCTTTAACATATGATTGGATGTGCTTAAATAACTTTAAATAATTATACGCTTTTTAACAAAACTTGCTAGTTTATATATGCTAGTGCCCGAAAAACTCAAAATAGGGTAACATGACAATTCATGCGTATAACACACACTTTCGATGAAATCTTTATAATCATTTAAATATATCTATCTAAGCATAACCTCACGCATTTTCATTAAAATGCTTAAATTTTCACAGTGACGATCTGTTAATACACAATAATTTAAGGTCTGATCATTCGATTATGTAACGTCCTAAGAAGTGGTAGTCAATCAATTTATTTCTGAACATTATACCGATAACACATTCGTATTAGATTACATAGCAATTCTCTAGCTAAGGAATAGTTTGACCTATCATAGAACGTTAATAAAATCACACTTGTTCTTTTGTTCGAGCCAAAGTCTTATGAAACTATACTCATATTTAATTTCAAGTAAGCGTAGACGAATTAAGACGTTGATCTGCTATTGATAACAACAACCATTATTATCCTTTGAAGTGACAACAATATGATGTTATATGAGGGAATGACAATTTGTGTATATACGCAATACAACTGAAGAAGATGATTTAATGATGGTTAATAGTAACAAGGATGGGGTCCATGCACATTAGACAAGCTTATTCATTCAAGGATAAAAAGTTAACGAGGGTTCCACTCTTTAACAACACAGAGTTAGTGTATCATACAGATATACTGAGCATTAGTATGAATGCGCACGATGCATGTCATGTAATAATGATTGAATTTGAAGTTAGGATAGATTCGAGATAATTATGTAAGATCAAATGATTCAATCTTACCGAGAAGCTCGAGTGTTGTGAGCACCAATGAGATTCAGTTCAGTTTAACGAAAGGAAGGGTTAATTATAATCCTGTGCTGCGGAATTTTGCTACCAAGTAACGATATTAGTACCAACTGCGTGTTAGTTATCATTACTAAAGGAGGAAAATAATGAAATCATAGGTGATGAATCTAGACGAAAAAAAATCATATATTTATTGCTCGTAGCAATTAATAAATCGACTGAAATTTCGGGTTGCAGGTAAGGTCTAAAAGTACAGGGTGAACAACCGTATAACTTGAAATGTATTACTACCAAGGATTAGTAAAACGACCACGTGTCATTTCAAATCCAGTAGCATGCAACACAATACGGTAATTACCCTACAAGATTGTTATCGTATGCATTTAGAATTAGCATTATTCCGATAACTAGGTTATCTAGTCCCAAAAATTTTTATTTGATCTTAAAGATGTCAAGGGTATCGAAATTTCCTTTTAAAGAAAATTGAGGATGGATACATTTTTCTTGAAGGCTTGATCTCACAAAATAATTATTTTACGTCGAATTGGGGTTGACGTTTCCATTATTGAACTGAGTTGTAAATTGTTAATAGATGATGATCCTGAGTTTTTGGTATTAGGTTCGAGAGTTTGGAGGGGTGTGATTATATTCATCATCATTATCGATAGTGAGGGGCCTACCAATTTGAGAAAATCACACTTTTCTTATTTTTGTCAAGAAATTTTTAAGCCAATAATATATTCTATCTAATACAAATAGCATTACCGTCATATAATCTTTTATGGACAATTAATTTGTTGACGATAACTTATCTTTTGTCCATTAGCAGAGAATTTGGAACAGATACATCAGGGTCGACAAAATTTTAAGTATATGTGTAACTTTGGAGCTTAGGGAACAACTATGAATATGCCAGACATGATAGTACACTCAAAATCTCCAAAGTTCCTCCAATCCTAAAGGTGGTTTAGTGATTGCTGAGGTAGTTACGCAGCTTGTTCTCTATATATAGATTTGATGTAACATCCTAATATTTTAAGGTTGAATAAAGAAAGTTATGTTTAGTGATTTCGCGTTATTGATTATTTAATATCGAGTAAGGAGCGGATCATGGACTTAGATTAATTGAGATGGGTTAAATGAGAATGGGCCTTAGGTCCATGGGCTTAAGGGATATAAATATCCCCTAAACCCTAAAACATCACTCATTCCATCTTATTCTCTAACACTCCAAAACACACCCACACCACACACACCGCCGGCGGCCGAGGGAGAGGAATGAGCGTGATCCGAGAGAGAGTGAGCGATTAGTTGTGATTAAACAAGTTAAACGAGATCCAAACAAGCACAAAAAGTTATGATT
Source organism: Bidens hawaiensis (assembly GCF_021521415.1). Lineage (NCBI taxonomy): Eukaryota > Viridiplantae > Streptophyta > Magnoliopsida > Asterales > Asteraceae > Bidens > Bidens hawaiensis. The sequence goes on from NW_027491355.1 coordinate 718,601, forward strand.
CTTGATCTTTGAAGTTTAAAGATCCAAGCTTTATAGTGTTTATACGACCGAAAACGGTTGGGGAGCGTAGTGGGTGATGTCGAACCATAACAAGGGTATTAAAATCGCCAAAAATGCTTGATAGAAACCAAACAGCGGCTGAACTGGGCAACTTCGCCTTCAAAGCGATAACTTCGCCTTCAAAGCGATAACTTCGCCTTCAAATTGATAACTTCGCTTTCGGCCAAGTTCGCCTAACTGGTAACTTCGCCTGAGGCCAAGTTCGCCTAATTGATAACTTCGCTTACGGCCAAGTTCGCCTAACTGGTAACTTCGCCTGAGGCCAAGTTCGCCTAATTGATAACTTCGCTTACGGCCAAGTTCGCCTAACTGATAACTTCGCCTAAAGCTAAGTTCGCTTAAGGTTTAACTTCGCCTAAAGCTAAGTTCGCCTAAGGTTTAACTTCGCTTAAAGTCAAGTTCGATTAGGAAATAAATTAAAAACCTAATGAAAAATGTGTTAAGACAGTTAATGGAAAGTCAAGCTCGACCCCAGCCAGGGGCTCTGCCCCTTGGACCCTGCTAGGGGCTGCGGCCCCTAGACCCCGCTGCCAGGGGCGCTGCCCCCGGACCCCCGTTCGTTGTGGGTCATATAAAGATAGAAATGCATTATGAGAAGTGATAGTTAATTGATACGTATACTTGTTATACAGTCAGCCGTGCACAACTGAAGAAAGGGATTACGATTAACGGTGAACGTAACCGTGTTCAGGTGAGTTTCTAGCCCCATTCCTTGTTATGTTTTCGGGGCTGTGTGCATACTCGATATGTTGTTAATACATTTATCCTAAGTGATAAGTGTATGCCATATGTGATATATGTGATATGTATGAATGATTGCTTGATGGTACGTGAACGATCTTCGGATATTGCACGTACCGTCAGGTTGTAACGCTATGTATAAGGTAAGTATGATATGTATGCTTATGTGTATGAATGTAATAAAGTTAATAAAAGAAGGAAAAGACGGTTGTATGGTTGTATGGTTACGAAAAGGGTACCGAGCCCTAATAATACTCGAGGTATGATGTATGGTTGTATGGTAACGAAGAGGGAATCGAACCCTACTAATATTCGAGAACTAGGGACCAGACCCTTATAATATCTGTGATGTTAGGGACCAGACCCTATAATATCTGTGATGTTAGGGACCAGACCCTTATAATATCTGTGATGTTAGGGACCAGACCCTTATAATATCTGTGATGTTAGGGACCAGACACTTATAATATCTGTGATGTTAGGGGCCAGACCCTTATAATATCTGTGATGTTAGGGACCAGACCCTTATAATATTTGTGATGTTAGGGACCAGACCCTTATAATATCTGTGAGGTTATAGGGCGAAAGGCTCTTTAAAACGTATGATTATGTATGTAAAAAAAGTACGAAGGTAAGAATGAAAGTATATGCACTTAGGTGTGTACGAAAGAAAGTTAAGAGGTTAAGTATGAAATGTAAGAATGTATTGTATGATTATGTGATTAACTAGAACTCACTCAGCGTAGCTGACTTTTAGTATGCACGCAGGTGAGTAGGATGAGGCAGCTCGCTTGAGGAGACACGTGGCACTGAATAAGAGGCTGGCATCGAAAGACTCAAGACGTTTAAGTTTAATGTTTCGTTTATTTGGAAAGACAAAATGATGTTTTAAGACAAGACGTGTTTTGTTATGAAATGTTTTATGAAAGTTTTTAAATTCCGGGAATGTTTAAATTAACTCTGATATTTAGAACTGCGTTTATGAGTAAATCCAACACGAAAGTAGGGTTACCGGTGACGGGGCCTTACATTTGAGGTCACGTGTTTATAATAGGTGTATCAGAATTTTGACAAGAGCTACGATGCCGACCTGTCTTTGGTTTAGTCTTTACACCACATTTAGGTATCACACGTATATAAAGATAACATTGCTTATTATATAATAGGTGCGTAAAGGAAATGTTAGATTGGAATATTAAGCGAGTCATTATGATTTCACAAGGAACTAACTCATTTAAGCGTAGTCTCAATCTTGGGTATGACAAAAAGGAATATCATACTCACGCCTAGATTCCAAAAGAGACGATTTTTTTAACAAAGATATGATATATGTCCTTCATGCTAAAAATCCTTTGATGCATCTACCAAAGTCAACGGTAATATCCCAAATCCGCAAAAGAATTTGTACATAATTTATCCTAATGACATGATCATCAAGATTTTAGATACGAAGCATAACTTGTTTAGGAATAACAATCAACACGTATGTCATCACGAGATCAATATAGTTATGACGTATGAACACAATCATGGAGCTAGGATTACCACAAAATATACATGACTAAGCCCAAAGATGATAGAATGATCATTGGGGATCGAAAAAAAGGGTTCGCCGAAATCTTAAACTAGATTATTGTCTCTTAAACTCCTGATTAGAGAATCCATTTTTTTCACACTATTTTACGAATGGATGGGTGACTTGATGATTACAATCGCTTCTTCAATAGTATTAACTATCATATTATACTCATAGGTCATCACAATAGAATTTCCCAGAATTCTTTCATACCTGTAAATTAACAATTACGTGATATCAAGTGTAATTGTCAATTTACCTTACAGGATCATTCTAGTATTCTTCTATTATGGGTCATAATTATAGGTATCACAAGTTTATACAAAGATACATGTATTAAGTACTAATCACATATTCCACCAATTCATTTTTAGAATCCATGCAAGGACTATATTTTTGTGTAACCACGTACACCAAAGTTGACAAAGTCTTCACGCAATAGTTGAAATAATTACACTGAAAATGTTAGGCATTTTTAAAATCCCAGTCAAAGCACCCTTGGCTTTTTCACTATTCTAAAACAGTGTTAACGTGTCGATAAATTAGTTGAGATAATCCTACAGAGTAGGTCGGTAATCCATATCTTCTACTAGAACAATTGTGTCTTATTTTCAATGGCATATTATCATTTATGTAATTCTCGGATAACATAGATAAAACAACATTCATTATTAATTATTATATGCGTGTGACTAAATATAGGAAATAATCATTTCGCACAATAATCAATAAATCAGCTGAAAGATCATTGTGACATTTTAACTTGAAAAATTATAATACTTGTTTAGAAGTTAATAAAATAACTACTAAAATAGGTGTGAATACGCATAAGCACCAATCACAAGTTTTTTTAAATTTTCAATATCAAAATATCCAAGGCATGCGATTCCTATCTAGATCAACAAGAGAAAATTATTGGAGGTCCAAGTAGTCCATCAATGGTTCTAACACTTAAACTAAAACAACTATAGAACCCATGACTGAGTTACAAAACCTCGAGAATCGATAGAGGTAGGATCACATTGTCATAGTCAATCCACTTATTACATGAGTTAGCCATAGAATAACCAACAATAACAAATACAAATTGACCTGTGTAGAAATATGACATATAGCCTAAAGCTAGATTTGGTGGTAAGCTCACTCTCTTAAAATCAGTCTTTTCCCCTATTCCTATACATACCTTGGTAGTGTGGCCTCCTCCTAAGACCGGGATTTCTAAGATGAAAAGTGTTATGGCTAATTGATTATGGGATTCCAATGGTGAGCACAGGCACCACTGGATTGCTTGGGACAACATTTGTCAATCCATGAAGGAGGGTGAGTTGGTAATTAGACAGGAAATTTGCATGCCAAACTTGCCCCAAGGGAGTAGGTCATAGAAGCGCGTGCACAATTTCCAACATAACAGAGGTAGGTGGAAGCGGTCTCCCAACTCACTGTTAGTTTTGTGTATTTCGTTAATAGTATGTGAATCATGCATTTGTGACATAATCCGTACAAGGTAATCCTTATAACATTAATATGTAAATAACATGTAGAAATTTATCAATTAAATTTTACATAATACATAAACAAATTGAATACAACCTTTTCTTTTGCATTTCATATGAAAATTTGTTAATAAACTTTTCAACTTTGTGAAATGGAAAAATGTTTGTTAGGAATACTTGGGTTACAGTCTAGAAAATATTTCATCAAATATTTCTAGTTAGCTATAACCGTTGGCTCTAATACCATCTTCTGTCACACCCCATAATCATTAACTTGGCAACAAAAGACTTAATTTAGTTAATTTGGGTGGTGATAGACGCTGTTCAGCCAATCATATTAAAAAATAATGAACCATAAGTTGTACTTTATTAAATATCAGAGTTTTACACGTGTCATACATGCACGGTTCTATTTTAAATTACAAGTCCAACTATCATTCATTCAAATGTACAACACCATTTTCCCAAATCCTTCACGAAGCATCCATTTTCTTCATTCACCTGTAAAGTATGTTAAAATAATTTTTTCAACACGACTGTTGGTGAGTTTCTCAATTAATAAAAGAAAACCAGGATGTAACAGTTCTTGACTTCACTCCCATTTATTCATCATTCTTATCAATGACAAAAAAAAAATAATTTTCATTATTCACCATTCTTTTCAATGGTAATATTCATTATTCCCCATTCTTTTCAATGGGAATTTAATTTCCATTATTCCAAACGTAGCTATATATTTCTTAAACAAAACGAGTTAGTTGTAAACGAACAAAGAGTACAACACATATATAACTATCAATATGATAAACCTAATACATACCAAAATCAAAATATTCCCACCTTTTCAACCAGAGCATCTGGAAGAGTGGGGGGCATCGCCCCGATAGAGCTACCAATATTTTTAGGCCCTTTCTCTCTAGGTTAACGGTTTTTCCTTTCATAATGACTCATCTCATTTAACACAATTTGTAAAATATATAACCCTTTTCTTTACATACTTCTCTCCCCAAAACATTTATAAATCATTAAAACATTTAAAGTGAGGATTTACGAGAAAACTCACCTTTCCCTCAGCTCAAATAACATTCAAGTGTGATAATATGCCAATCAACATCAAGATCTTATTAATAGTCATCCAAATGCTAAGCAGAATCCTATGTTTAATACCGAGTATATTAACACATAAATATAGATACAAATGAAATTCTATCATAACTTAATTTATTTATTCTCACGCTTATTTATTATATTTTAATAACTAAATTACGAACTTTTATTGTTTTGGAAAAAATCGTAACTGAATTGAAAGTTTTGAAATATCTTATAAATATATTGGAACACCCTAGTTTCAAATAATCATTGTAAAACTAATATATGATTTCAAAACTACACTTGGACGTTATTTAATAAAGGTGTATATATATATATATATATTAAAATATAATATTCTTTTATTAATAGACGCGTGTTTGAATTCTTACAAATATATTAAATACCACTTTTTTAACAAAACATAATATAATCGTTATTATTGTTTAAAGACAGAATTACAAATTTTGTCCTTTAAAATAAGACGAATTACGGTTCGTGTCCTTTTCTAAGTTTCCTTGCAGGCGGTGTACTTTAAACTTTTTTTTCCTACAAGTTTTGTCCTTTATGCTAACTGGGTTAGAAAAAGTCAGTTAAATGCCCTCACGTGAGACGCATGTGAGGGCATTTTTGTCTTTTCGTCTACCTGCAACTTCTTCTTCCTCTTTTCTTCTTACCCCCTATCTCTCCTCTCATGTGCATCCACCATCACCACCCACCTTCTTCTTTCAACATCCAAAACCCCACCACCACCTGTTGCCGACTGCCACCACTACCCACCACCTACCGCCGCCACCATCACCTTCAATCTCACCCACAAAATCAAACCATCATCATCCCAATCCAAATTCATTTCAATTCAATCGAAAACCGTAAAAATGATCCGCGCCGATAACCGAATCCGGCCACCACAGCATCACCCGAATCCCTAACCGAATCCCTAATCAGAGGAAGGCAGTCACGACCAATCGAAACCCTAATCGAAGTCCATTCACGGTATTCCGGCCAAATAAAAAGCCTAATCGAAGTCCATTCTTCTTATTTTGGCCAAATCGGAACCCTATCGAAACCCATTCACTGTCTTTCGGTCAAATCGAAGATGGAGGAATGCAAAAGAGAAAGGAAGATGGTGAGGGTCAAATCGATTTATCGGCGCGGATCTGTGGTGGCCGGATTCGGTTATCGGCGCGGATCTGTGGTGGCCGGATTCGGTTTTCCGGCAGTGGTTCGTGGTGGAAGATGGCAGCAGCGGCTGTAGTGGCAGATGCCCCATGACCTTTGATGTGTTGTTGGTATAAGGCAGGTGATGTTACCGGAGTACAACTTTTCGGTGGGGTTAAACTCGGTTCCAATCTTGATGTTGTGGGATATGGTATTCTGGCTTGGATTTTCAATAGATGAATAGGTATGATTTGCGATAACTGAATGGGTTGAGATAATCCATTTCAAGGTGAGCTGGGATTTTGAAATTGGGGTTGAGATAATCAGTAACAAATATGGTGGGTGGTGGTGATTGAGAAGAAAGAATGGTTTGAGATCGGATGGTTGTGGTTTTTTGGTGGTGGTGGTGGTGGTGTTCATGGCTGGTGGTGGTGGATGGAAAGGGAGATTAAAGAAACATAGGGAAAGAGGAAGAAGAAGTTGCAGGTAGACGAAAAGACAAAAATGCCCTCACATGCGTCTCACGTGAGGGCATTTAACTGACTTTTTCTAACCCAGTTAGCGTAAAGGACAAAACTTGTAGGAAAAAAAAGTTTAAAGTACACCGCCTGCAAGGAAACTTAGAAAAGGACACGAACCGTAATTCGTCTTATTTTAAAGGACAAAATTTGTAATTCTGTCTTGTTTAAACCGAAACGTATTATATTAATATTCTTAATATAAAAACTTTGTTTTTATATTTTATATAAAAGTTTACATTTTCTAAAAGTATGTATTTATTTTTTTTTAATATTTGTTGTGGTCACTATCCGGATAAACTATTTCAGTCCCAATATCGTGTGTATAAATATATACTAACACACGAAATCGTCCAAGTCTCAATTGTACCATTTTTATCACTCGATATTATTTAGCGGTTTTCTAAATAATTATTAACAAGATTTTCATTGTCCAAGTTATTTCCGATATCATTTCCAATAACAATTTTTATATTAATCTCTCGTTAGCTATCTTTTCCAACACTTAACACTATCTGGTAACGAAAAACGCAAAATGATCTGGATATATCAACGCGTTCGTGTTTGCGTCACGAACGTTTCTCCGGTCTCGGATCGTCCATACGTGTGACACTCGTCAATTTCAGGTTAACTCCGTTAATCCGAACTCCGTTAATTCAAACTTAAGATCACACGAACTGTAACGCATATCTCATTACATTTAAACTAGGGTTTAGATGACGCATGACAATCACTACACAAGTAGTCTTTCGGAATTTCACCGAAACACACACGAGTCGACTCAAACCATTGGTGAACAAATGATGAATATTATAAACAAGTAATTGAAATAATTATGTGTTACGTTTATATGTATAAATGTGTGCTTGTATGCATGTCATTATATTATGGAGGTGATTGATGTTTTATGCTAGAATTATATAAAATAGAAGTTAAGGGTGCTAGTTGTAACTTGTCATTTATTTAATTAATATGTTAACAACTTTAACTAAAACCCTAACTCTTTCCCTCTCTCCCTCTCCCTCTTGGAGACGGCAGCCCCCTACCCCTCTCCTCTCTTGCTCGGCCGATCACCACACACACACACATACATATACAAGTTAATATTCAAGCTTGGAATGAAGTGTTAAAGTGCTAGCTAGGTAAATTACATCCTCCCTAGTCAATTTCATTGAGTTAATTGCATGATTAAGCATAATAAACATAAACACTAGATTTTAAAACTATTGATTGTTGATAGATTATGAGTTTAGAGGGTTGATTGCATGGTTAATTGTTCATAGATTGATAGTTTGTTGAGTTTTGATGAAAACTGATACTGGACAGATTATTGAATTCGTGTTTAGATGACTGTAACTAGATGTTAATTACATGATTTGAAGTTATTGTTGATTCTACAATACACTAGGTCGAGTCTAGTTTCTGAAAAGTCCGAGTTTGTAATTTTTGGACATATAAAAGTTAGCTTTTATTATTTTACAAAACTGTTGTGCAAGGCTGATTCGGGAGACCTGCTGTTAGGCTATTTTGAGACTAAGATATCTCATAAACGAAAAGACCAAATGGGTTGGTTCCACTTCTAGAAGTTAATATTTTGAGTTAGAAATCTAACTCAATTGGTCTTGCATTAATTGTATTTGTCATTTAACGGGAATAACAAATAACATTCTGTTGCGCATGATAATGATTGCTGTGTGTTTACTGTGATGTTTTGATCATTGTGATAAAACCGTATATGATAAAAATATAATAAAAATAATTTTAGAAACTTAACTCACGTGTGCTTCTGTGATGATTTTTCGTGATTTATTTGACATGTTAGGATTTATTTTATAGAGTAATCTTGTTGAGTGAAAATCTGCCTGGACAATTTAGCTGTTGAACTACTTGGATTAACATGAAAAGTGTATAACCTATCGATGTTTGCTATGTTTTGACTAAATTTCCCTTGTGGGGGATATTTGCTATTAATGAACGATGTTAATACTTGACACTTAAGTACTTGTTCACAAGTGTAACTTATCACCATTTCACAAATGGAACACGAAACGCATCTCATGCATAAGTTGTATGTGTCGAGTCTAGGGACTCAATTGTAGTTTAAATACTTAGAAAATCTCATTTTTTTTGTTAGAGAACTAGTGAGGATTTTCTGTGACGCACACCTCTCTCGGATTCTTTTTGATTTTCTTCACAAACAGTGAGTTTCACGGCCCCTTTTACTCTTTTTAAACGCTTTTATTTGGGGGAGATAACATACTCCAACGCTGTAGATTTTGTTAGTTTTTATATATCACTTGTAAGGCTAAGTGGCAAACAAACCAACTAAAGTCCTTCATAACATCGAACCGGTTAATATTTGGATAATAGCGAGTCACTATTGAGTAGTACTACTGGGTTTGACAAACCCCACCCAACTCTAAACTCGACTGTAGGTCGAGTGGGTGGAATCTTGGCTAACACATTACCATGGTCGTGGTTGACATGGTGGCAAGGCAATTGATAAACAGTCAGCTTCGGTGTCGAACACTTAGTAATACAAGCTTGATAGGTTAGCTACCTATTGATATATAATTGACTTAACATTATCTGGTAACGCAAAACGAAAAACGTAAACGCAAACGCAAACATTTTATCTATATAAAATTGTGAACTCACCAACCCTGTGTTGACACTTTTAGTATGTTATTCTCAGGTAGCCGAGGCGGGGCGCGCTGTATAGGAACATGCGTTTGCTAAACACCATTGCTTTAAAAATTTATTTTAGTTATTATCTTGATAACTTGGGTTTTTAAGTCGTCCTGTGTGGCGCAAACTTTTTGGTTTACAATTTACGCTTCCGCATTTTCTTTAAGACTTAATGTCTTGTTGTTTTGAAAACTTCAAACATGGTGTTTGATTAGAACTAATGATTCTGATCCTGTTAGTTCACACCCTCTGACGGTAAAGCTCCGTTAGTGGATTTTGATGGTGTGACAATACGACACCTCAAAACCTACATGCAACTCGTTTTAAGAAACTATTTTCGTTCTATAATCTGACCAGTAACTTTTGAAGATTATAACTCACCATATATTCATCTGATCATCGATCCCTTCGGTGGAACCAAAGATCTATATGTTAGGAATGTTCACCGAAAATTTCAGCTCAATCCGATGGTCAGATCTCCAGGAATCTACATTTCTTTAGATCTGCGTTTTCAAAATCCGCCCAGCGAGTTGAACATTAAAACGGGTTTAGAAACCCAGCTTAAGCAACTTCGATCCTCATCTCCACCGTTCAAAATTATTATCTATGGGTTATGAACTCTCTGTAAAAATATCAAGATGATCGGACCATTAGATCTTTATTTATAGACCGATCTTTGCGGACATGCAAAACTATTACAATCTGTCGAGATTTTAAAACGAGTTTTTAACGAACTTAATCTCATATTTAGGACAAATGGAGCTTACCATCGCGTTTGGGACATCGAAAAATGATTCCGGGTAGAAGACGGGCTTCGGCCGCCACCGGACCACCGCGTCGGACCACCACCGGCCACCGCGAACCACCACCGGACCACCGCCGGCCGCCGGCCACCTTGCCGGAAACCTCTAGCCTCTATCTCTCTCTCTCCACTGTCTTTCTCTAATAATGCAGATTGTGATGTTAAAATGAGTTTAAAGTGGGGGTATGCCCACTTATATAGTGCGTTTTAACGCGTTTTGCGATCGCGTTTCGATCTCTCGCTTTAACGAACCCGCTACTACAAGTGACGTTGTATTTTTCAAATACATTTCGTCAAAATACTTATTATTATTCCGTTTTCGACTTAAATTTGCCTCGTTAACTTATTATTTTCGTTAATAAGTTATTGACGATCGTTACCCAATGTCGGTTCTGAGTTATTCCGAACTTTATAAAACTTGTGTTGTTTTTCCAAAAACAACTCATCCAAACTTATGGTGTCTATTTGACTTATTTTATCTAAATAATAAACCTCAAATACGGAGATAATATCAACTTTTACAAGCTCATCGTTACATGTGCTTTAACGATCGTGTTCAAAACTACTAATTTGCATTTTCCCGCTTTTTTATAACTCATAATTGAGCCACGTTTTCGCCTGCGTTCTCGGTTTTCGATCCTCTAAAATATTCAAATGGATTCACCCCTGGACACTTTCTCGAATGTCGGGTTAGATTTTCACACGTTTAACCGAATACGTTCGTTTCTCCGTCATTTATCACCAGAATTTCTTTGTTCCGTCTCACTTCTCACATGTTTTACAATGTATATATTCCCTTCATTCTTAGCTTATAATACTATATTTAACTTATGGGTCTTGGTCTTCACTTAATCCAGCCTAAACATGTCTTAATCTCGTTTATGGAATATAATAATACTTTTTATTTTACCGGGTATCACACAACTGTTGTTCGCGTCCTTGATCGAGTTCTTGCTGGCAAATGTGCGAGCTCGTTGAGCAGTGATTACTCAGTTTCTGAGGTAATTAATTATATAGTTAGACTCGGGTTTGGTCACTAATTAATAACCCTCTACCCAATTGATCCATTATCAATTAGCAAAACGGATTGATGATCCTAGGGTTTATGCTCTTATTAGGTTATCTGGTCTGCAAATTTTAAAGTTTCTGTGTTGGTCCTTAATCAACTGATGCACCCAGCTCAGTTGGTTGGGTGCGTGTATGCTAATTATCTGAGCCGGCCATTGGCGCGGGTTCAAGTCCCGGCCATGGCAGACTGTTTTTGTTATTTTTTTATTTACTTTAAAATTTAAAAAGGGTATTTATTAATATAATATAGATAAAATTTATTATTAAATTCACCTTGTTCTATTAAAACCGATATATAAACCGATCATTTTTTCAAGCTTTTGTTAAACGACATATGTATGTATATGTAATGCATTATTAAGGGTTTTCATTATTTAAAATACATGATTTGAATATATATATTAAACCTTAATGTGTTATATAATTATTAAGTAATTTGTAAAAGATTTTAGTTATATAAATTATTTACTATTTATTATTAATTATGTATTCTATGTATTTAAAAGAAATCTTTATTAATAATATATATATATATATATATATATATATATTAATACATTTAATGTATTTTTAGATTATAATCTCCATATAATTTGTCCAGAGTTCTATAAATATTTACTTAAGTATTTTTATGTAATTTTGTAAAATTAAAATAATACTATTTATGATAAACCGTTGTTAAATAAAAGCAATAAAATTTATAATAAATCTAAGTCATATTTAACTTTCGCAAGTACACACCCGATCATCGAATCCCAAACCTCCATTTAATTTTAGCTTCGTATTCAATACATATTTATTTTCCCACAATTATTGTTACTTAGGACTTCTCGTCGATTTCATTTCCGAAGAGCTTCTTTATCTCTTTCTTACCTATTCATTTCCTCTTGCTTAATTATCGAGGTGAGTACCATATTCCCGTATTTTACTTCTTTTTCCACGTTTTGGGGACAAATGCATAAATTATACTTGCTCAGTTATACTTGCTCATTTGGTTAATTTGTTATTCTCATATGACTTGTTGCAAATAATTATTTTTATATATACTATATTTACATTTAAACTGGTGTGTTGCTCACTCAACTTGTGTTGACAAAATTACTTTATTTTCAACGCATATGCAGGTATTCGTGTGATGTGAAGTAATTAGAAGATCACTTAAGGATCTATGCTAGAAGAAAATATTAACGATACAATATTATTTATGATTTATATTTGTTTGATACATTATTGTTCTGTTTGAATATTGTATGGATTTTGTTTATATGTAATTTAAATTATTAGATATTGAAACTTATAATATTGCTTGATTGTAACCTTTGAAAAGCTGTGAGCAATCAGTTTACGCCCTGGCATTTCCGCCGTAGGTTGGGGTTTGAAACCCATTGTAATTATCATTATAAGTAGGAGGAACTACATAATATTCAATACCTCCACCATTGTTTTCTTTCCATTTTAATTGTTTTTCAATCATGGACTCAACAACAGCACTATAGACGACGAATTTCTTAAAACTGAATTCAACATTTTCAAATTTATTGGTTAACTTAGCAATCTCCAACTTAGAAGCTTCTAACTCGACGGTTAGTTCAGCAATTTTCTGTTTAACATCTAAGTTGTGACAACATTTTATGCGAAAATCAGTTTGAAGCTTTGAGAAGTCCTTTTGTTGTGCCTCTACTTTATCTTTTAAAGCTTTTTTGAGTTTCTTATGGGTGAAATTTTCATGTTTTATTCCCTCCATTTCTCTAATCAGATTACTGTTGTGAGATTTATATAAATCTACCTTATTAATGCAAGATTGAAAACATTGTTTAAAACTTACCTCTGATGAGTTGGAATAGATGGAGGCCATGAAAGCAAACTGAAGATCCTTAACTTGCTCCTCTACATCGTTCTCATCTTTAGTAACATTAATCCGAGAAAAATTAGCAGTCTGATTGTTGATGTTGAGTGCTGCCAACTGGTCATTCCAATCAAAATGTTATGCCGCCAATTCTTGCTCATTTTCTCTTGCCCCAACTGCATTTTCTTCTCTAACCCCATTAACTAGAACCAATGCCCTTTCCCTGTTTACCTCTTTAGCAGGATTCATGCATTCACGAGCACAATGACCTCATGACAGTTATAACACCTTAAAGTTTCTTTATTGAATCCCACTTTCTTGTTAGCTGGCAGATTCCAGTTGTTTCTGCATGTTATTTTGGTGAACTTCTTTGCTCTGAACACTGATATGGCTATTTGCCAAGAGATATCCATTTCTTCCACATAATCAGAATGAATTTGATCCAATTCAGCAACAACAATTGGTTGTACTTGATCTCCAACGATAAAAGCATTGTAGCAGTTCATGAAACCTGCCTTCAAGGCAATTTTTTCTTGAGTCTCCTTTGAGATAGTAGGAAATTGAGTGAGAGACTGACTGGAAGACCCAACAGCTGATTGAGGCTTTGTTGTTGTAGCAGATTGTTGGATGAACACAGGAGCACGCTGTGGTGGTGGCTGAGTGAATTGACCTTGAGAGGACCTAAACATAGAGAAGTTGTTCTGGGATTGTTGTGGCTGAGCATACTGAACTTGAGAGGACTTGAACATAGAAAAATTGTCTTGCGATATGAGAGCATTATTAGAGGCAATACTGTAGTAAGCTGCATATAGGAGTTAGCATGATTTATGACACACTGCTTATCATCCATGTCACAGGACTTAATGATAGCCATCACCTCCGATAATGTTAATCTAGCTAAATCTTAATTCTTCTTGATCACTGCAACATTCAAGTCCCAGCTTTGTGGTAGAGTTAACCAATTTGTTGTTCGTTTCAATAGAAGTCAGATTGATGTTTGCAGATCTCATTTCAGTCACCAACATAACGAATATTTGAAGTTGAGTTTCCAAAGACTCTCCCAAAACATGACTGAACATATTGAACTTTTTTTGTAACAGGTCCCGTCGACTCATTCTCAAATCTTCAATTCCCTCATACACTTCAATAAGGGCTTCCCACAACGCTTTAGCAGATTGTAAATCTCTGAATCCTTGGGAAATTTCAGGTGAAAGTGTCATTGTTAAAGTAGCAAGAGCCTTCTAATCTTCTTCAATCTTTTCAAACTCGTGTCGCAGTACATTTCGACGGGTTTTACAACCACTGCATCACTGTTTTCTCTTTAATGTGATAGTTTGAGGACCCCGTACAATGCTTCTCCAAATATTTGCATCTTTCATCTTCACCTACTTCTCGAATCTGAACTTCCACTCGGCGAACCCCTCATGAGACAGTAAACAGGGTACACGAGTAGCAGTTCCCATGAAGGAATCCAACTCTTGATGTAATGCTGCATTTGATGATGTATTATTTAATTGGTCCATTTTAATCTATAGTCCAAGTGAACAGTCCAAAGATAACTAGGCCCAATGAAACCAGGCCCAACAACAGAGAACCCAACAGAGAACCCAATGGGCCGAAAACGATCCAACTGAGAACTCTAAGGCCCAAAACGATTAGGCCCAATTACAATCAAAACCAGAGAACCCTGAGTACTGCCTGAGAACACCTAAACAGTGACCGAGAACACGCAAATCTTCTCGAGAACAAAGAATGTTGGCCGAGAACGTATACTAGTTGCCCAAGAACGATCAAAAGTGCCGGAGAACACACAAAAGTCAACGAGAACGATCAAGAATGACTGAGAACACACAAAAATGGCCGAGAACAATTAAGGATGCCCGAGAACACTGGAAACCTTGACTTGGTAAGCTTGGTGATTAAGTCAAATCCAGAGAATGATGGGATTTGAATTTAAACCAGAGACCAAATCAAATCTTTCCTAAAACTATCTCAACTAGGTCCGATGAACGACTGTTCTTTATTTCCATAATTCTTCAAATAATCATCAACCAAAAATCACCCTTGAATCAATGATATCACTAACACCGAGCCTAGAATATGTCTATAGGCTCTGATACCAATTGTAAGTCCCGTAGAAGGATCTTTCAATGTGATATCACGTAAACCTGTTGTTAGTAGGAATCTAACAATGGATTGATTCAATATAACCACGAAAAAACACTAAGAACACAAAATTGATCCAAAACACACGTTCTATTCAACGTCGGGTGCTTAAGCCCTTTAACAATGATTACAATAATACTATCAAACTCTCTCGTCTCTCACTATTGCCACTAACCCACCTAAACAACCTAAATACATCATGTATATATAGTATATGCTAACCCTAAGCCCTGTTGTGTCTATATATAGTGGTTTGTACTTAGTTTGTGTTATGTATATCGGGTTTAAGTGTTTGTGTAAGATCTCGGTGGGCTTGGGCTAGGTTGTTTACTCTCCCTATATATAGATAACATGTATAGGGTATTGGGTTGGCCGTTCATAAAATTATTGTGGTGAACGAGTTTGTGTAATCAAGTGCTTAAGCACCCGACGTTAATAAAACGTGTGTTTTGAAGCAAGATCCCATGTTCTTTACGTATTGTTATTACTTGTCTTGAATCACCCTACGTTACATTCCGCAATAACATTGGTTTGTTGATATCATATTGCATAGATCCGGTTTCGGGACTTACAAGCCCAAACAGACACTGAGCCCATCGAAATCATAGATTTCGGTTTACATTGGATAGCCCAAAACCATGACCAAATACATAAAGCGCAAAGCATCAAGTGTAAACCAATAGCTATGCCTACTAACGTGACTTGGATCCAAAGCCTCAACTCGAATGGTTTTGCTACATTTGCTGCTACAAACAACATTGACTTCCAGAATTTCTTGAGTGCTAAACCTACCTAGTTCTATGGTGAGGAGAATGCCACTAAACTCCTTCAATGGTTCGAGAAAATGGATAATGTATTCATCCATTGCGAATGTCCGGACGCCAAACAGACTAAGTTCGCCTCGAGCATCTTTGAAGATCGAGCACTCGCTTGGTGGAATGCTTTCAAAAATAAACAAGTTGGTTATGGACATGCCTTGGGATGAACTCAATGAGGCCATGAAGAAAGAGTTTTGATCTAAACATGAATTGAAAAGGCTTGAGACCGAGTTTTGGGAACTCAAGCAAATTGGTGGTGATAACTCTACCTACTCCAACCATTTTCGGAAACTCAGTCGGATAGTACCTCACCTTGTAACCCCCATTTCCCGCGGTATTCAAAAATATATTTGCGGATTACCAAAGATCTTTCGTGATGCGGTGGTTAGACATGACCCTTTCTCCATCGGTGAGGCTATGGACCTAGCTGCTTCCATCACTGACGATCATGTTAGGGATGGAACCTTGTCCTGAAAGGACTCCAAGCCTACCCTTGACAAGACCAAAACCGAATCCTCAATTGATACTAAAGCCGAGTCTAAACCCTCTCATAACTACAATACCTCTTCCCATTACAAAAAAAAACAACAACAAACATGAAGCTAGCCATCAAAACTATGTCGTTAACCAACCCAATCACCAACCACAACAAAACCAAAATGCCCTGAACAAGAAACCCTACACCGGACCTCATCCGTTATACTCCAAGTGTAACTGCCATCATCTTGCTCAATCCCCGTGCTGACTTTGCACCTAATGCAATCGCTACGGTCACCTTGCTAATACTTGTTGTTTGCCATCTAGTGCACAAGTCGTCCTACAACATTCTCTGGTGCCTGCTCCTAGACCCTCTAATACACCATATGCCCAACCTGGTGCGTCTACCACCCGTGCTTGTTACCATTGTGGAGACCCTAATCATTTCCGCAACATGTGCCCCCAACTTAGCTATGCTTATCAATCTCAAGCCATAACCGCACCCTACTACACTACCCATGCTCATCAAGTCCAAACCTTTCAACCCTACGTCCTTCAAGCTCCTCTCATCAATCATGATCATTCTTACTTAACCCAAACTTACCAAATTCCGTACTTGCAAGCTCAAGTTTACCAAACATACTCTAATCAAACCCCACTCTTACAACTCGTTCAAGCTCAACTTATCAAGGTGCTCCAAGTATAATTAATTACGCTACTCAAGGACTCTAAAGACTTTTGTTGATTTCATTATTCTATCTTAACTTATTTTGTCTTCTTTCAATTATGTATCGTAACGACAGACGTGAGTATCAAACACAGGGAGTTTGTGGAATATGTGTTACCAAGTTGCTTTGTAAATTAACTATATTAAAACTAAATGCAGAAAATAAATTCAATGATGATTGTCTGGTTTGATTAACTAAAAAAATAACTAAAAGCACTTAACAAGATTTTAAATCAAAGACGAGAGAAGATGTTCTCCCTCGGTTTCGGGTTTCTATGTTTCACACCCTCAAATTTCAACTAACGGATTTTAAACGCGAGGCGTGTGACATACAAGGATCTAGCTCATTTGTTATACCAAACATCCAATTCAAATATTCAAAATATTATTTAGGTCTCATTCAAACATGAGAAAACAAAAACCAAACCATACAATTTAAAGTTTTGCGGAAGCGTAAAGTAAATGGTTTAAAATAATAAACCACGTGCTCAAACATGCACAACCCATCAAATGTAAGTAATGTGAAATAAAAGTTCATGCAGCAACTGTGACTCCAGACATATGCAATGCAAACCGCTCCTTAGCACATCTAGCAACCTGGACAGGTATAAATACTCAAGGGTCAAGACGAGGTTGGTGAGTTCATAATTTGTAGTAAAAAAAGGTATATACATTATAGATAGTATACCTAGCATAAGTAGTGCATGTAATAGTAGATTAACACTTTGCAAATATACCAGGGTAGCTAACCCATTTACAAGCTACTAGATGTTTGAACCGAAGCTGACTGTATGTATGCCTTCTTACCAGGTCTATCAACAACACTGACATATAAAAGTTAGGTAAATATAACACCCATTTTACGACATCACAGCCGTGCTAGCGCGACTAGCCCGGGTGGGGTTTGTCAAACCCAGTAGTACTACTCCATATAACACCGCGATCGCATCCTATCGGTTCAAGGTAACGCAAGGACTTTAAGTGATATAACGGAATCTAGTATACACTTGTGATATATAAGAAACTACATAAATCCAAAACAAGTCGCTGTGTTTTCCTCCAGAAAACCAGTATGTAAATATATCCCTGTTTTCTCCCCGAAAACAAGTGTAGGAAAATGGTGTGTTTTCAATATAGAAAACAAGTATATGAAAATAGTTGCGTTTTCAATCCAGAAAACTATGAGAAGTGTTTTGTGTTTTCAATCCAGAAAACAAGTATACAAAAATAGTTTTGTGTTTTCAATCCAGAAAAAAAGTAGGGAAAATACATGAACTCACCTGGTGTCGCGTGTAATAGATTTTTATCTAAACCAAAAGGATGCACTTGACTCCCAATTAACATTATGAATGATGAGAATCAATCAAAGACACCACAAATTGCATGAATTATAGTTGAATTGAAAATTATGTGTGTGTGTGTGTGTGGGATGAGAGGTCGTGGAAGTGGAAGAGAGGGCAGGAGTCGACTGATTTTTTTTGGTGGGTTAGGGTTTGGTTTATTTTATTAATATTATAATTAATCATATTTACAAGAATGGTCATTCTAGAATCAGTTTTGGCTTTAAACGAACTTTATAACACCCAAACCGGATTATAATGAATCATTAGGAATAAAATACTAAACCAAGTTAATAAACCTAAGCCTCGTGTTTCTTTCATAAAATTATTAATTTGTAAAAAGGTGAAAACATACAAATTACGTGCAATCGATCGCAATTTCATGAAACAGGGTATGAATTAAACACGTAATCATTTAGCATGTATTTTCACATAGATAATATTATAAACATATGCTCTAGATATTGTCATCTTATTTATTAACTAATAGCATGTTAAGCGAGCTTAATGTACGTGTAACACTTAAAATCATCTAGCACATAACAATTATATCTGAATTATATAAACATATCTAACTCGACATTAATCACCCACGCGTACTGACTGACTCATGTGTGTGACTCTTTATTGACTCATGTAAATGTCATGCATGACGTGTAAGATAACAGAGTTTAGCTTAACGGTGTTGACATGAAAGTGCGGGGTGTCACACTATGTTGTTAATATAAACGTTTAATCTGAGATGAACTATAAAGACATAGATCATGATTATGAGATTGATTGTGATAAATGGGGCTAAGTACTTGGATTATAAAACGCAAGGTGACCACCAAACGATCAATTAATTTATCCAAGCCCGAATCCCACCCGATTAATCTCAATTCCCTATAGCACCAAGAACTAACAATTCAGAACACGAAATTAACAAACTAACAATTTATCAACCAATACATGAACACCATAGCAATGAAATCAATAAGATTACACTACTATCTCAGAAATCACATAAACATTCAAATAACATTCCAAACGAAACCTTACAATCCGAGCGGAAAACACAAAGAAACTTAGCCAAGCATAATTTGGTTCGTCATCCCTTCGATTATAGTGTGCATATGAATCAAAAACCGGTATCCAATATTTACACAACCCAAAATAATGCAATGGAACCTAAAAATCGCCCTCAAGTCGTCTCCAATTGAAATATATGAAAAAGATACCTAGAAGCCGACCAAAAACGACTTTAAAAGCGGTTCTTACAATTCTTGCGTCAGTCCCACCGTAGGCTACAGTGGCCACTGTAGCTTACGGTGGCCTTTAAAAACCCACAGTGGACAATATCTGCCTTACGGCAGCCTTTATTCTTCAGAAGCCACCGTAGCTTAGAGTGGCTACTGTAAGATACGGTGGAGGTCTTGGAAGCATTTTTCTTTTCTTGTTAAACATCCATCTTCCATCGTCCGACCTCATCTTTTCGTCTAGCTTCATTAAAACGTATCAATTCCACTTCTTTGAAGTGTCTTGTACCTGAAATAACATTTCACTATAGTCATCCCGATTCAATGTATGACTATTAATGGTCTTTTGGCACTTAAGGGTTGTCTAACGGACCACTCGTCAACGACTCCTTATGATATCGAATAATTTCAATTTGAATTATCTTACATGTTTAGAATATCGTACCTCTAACTTATATTCTTAAGCTCGTTCAGCACGATCCATTTTTATTTTAACTTTAAGAAATCCTTTTCCAATTTTCAAGATTTATACATTTATAAATTTCACCGTTTTTATTAATCAACTCGAAAGTTCATTTCATTTTTAGAATTATTTAAAATTTATTAAGATATTTTCTTTCACACAAAGCTATATCTTTCAAATGTTTTGTAACCCACACGATGGGACGAATTAAGTGGACCATCCAACGATCTAAATAATTATAGGTCAACACGTAATTATTCAAATTCTCGCAAGGAAATCATAAAACGTGCATATGTGTGTCATAATATAGAATCGAAAATAGTTGGGACAATGGTACAGATGTGAAGATGATAAGGACATGGTGGATACACATCTGGTACATACTATATATAAGTGTCCTTATCATAATTTCATTTGCAGCGTTGTTTCAGCCACTCGAAGTTCCATTTTATGTTAAAATTATATTTAAAAAGTTTTTCCTATAAGTTAAATAATTTTCAACACGGTAATGTTTTAGTTTTCCTTAATTTTACGAACAAATTCCCTAAAGTGGGGGAAGCTATAACATTTTAGATTTCCGTATTCGGGTAATCCAAATTGGTTTAGCATGTGTTTTACTTTTATATATTTATATAGCTTTGAGTTTAATACTCAACCCCACTCCCCCCAACTAAACTTTAACCCATTCTTGCACCCTCCACCATAGACTAGGACTTGTTTGCAAAATTACAACATTATCTTCTTCTCCCTACCTCTTCCCGTCGCCATCTTCATACCCCCCCCCCCCCCCCGCCCACTAGCTATGCCAAATCGTTTGCTAATTAGTAATGAATCTCACCGACAATCTAATTGAAGAAAGCAATAACAAATTGATATCAAACCCTATTAATTTCTTACCATGGTTGTCCTTACCTTATTACCATATAAATACACCATGATAATTCAATTAGACTCTTCCACAAAATCCTCTCAAACTCGCGACACTAAACCCAAACCCAATTTCATCATATCACACTGCCAAGACCATTTTTAGATTCCAAGTTGGCCGAAAGTTTTGTGTTCTTCATTCACCATCAATTCCTGATCGTTTCCGGTATTAATTGATGCAAACTGATCGTCCTTGATCGTATAACATGAACCCTAAGTCAATTGTTGTAAACATTGTCTAAATTGATCGATTTTATTGTTAGGGTTTATGTTTGATTAAGGTTGAACATCTGGTACAAGTTATATTATTTTTTTCATCTTATGAACGAGTTAGCCACCTGCCCCAGTGGCAGATGCACTTTTCTTAAGCCCACTGAACCGGCCAGGGTGCGGGTTTGAGCCCCCATGGACGCGATTTGGATTTTTATTTTTTTTATTTTCTTTATTCAATTATTTCTTTTCATCCAATTTTAAATAAATAACAATTAATATGCATTAATTTAATTATTTAGATCCTGGTTATGTTAAAAACCCTCGTTTACTCGATAACCTATATTCATATGTTATATATATATAGGTGGGGTTATCCTAAAAAAAGTTGTTTTCAAGGAATACTAAGAATAAATCATAGCCATTGGATAATGTCAATCATCGGTTGAGATTTAAAATTACCAAAAAACGACATACTTTCCTAAAATTGTTCTTCCATCATTGATTGTAATGAAACATTTAAAAAAAACTATTGGTTCGCATCATTCCTAGGAAACTTCATATTTTTATTTGAAACTTATATATATATATATATATATACGCGTATAGTTTTTCTAATATAAAGATTTAAAAATAGTATTAACAATAATAAACGTTAATGTTATTAACTTTCACTTAAACCCTAACGAGACTCGAACTCATTTTAAATCATTTTTTACCCTGTTATAGTTAATTTATGTTATCCTTATTAATTAGGAACCTTTGTCGGCGTGTCTTGAAAAGCTTAAATCGATATTCTTGTCATCTCGTTAATCCACTCTTCAAGGTAAGAAGATTATTCCCCTATTTTTACAATCTTTTAAACATTTTGTAAACGTTTGCGTACCTAAACCCTACTTTTATATTACATATTATTCTCAGTCATGAACTTTTATAGTTTGTGTGCAAATGAATGACTAACTGTTACTTTTCTACTTGCTCATTGTTTATTCATCGCATTCAGAGAGGTCCATCATAATCTATTATAGTATGATCATACGACCGTCTTAGTAACATATGCCTGATTCGCTTGGCAACGGTTAAACGACACCTTTATTTCCAAGTGACTTGATTGTCATAAATTTACAATAACAATTCTGCTTTTTTTATCTATCATTATTATATTGAAACTAGTGATTTTTCTCACTCAACCCCACGTTGACAAACTTTATGTTATTTTTTATGCAATTGCAAATTACCACATGAATTGAAGTTAAGGAAGGTCACGTAGAGACTACTTAAGTTAAGATAACAAAAAGACAAGATTTTGTTTGTTTTGGATGGATTATGCATTTTTCCTTTGGATATGTTGTTTGAATTAATTGAGTTATTTAGATATTATGAAATAGATATTGTCACTTTATATATTGAACGATAATACCTTGTGAGCCGTGAACCGACGATTCGCGCCTCAGCGTTTCTGCCATAGGTTGGGGTGTGACAAGAAGAGTAAACAAAATTGATCCAAGAACCGGGGTGGTGAAAGCTTGTTTTGAAGGTATCCTCCTCGAACGATGAAGAAATTCCCATTTAAAGTGATGCCACAAAACTTTCATCAGGATTTCAATAGGTGGTATTATGACGAGAAGACCAATAAGGCTATGATTGTATTGGGGGTTGGGTACAATGTGAATTTTGTACGTGTTATTAATATGACGTGGCTTGTCAACCTTATGAAAGATGAAATTCGTGTTTTATTCAAGAATCAAGTAAGATGGGTGTATAGTAAAGGCAATGAGCTTGCAATGCAATATCAAAGAGTTGTTAGGACTTGTTTTACTTTCAGGATTAATTGTGGAGCTGACTGGTAGACCAAGAGATTATTGAAGAAATAAAAAACAAAGCACAAGACAAGGGGGTTTGTCGATACGCGTTTAGTCGACGTCGTCTTTGTTTTATTGTATTTGGTCTTATTATAATAGATGAGGGACTTAGGTTGTTATTATGGCGTGCCTATTCTCAAAGCATGTTTGGCGAATTGGGTTTTGAATTTTGTAAGTCCATACACTGAATTAGTCAGTGTATGAGTGTTTTGTAAACAGCCATATGCTGGCTGTCAACGAATGGCGTGACTTATGGAGTGTCCATTCGCTAAAGAATTTGGCGAATGGCCTTGTCACTATAAACACACATTAACTTATGAAATCAGTAATGAATCTGATCGATTTTATGATATTGCGTCCAAACTTTGTCAAATTCATCTTAGAAAACTCACGATACACACATTAGGTCCTAATTGAACAGATTAACTCTATCAAAGAACTAGATCCTGGCTATAATGAATCAATCAACATTTGTTAGTTGATATCAAGGATTTCTCATATTCAAATCTTTTTCTCCAACTGTGAGACTTCGATTCTGAGATAGTAACTGAGTATTCCTAAATTAGACATTTAAAACTACGTGGACATTGCAAGTGTGATCTGATTAATGTGATCGTAGTTCAAACCTGTAAAACTTAAATCATCGACATACACACCGAAAATAATAATATAAGTTCCAATCATTCACCGGTAATCGCTTGTTCTTTCGAGTATCTCAAAAATTTCAAACTCGTTAAAATACCATCAAGCTTGATATTCCAGCAAAGTATTCCATGCCCTCGGTGCTTGCCTCAACCCGTATAAGGCGTTGGCTAGCATGTAGACCTTGTTTTCCTCCCTAGGTTTAAAAAAACCCTTCTAGTTGAGAAACAAAGGCCTCTTCTTGTAGCTCCCCATGTAAAAATGCTGACATTACATCCAAATGATGTAATTTCCATCCCTAAATAGCCGCAATGGCAATGAGCATATGAACGGTTTCAAGTTTCGACACCGGCACAAAGACCTCGTCGAAATTGACTCCGGGTTGTTTCTCATAACCCTTTTCCGCGAGTCTTACGTTATATTTATTAATCGTACCATCTGCATTTCTTTTCACCTTGAAAACCCACTTCAATCTGATAGCTTTAGCCCCTCTCGGTAACTTGGTCAACTTCCACGTGTCTTGTCGTTTCGTTTAATGGACTCAGGTTCCGTTTGCATAGCCTTTATCCACTTTGGTTTGAATTTTGCTTCATCAAAATTCCTCGGTTCACCTTTTTCTAACAAAAGAAGTTCAATGTCCTCCACTTCCTAACATAGGACATAATCATTGAACTTAACCAGTGCGATAGGAACAAGTGCAGATCTTTATATGTTAATTTATGGTTCTTTAAGTGTTGGTATCGATGTAGTTGTTGTTGAGTTGCTGGAATAAGTAACCAGAGAATCAGACGTTGTCGCTAAAGAGATTTATGGGCTATTTGAATTAGCAACAGAAGCTGAAGAAGTTGTCGCTAATTCTGCTGCTGAATTTGGAGACAAAGTTGAATTTATGTCGCTAATGTTGTTGCTTCCCATAGGCTCGGTTACAACTTGCCCAAATCCAATATCAGTAAACCATTCTAATCAAACCAAAATAAAATTGGTGCTAGCTCCGTTTCTTCGTTGTTTGACCTGAAACAGACCAAACCCACGGCTTCTTCTCCTCAAAAACCACAACACGAGCTATCACAACCCTTTGGGTCTTCATATCGAATAACCGGCAAGCTTTAGACCGAGTTTCAATTCCGATATACACCATAATCTTCGACCGGTCGTCGATATTTTTCAAGTGAGTTCCCACTATCTTTGCATACACCACACAACCAAATACATTAAGATGAGCAATATTCAGTTTCTTTTGTTTTAACATCTCATATGGCATTTTCTTCTTTAGGGCACGTGTAGGAATTCAACTCTTGATGTATGTTGCATGTCGGATTGCCTCACTCCATAAGTAATTCGGAACACCCATTACTTTTAACGTAATCCATGTCATCTCCAATAAGGTTTGATTCTGTCTTTCAATCACCTCGTCTTGTTGAGGTGTGTATGGTGACGTTAGATGTCTTTGAATGCCTTCCATGTCAGAAAACTGGTTGAACTCATGTGAGGTAAACTCACCACCTTGGTAGGTACGAAACGTCTTGATCTTTTTCCCGACATCACTGTCAATCAATTCCTTAAACTTCTGGAAATCTTCAAACGCCTTGCCTTTAGTCTTCAACAAATGCGTCCAAACAAATCTTGAGTAATAATCGATTAAAACAAAAACTTAATTTTTACCCGCTATTGTTGGAGGGGTAATTGGTCCACAAAGATCACCGTGCACAAGTTCTGGGGCAAGATTTGCCCAAAACTCCGCCGAATTAGGAACATATTGGCTCGTTTGCTTCCCGACCAAACAAGATTCACACAACTTGTTTTCATGGGTAACGCCATGCAATCTGTTCAACCATCTCCCTCCTAGACATTAGCTTAATAGATTCAAATATTAAGTGGCCAGGCCTTGCATTCCATAACCAACTAGTTTCTTTAATTCGGCTAAGTAAACTAACAAGTTTACCAATCTTCAATAGTATCTGGTATAGCCGATTATAGGATCGAGTCACATTCATCAATAATCTACCTTGTCCATCATTCATTGTAAATTAGTTATCTTTTAAATGAATATCACGCATTCTGAGGCTTGACCGAGATTAATAAAATTAATATTAAGACTATGTAGGAAATAAAATCGATGTTAATAAGCGATGTTCACCACTTTTTGCCTCAAATAAAATCGACCCCTTACCACCTATATCAACATAGGAGTCGTCTCCAAACTAAACCTTTCTTATGACAGGATTGTTAAGTACAGAAAAGAAAGACTTGTTACCCGTTATGTGATTAATTGCGCGATTGTCCAAGTACCATTCATCACCATCATTGTACTTGTAGTTTCCGGGTATAACCTTCTTTTCATTACAGAACACCATTTCCTGAACACTCTTCACCGTAAACAATGATGGATCCCTTGTATCGAATGCTTCCACTAGCTTTACTTCACCATGAACATTTTGTTTTCAATTGGGACATTTGGAGATAAAGTGTCCAAGCTCATCACATCGGTAACACTAAATCTGTGAGAGGTCCCAGATTTTTCCCTCTTGATCACGACTATGCGGGTTCATGGCGTTTTCTTGATGACCATGGTTTTTACCAGACCCATGACCACCTCGTCCACGCACTCCTCCACGAGCTGAGTCATGATCATTGTACTAACTGCTTGAGGATTTAGACCTATGAAACATAAGCTTATCTTGGGTTTCGGAATGCATGTCTTCTTCCTGATTATGTTCCTCGTATGCATTTAAGCATCCCACAACATCTTTAAACCCAACAATTTGAGATCCAAAGTTTGTTCAAGAGAAGCAACAATCTGAATAAACTTACTTCGGAGTTGATGTGAAAAGAACTTCTTGGCCGTCTTAGTTTCCTCGATAAACTCGCTGCCTTCGACGCCATACCCGAGAGTTTCGCCACAAACTCGTCAATGGTCTCCGTCTCTTTCATCCTCAGACCATCAAACTTCGTCATGATTGTTTGCAATCTTACCTCCTTAGCCCGATCAGCCCCCAAATTACGCATCTTAATCGCGTTTCAAATCTCCTTGGCCGACTCAAGACTACCCACTTGCAATATTGTCACTTACGGGATCGATAGATAAATCAACGATGTTGTTTTTATCAACATCGGTTGCCTCGAATAAATGATATCCTAAACCTTATGCACGTTCAGGAGTACGTTCATTCGAATAGCCCATGCCGTGTAATTGGCATAGGTAAGCATGAGACTTTGGAAGTTATTCAGGTTCCCGCTCCCGCTCCCACCTCTCATCTTTATTGCTTCTTTATCATCCATCGTTCTTCAAATTGTTTATTTGAATCAAATACACTAACGACAAACCAAATTGTTTGGCTTATTCAAGATTTAATCCAGTTGGAAGAATTAAATACTTGCAGAAGAAGTTGAATACAGTAATGAATTTGAAAGTAAACTTCCAAACCAATGATAAAGATTTAATGTTCTAGAACTCAAATTGATATTAATTCA
The DNA here is from genome assembly GCF_021521415.1 of Bidens hawaiensis. Classification (NCBI taxonomy): domain Eukaryota; kingdom Viridiplantae; phylum Streptophyta; class Magnoliopsida; order Asterales; family Asteraceae; genus Bidens; species Bidens hawaiensis. The sequence continues at coordinate 745,984 of NW_027491355.1, forward strand.
ATGTTGGAAAGATATGCCTTTAAATTGTTGAACGGCGGTTCCAATAAGCCTACTTCACGAGTTTATTTTCTTTTGCATTCTCTTAACAACCGATCACAGTCTTCTTAATCGGTATTCGTGACCGATCCAACAACGCTCCTTTACACGATCACCGTCTTCCGATCTTAGTCTTCTTGATCGATGGTCATTGTTGAATCTTCGCTTTGAAGTCAATTCAAGAACGAATTGATGAAGAGAAACACAAACGAGCACACGATATTTAACGTAAATGTCTCATATTATTATTATTATTATTATTATCAGGAAACTAGCTCAAAACTTGAATACAATAATCGCTCTTAACACAATAACTCTATTCATAGCTATGTATTTTTAAGGTGACCCAAACTTGGTTAATTACCAAATATAACAAAGCCTTAATTGTAATACAACAATAATGAATTTTATGAGTTCAATAGGTCCAACCCTCACTTACACGTGATGGACCTATATTAATAAAAATTACCAACACCCACCACTCCCGTCCGGATTCCCATTATCATGTCGTATAGACTCGGACCTCGGTTCCAAATGCGTTGTAGGTGCTCTTATAAGTGTTTAAAAGAGTAGTTTACTATGATAAAGCTATGCTTAGCTATGCTTTATCACTCCACGTTTTCACAATTGTCACAATTCATCAAAACGTATCACAACACCAACCAGTTTTTACTTACAATATAATATTTCTCAGTATAAAAATATTTATACCACATAAAAGTCAAATAGTTATATACCATAAATGTATTATAGAACCTTATACAAAACATGGTCCTAACCAAAATACTAAGTTAAACATAAAGGATTATGTATTACTAAACAAACATGTAATCTTTTTCACAATATTTTGAAAAAAAAAACATTAGCCACGCAATATTCCATATTTTGGTGTTTTAGGTTGGAAGTCATTGCCTATGGAGAATTTGTCGGTAACTAAGGGTACGATTTTCAAGAATAATATCACTCATGCTTTTCAGGCCTGTGTCGAAGTAGGACGTGTTACTACATGGAAGCACATTTGGAGGCCATACACAAGAAATGATACGGTAGCTCATGATTAAAGTAAATCAAATGTTATCTTTTAAAAATATAATAATAAAATAAATAAAAATATTTTTACTTAATAAATCGCCAGTAACCCTCATCAAGCACATTGTCAGTAATCCCTCGCTAAGCACACCACCAGTAACCTACTAGAAATCAAATTATCAATGCCTGTTAGATATCTTGTATTAATAATATCCAGAAAATAAAAGAAATAAATGATACAGTAAACCGGGCTTGTGTTTAACACAATTCCCTTAAACAGATTCGCGGTCTATTCCCATGGTACTCCGGTTCGAAATAGAATCGTAACTCTGCCGAACTCGAACACTTGCCTGAAACAAAAACGAAAATAATATTGTTGCAGCAATAGGAAGAAGATGAAGTGTGTTTTAGTTGGTGTGTCCTAAACTGAAGACTGGTCATGTTTATATAGCCATACAATTACACTCAATAATCAATACTGTTAATCATCGTTAAATGATAATAATATCAAATAATGGTCATTAGTGCAGATTACAAAACTGAAAATCATAATCATTCTCATAATGATTATTAATTGTATTGACCAGACCAGCTTTTGAATTTCAAAACAAATTCAAAATATTGCCTCACGCGGGCTCGGGTTTTTGGAGCTGCATTCGTGTCCGCGGGACGTGCGGGCACGCACGAGTTCGATGAATTTCTAGTCCAGAAACCCAGATTTGCACCCCCCCCCCCTATGCGCGTGTAGGACTTGTGGTATAACATGTCATAAAGATTCAAATGAGTGGTAAAGGTTCTACTTTATAAACCACTCCTCATTTAGTTCCCAATCCGATATGGGACCACCTTTTACCACTTCCTTATTAAGACTTTATTCACACACTTTTTAACTTAAAACTTCCAACAATCCCTCACATGAATGGAGGTAGAAACAACATTATTTCGATTAGATTTCAGCAGTTGAATCTTGCATACAATAGATAGGTGTTATTCTTTGAACCTTTTCTTATGAAGTATACTTAGCCCACTGGCTCTGAGTAGACAGTGATGTCTTTGAACTCGTCTGCGGTTTGTGTAGACGACAATACACTTCACACAAGAATCTCCTTGACAAAGTCAAGTCCTCATAGTTATGTTCGTTATGGTCATGAACATGTGCCTGGTTGTGCAAGAGCTATTAAGTATTGTGCCCAACAACACCCTTCGAAGCGACCTCACTTCTCTCTCACATAGGTGATTCACCATCTATGACTACCTTGGTCGAATCATTAAAAGCCATATGCTTAGCCTCATACTTGTCACTTTAGGAATGGACTAGGAAGGTTACCTAGCTATGTCGTAAACTCCCTCTTAAAATTTTAGGGTTATTCCCCCCACAGTGACCACACTAATTCATACAATTAGGTTTTCCTATTGAACTCAATTCTTGGGATCTCCAATCTGTTGAGTTAGGTTTCCTTCGTATGAACTTTAATTTTTCAAGGGCTTCAGTCCCATTCCCATGGATGACTTATGAACTAACTCTCTACTTAGGCCTTTTGTTAGCTGATCCGAAATATTATCCTTTGACTTCACGTAGTCAACAGTGATAACTCCAGTAGATATTAGTTGTAGTACCGTATTATGTCTACGTCTAATATGTCTATTCTTACCATTATACATTGTGCTATGAGCTATGCCAATTGCCGTGTAACAACCCGACCAAAGGCGGCGTAACATGCCGGGGTGCAACGGATTGTCCAATAACACAAGACACTATAAAGTGACAATATTTAATCAACTCATTAATTTCATTCTATCATCAAAGTAACACATATTGTTCATAAAAATAAACAACAAAATATAAAAGATAGATATTGTTCATTCTTCTAATAACCTAGCGGTATCAAATAGAATGACGTCTTCGAACTCCAACTCAAGTAAGAATCAAACCTGTAACAATGCATAAAATAACATTTGTCAACACGTATGTTGGTGAGCAATTTCATAGTTTTGAGTATATATATTATGAGCGAAATCCACAAACGAATATGAGACTATAAATAAAAGCATCAATCGTGGCATATAAAGCATATGTAAATAAGGATCCTTTCTACTCGGTAACAACCGACATACTCGGATAATGAGGCCCTATTCTACTAGCACAAGGCTAAGTAGTTAGGGGAGCGTATGATTATACTTAATGAGGCTCAAGAACAACATAAAAATAAACACTCGCGCAAGTAAAGCATATGAGACATATAACACACAATAGAGCAAGTATTCTAGCATCATACACCCTAAAGTTTGTAGTTTGAGAAATGAGTATAATATAAATCATTTTTGTTGAATAAGTATGCATGTTACCCCCAAAAGATAAAAGTGAAAACGGGGGATGAAATGTACTCACGTTAACTAAATAACTTGAAAGATTGATTTGTGAATAATCGGAGATCAGGTTTAACGAGCAAGACCTAGATTAAATGGGTCTTAAGTTAGTAGGTAGTCTTGGAAGGGTTTAAAGTAAAATATGACAAGTAAAGTAAAAAAATGAAGTTCATGGTTTAAAAATATACATAGTTTGGGAAATTAAAGACATGTTCTAAAAAGTAAGTTTACTCGAAACCGGGTCTTGGTATTTCATTCATAATTATTACTCAACCTATGTTAAGTAACTTATGTGGGTTATAATGCACTAATGCAAGACCCTTGGGTGTATGAATACTAAAACAAGGTTTTAATCGAGTGTTCGGACTTGCTAATTTGGGTCTAGATAATTAACTAAACTCAAAGTTAACTTTCCAAAATGTTTTGAGATAAATCAATAAAATCAAAAGACTTAACCAAGTATATATTTCTATTGTGAAGAACCTTAACGTCCGTTAAGTGAGTATTTGGTTTCACCGGTCCAAGCTTGTTATAAGATCAAGTTGGATTCCGACACACCAAGTAAGTTGATAAAATACTTAAAATTAGTTTGAAATACATTCTTGAAGAAAAGATGAGTTTCGATGACCAAAATCACACTTGTTTGTCTTAGGCAAGTGAAATCGGTTTAGTTCGGTGTTGGTTCGGTCCTTGACTCGGAATGATACCGAGGATGGTTTCCACATACCCAAACACCATAGAACTATCAAAATGGTTTTAGAAGTTACAAGGTTCAAATCTTTCATAAACATGTTTCTTTAACTATTTTAAACAAAACTAGTAAACAAAACTATTTAAAACAAAAGCTAGTAAACAAGAGTTCGGTCTTGATTCGGGTCTAATCTCGGGATGAAACCGAGACTAGTGACTTCATACCCAAGACCATGAAACTCTTTGAACATGAATTAAAACTAAACTACTTACAATATAAACAAGACTAGTAAAGCATTAAAGGAAAATAGTATAATCAATAACTACAAAGAGTTCTCCATGAAGCCTTGCCTTGTAGCATATCACCTCCCGAAGAAGATGAAAGCCGAAGGAAACAAGGGGTGCATATTAAATATATGTTGTGCCACAAGATATGAATTAATAAGTAACAAACAAGAATTAAAGAAGGTTATTGCTTGAATATTAAGAACCTTAGAGGTTAGAGATATGAACTTTGTTTGGGAGAGAAAGAAGATGAATGAGCAAAGAAAAATGAAGAGGATGGGGTTGTTTATATAGGGAAGGAGTCAAACTTGTTTTCCTTGGTTTATATCAAAGCTTTCATCTGTTTTAAAAAGGTTAAACAAGTCAAATAATACAAACACACTAGAAAAAATCCGAAATGTGTGTGCAGATGGAGCAAGGTGGCGCGCGACCGGCTTCCTCCCTTGGGTTCGCGCAGCGCGGCGCCTTCAGGGGGGCTGGTCTTGTTTGGTCCGCTGGTCGTTTTGGGTCGTTTCGGATCGTTTTTGGGGCGTTTTTCACGTTTTAAAGGCCGTTTAAAAAGTGTTTTCGAAACCAACAGGTGTGAGATGATTATGAAACATAAAAGTCCAATATTTTATATTTTCGAAAGATTCGGTTTACAATCGGGTCGGGTTTTGAAACAAATACAAATACAAAGATTAACCGAAAAGGACGAATGTTACATGCCGATTGGCTATCACAATGTATACAGATGGCCGATGCCGGCTTAGGCCATCTTGGTATATCCTCAACAAATTGACGTAACCATTCTACCTCTTCGCCTGCTTTATCTAGGGCGATGAATTCTGATTCCATCGTGGATCTCGCTATAACCGTTTGTTTTGACAATTTCCCCGATATAGCAGCACCTCCAAGTGTGAATACATACCCACTTGTTTCTCTGGAATCATTCGTGTCAGGTATCCAATTTGTATCACAATGTCCTTCGACAACTGTTGAATACCTGTTATAATGTAACCCGTATTCCGTAGTGTATCTTAGGTACCGAAGTAACCGAATCGCACTGTTCCAATGACTTGAACTTGGCTTGCTTGTGTATCTACTTAGCTTGCTTACAGCATATGCTAAGTCGTGTCTAGTGCAACTCATAAGATACATCAAGCTGCCAATAATTCTTGAGTATTCTAACTGGTTAGCGGGTTCCCCTCTATTCTTAGCTAGATGTTGACTTGTGTCAATGGGAGTTCTAGCTACATTAGAGTCATTCGCATTAAACTTCTCAAGAATTTTTCTCACGTAAGGGGATTGACTTAAAAAAAGTCCATTTTGGGTTCGTGTGATTTTAACTCCCAAAATTACATTCGCAAAACCCATGTCCTTCATGTAAAATCTTGCTTTTAGCATGTTCTTTGTGGACGTTACGATTTTGTCATCACTTCTAGCAATGAGCATATCATCTACGTATAGACACAAAATGACATATCCATCGGATGTGTCCTTCACGTATACACATTTCTCACATTCATTGATTTTGAACCCAGCATCAAGCATGACATGATCAAACTTTTGGTGCCATTGTTTAGGAGCTTATTTCAATCCATACAAGGATTTTACAAGTTTACACACTTTCTTTTCTTGCTCAACGCTTATTAAGCCTTCAGGTTGTTCCATGTAAATCTCTTCCTCCAGATTTCCATTTGAGAAAGCTGTTTTTACATCCATTTGGTGAACATCCAAATTTCTAATGGCGGAAATGGCAAGCACCAACCTGATAGAAGTTATTCGCGTAACTGGCGAATATGTATCAAAGTAATCTAAACCTTCTCGTTGTTTATATCCTTTGATCACCAACCTTGCCTTATACTTATCGACGGTGCCATTAGGTTTCATCTTCTTCTTGAAGATCCATTGATATCCTAGTGGTTTACACCCTTGAGGAAGATCCACTAGTTCCCACGTATGATTTTTGTAAGATAGAATCTATCTCACATTTGATGGCCTCCCTCACTGAGGTCCTTCAGCGGAATTCACCACTTGTTGATACGTTTGAGGTTCCTCTTCTACCATGTAAGTAAGGAAATCATGGCCAAAGGATTTTTCAGTCCTTTGCCGTTTACACTTTCTGATTTCAACCTCCTCTATCTCAGATTGTTCCCGAGGTTCATCTCTAGTATCCTCGTTTTTAATACTTTCCTCAGCCGGTCTAGAATAGCTCGGTTTTCCTTTATCCAAACATGGGAACATATGTTCAAACCATGATGCATCCTTCGATTCTATTATGGTGCCATTGTTTATTCCAGGGTTCTTGGAATCATGCACAAGAAATCGAAATGCACCACCAGGACGGGTATATCCTATAAATACACAATCCAAGGTTATGGGTCCTATTAGTAAGCGTTTTGGTGGAGTCACCACTACCTTGGCTAGGCACCCCCACACTCGCAAGTATTTATATGATGGTTTATTTCCCGCCCATAATTCATATGGCGTTAGATCTTTCTTCTTATTGGGTATCATGTTCAAGACAGAATTCGCCAATAAGATTGCTCCCCCCACATGTCCGGGCTTACCCCAGAACTTATCATCATGGCATTCATCATTTCATTCAAGGTTCGGTTTTACGTTCCGCTATGCCATTTGATTGGGGGGAGTAAGGTGGCGTGACTTCATGTATGATTCTTTCTTTTTCACACAAGTCAACAAAAGGTGAAACATATTCACCTCCTCAGTCACTCCTTACTCTTTTGATTTTCTGATTTAGTTGATTCTCAACTTCGGCTTTAAATAAGATAAACTTATCAATAGCCTCGTCCTTACTCTTAAGTAAGTAAACATAGAAATACCTTGTACTATCATCAATGAACGTGATGAAGTACTTATTCCCACCATGAGTAGGAATTGCTTTTAGATTACACACATCAGTGTGAATCATCTCGAGGGTTCAGTAAATTGTTCAATCTTTTTGAATGACGATCTCGTTTGTTTTGCTTCGACGCAAGTTTCATATTTATTATTTGAGTCGATATCGAATGTTGGTATGCAATTAAGTTTAAACAAATGCCTAATAGAATTAAAATTAACATGACCTAGTCTACCATGCCAAACATTAGCAGACTCAAGCATATAAGCAGAACTAGTAGCGTTTTCATTCATTTCATTAAAAAAGATTACATTCAACTTGAACATACCATTGAGGGCATAGCCCTTACCAACATACACACCACTTTTGGTCACCACGACCTTATCAGACCCAATCATCATTTTAAAACCAAACTTATTCAATTGTCACCCCGACACAAGATTCTTATGAATTTCGGGAACAAACAACACATTTGACAAAGTAAGTTCCTTTCCCGAAGTCATCTTAAAACCACATTCCCCTCACCTTTGACTTCGGCCGTGGCGGAGTTTCCCATAAACACCTTCTCCATTAGTCACCTCTTTGAAAGTGCTAAAGAGACTTTTGTCAAAGCACACATGACGGGTAGCCCCCGTATCGACCCACCAATCTTTGTTATTTTTCCCAACCAAGTTAACTTCGGTGACTATAATTGAGAGGTCCGTGACCACCGCAACAAGGTTCTCAACCTCACGAACCATGTTCACCTGTCAAGCATTTTCTTTCTTTGGAAGCTTGCATTCATTGGCACTATGGCCTTTCTTTCCATAATTATAACAAGTTCCTTGAAACTTCTTTTCCTTCCTAACTCTTCCCTTAGGACTAGGGTTGGTGCTTTTCCCATGATTTTTCTTTCCACTGTTTTTACCTTTTGAAGATTGGCCATGTTCAACAACATTTTCCTTTGTTGTTCCGGAACCGTCAATTCTTTTTAGTGCAATTTGGTTATCTTCTTCAATACGAAGACGAACAACAAGATCTTCAATGGTAATCTCCTTTCGCTTATGCTTGAGATAGTTTTTGAAATCAACCCAACTTGGTGGTAGATATTCAATAATACAAGCAACTTAGAATATCTCTCTAAGCGACATCCCTTCCGTATGAATATCATGAAGAATAACTTGCAAATCTTGGACTTGACTCATAACAGTTTTTGAGTCTTATCATTTTAAAGTCCAAGAACTTAGCCACCACGAATTTCTTAGTACCGACATCTTCCGTTTTGTATTTGCGGTCCAACGACTCCCATAATTCTTTGGCAGTCTTGGCCTTACATGTCATTCAAGACATAGTTCCGGCACAAGAAATCCGGATGATTCCAAGCCTTAACCGCGCTCAACGATTGCACATCCATTGCCGCTTCATCATCTTGGGGAACGGTTTCAGTCAAGAACCTCGTGAGGTTTAAAGTGGTCAAATAAAAGGACATCTTTTGTTGCCACTGTTTGAAATTCACACCGGTGAACTTCTCCGGTTTCTCCGCATGAGTCGTGAGTGCATTAGGCAACGGAGCAACCAAATCGGTTGTGACAGCAACAGCGGAAGTCACGATTGCAGAGACGACAGTACTCATGGGTTGGGATTCCATTCTGAAACGAAAATACAAGAATAATAAGTAATCTGTTTAAGTTTGTTAGAAATATTGTATTAATAATATCCAGCAAATAAAAGAAATAAACGACACAGTAAATCGGGCTTGTGTTTAACACAATTTCCTTAAACAGATTCGAGGTGTGTTCCCAGGTACTCCGGTTCGAAACAGAATCGTAGCTCTGCCGGACTCGAACACTTGCCTGAAACGAAAACGAAAATAATATTGTTGCAGCTATAGGAAGAAGATGAAGTGTGTTTTAGTTGGTGTGTCCTAAACTGAAGACTGGTCCAGTTTATATAGCCATACATTTACAGTCAATAATCAATACTGTTAATCACCATGGGCTCGGTTTTTTGGAGCTGCATTTGTGTCCGGGGGACGCGCGGGCACTCACGAGTTCGATGAATTTCTAGTCCAGAAACCCAGATTTGCACCGCCCCTAGGACTTGTGGTAAAACATGTCATAAAGATTCAAATGAGTGGTAAGGGTTCTACCTTATAAACCACTCCTCATTTTTTTCCCAATCCGATGTGGGACAACCTTTTACCACTTCCATATTAAGACTTCATTCACACACTTTTTTACTTAAAACTTCCAACAATGCCCATATTTTCGACAAATTCTCGTTGGTAGCTTATTTTACTGACAGCATTCCGAAGGAAACATCTTTCGGCGCTAATAACGCACCGAAACTAATAGAATCCACATATTTGGATTGTCAATCAATCCATATATTTACGATATTCTGTTGTATATTTGATTAGTACAATTGATTTCCTCTGTATTTATATATTGAAGAGATTGAATGAAAAGAGGCAAGCAGTTGTATTCTAACATGGTATCATAGACCAGAGTTTAGAAACCCTAGCCGCCTCCCTCCTCAAATCCATCATCCTCTTCTAATTCACGTACCCTTCCTCATGGACATCAAACTTCATCCCACGATGATCGTTTCGAACATCAAAACCTATATTTCAATCACCCTTGACATGGAAACGGGTCAATACACTTCATGGAGTGAATTTTGAAGGAGTGAATTATTCAAAATTCACTGTCGTGCGCTATTGATATATTCCATAAGATTACACTATTTATTTTGGTGTGCTTCAACGATATTCAATGAAAACTTCATGTGACCTAACATATAGAGACACAACATAATATTGAAAACTCGTTTTCTTGCTTCCAACAAATTTCATTTAACAAACTTAAATTTTAATTAGCTTTCACCAAACTTGTTTTTCACCATAATTCAATGTATGGTAATATGGTATAACCGACTTATCGACGTATAACATTAAACATGTATTTTATCACCACATAGTCACTATTTAGGCAGTGACAGATCTAAAAGAAAAATTGAGAGATTGCAAGTCCAAAATCTTCTATTCATGGTAGCCGATACATAAAAACTAAAAAGAAAAAAGAATTACACTAAAAATATCAATCAATCATACCCAGTGAAGTTCCACAAACAGCAAAGCTATAAGTAGGGTCTGGGAGGGTGGGATGTAGGCACGCTGTACCTCTATCCAAAGGGATAAAGAGGTGGCTTCCAGAGAGACCCTCAGCTCTAAAGTACATATGTATAAAGCAATACAAAGGAAATCAAAGTTCAACAGTAATATAAAATACTAATAATAATAATATTATTAATAATAATACTATATATATGTAAAGAAAATACCATTCTGGTGTGTGACCAAAATAAGGAAAATAGAAGCCCTAAGGTATTTCTTTCTCCCTAAAAATACTTAATTTTAATTCTACTTCTCCAAGAATTTCTATCCTCAACCATGTCCTCGGAGAGGTTTATGTCTATCAAATCATGCCTAATCCTCTCGTCCCAAGTCAATTTAGGGCGTCCTCTACCCCTCCTCCCCTCTATAGTAATGCTTTCTACGGATCTAACAGGATTCGTCGTCTGTCTTCTCTTCACATGTCCTAACCATCTCAATCTCCACTCTCTTATCTGTTCTGCTATGTTCGCTACCCCTAATCTCTCCTAAAACACAACGTTTGTTATTCGGTCAAACATTGTGTGCTCACACATCCAACGTAGCATTCTCATTTCTGCTACTTCCATCTTCCGCACTTGTGTCTTCTTGATGGCCCAACAATCTGTTCCATATAGCATTGCAGGTCTAACTTCAATCATATAAAATTTTCCCTTTAGTTTAGTTGGGAAACTTTTGTCACACAATATAGATGTGGCTGCTTTCCATCTACACCATCCTACCTGAACTCGATGGGTCACATCGCTGTCTAACTCCCCATCACTCTAAACATATGATCCTAGATACTTGAACTTCTTTACCTGTGGAACCACCTGCCCTTTAATGGTGATATGTGCGTCCTCATTGTCATTTACCCCACCAAAATCACAGTGTAGGTACTCCGTCTTAGAGCGACTAATCCTTAAACCTTTTGTCTCTAAGGTTGTTCGCCACTCCCCAAGCCTCATTTTTAGATCTTGTTTGCTCTCAGCAAGTAATACAATATCGTCTGCGAACATCATGCACCACGAGAGCGTCCCCTAAATCAACTTTGACAACTCATCCAAGACTACTACAAAAAGAAACAGACTCAACGCTGACCCTAGGTGAAGACCTACCTCTACAGGGAATAAATCAGTAGCCCCCACTGGCGCACAGACACTTGTTGCACTCCTGGTATACATATCCATAATTATCTCTATGTATTTCCTGGGTACTCCTCTACCCTCCAAGCACTCCCAAAGCACCCGTAGTAGGCCTTTTCTAGGTCAATAAAAACCATATGCAAGTCACACTTCTTCTCCATATACTTTTCAATCAATCTTCTTATAGGGTGTATTGCCTCTGTGGTGGAACGACCCGGCATGAAGCCAAATTGGTTCACCGTAACCTGAGTTTCTCGTCTAAGTCTAACCTCAATCACTCTTTCCCATAGCTTCATAGTATGGCTTAGTATTTTGATTCCTCGGTAGTTACCACAACATTGGGTGTCTCCTTTGTTCTTATAGATAGGAACTACAACGCTACTCCTCCACTGGTCTGACATCTTACCATATTTGAGGATACTATTGAACAGAGTAGTTAACCACATGACTCCTTCCTCTCCCAGGTACTTCCACACCTCGATGGGTATGTTGTCTGGGCCAACCGCCTTAGCCCTTCCCATCCTCCTAAGTGCAGTCTGCACCTCTTCTCGTGTGATTCGTCGGCAATAGCAATTATTCGGTTGTTGTCGTTGGAAGGTTGTGTTGTCATGTTCTTCTTGGTAAGCTCTCCTATTGTTAAAAAGATTGAGGAAGTAGGTTTGCCATCTTAGCTTGATTTCCTGCTCCTTGACCAGTACATGCCCATCTGTGTCCTTTATGAACTTCACATGCCCCAGATCTTGCCTTCTACGCTGCCTGGCTTTGGCAATGTTAAACATAGCATGTTCCCCTTCTTTTGTTTCTAAACGTTAATACGTCCGTTTATAAGCCTCGTTCTTTACTTCTGCCACTGCCTTCTTCGCCTCTCTCTTGACCGTTTTGTAGATATCCCTCAATTCCACTCGCCCCTCCTCATTCGTGCACCTCATAAGCTCCCTAAAACATAGTTGTTTATCCCTTATCTTGTTTTGTACGGTCTCATTCCACCACCAAGACTCCTTATTCCCATACATCGTCAAAAAGGTTAAGAGAGCGCAAGCTATCCCACAACTATAGCTAGATCCACCCTTGACTAGAGCTGTCACTTTTACCCAAAACCCGAAACACAACCTGAGAAACCCCGTACCTGAACCCGAACTAACCCGACTCAAGAAACCTGAACCCGAGAAAAGGTTAACCCGAACCCGAACCAAAGTAATTCGGTTGGTACTTGGGTTCTAATTCTAGGATTTGGGTCAACACGAATAAACTTTTAGTTTTAAAACAATATATATTTTTTAGGTGTTATAGGCTATGCCTTAGCCGTTTGTGCTATTTAAAGTTAGTCCACATAGATTGTTCTCATTCTACATATTATGAATCGATTATTCATTTTTCATTATGTTTCAATTTATGACTAAAATCAGCTGTAATTCAACTCATGGCATACTAAAAATGATTATGTCGGTCTTGTTTATTATGGTTGAACTTTGTTAAATTTTACTCTTTTAAGGATGTTGTATCAGATTATTTTTGTATTGTTATTGGTTTATTTACATTAAGAGTAAAGGAAAATATATTACATTTAAATTTAACAATGTAGTTTTTTTTCCTAGGATACTTGAAACCCGATTAACCCAACCTGAAAAAACCCGAACCTGAATTACCCGAACCCGAAGAAACTGTGAGAGAATTGGGTTGGGTTTCGGGTCTAGATTTAAAACTTTGAAACCCGAAGAAAACGACCTGAAACCCGAAGAACACCCCTAGCCCTGATTTAGGCTAACACAAATTTAAAAGCTAAATTACGACAAATATCGGATAACATAAACTACCGCTTTGGAAAAGTAATTCCAATAAACTTATAGCTTGATTAAAGTTACTAAAATTCATAAATTTTTAGTTATATCCCATTGTTAAAAGTATTTGTACTTACCTTTAGGGTGTTAATCGTATCAGGTTGATGGGTTGGCGGGTTTCAGGTTGACGGGTTAACGTGTTGAGATTTTTCAACCCTAACCCAACCCATATATTAATTTTGCCATGTCGTGTCGACCCATTTGAATTTGTACCGTGTTCGGTTAGTGTTTTGGGGAAACCCATTTTATGTTAATTTACGAATATGAGTAATACCTAGTGGCTTGGTAATAAATTAAACAACTAATTACTCTTATTCATATATTACATTTTAATAATTTATGATAGATCTAATTATTTTAGTGTATTTATCTCTCATTATCAATTAACAAACTTGAGTTTATATATTTTGCTCAAGATAAGAACAAATGAATAAATAGTCAGAGAAGAGTTGATAATTAGAACAAATAAAATAAAAAGATAGAAAGTGAAGAGTAGTAAAAAAAAGTTTAAACATAATTAATAGACATACGAAAAGTTAAAATTTAAATTATTTAACTTTAAAACTTACAAATTTTATAAAATCATAATATTAACTTCACAAAAATTGTTAAACAGGTTAACCCACTTTTCTATGGGTCAAGTTTGGGCTGACCCATTTTAGACGGGTCGGGATGACCCGTTTAAAAAAATGAGTTGTGTCAACTGACCTAAAATCTATATTTGCATGTCTGGTTTCGGGTCATGTCAAAAATTGACACCCTACTCACCTTTTCCACTAATGCTTTAAAAATATACTCTTTTTTTTCTCAAACTTACCTTCTATGCCTACTTTCACACAACTGGTCGGCAAATAAACTTTAGTTCAATTGGTATTGAAGGGAAAGTAAAGATTTGGGCTGGAAACTACAAGTTCTCAAGTTCTAATCTAATCATAACTGGGTTTTAACTCAATGGGCACTTGAGGGGTGGGTTTTTCCCGGAGCAGGAGATGATGGGTTTGGGCTAGCATTGTCTGTGATCAATGGGCTTTTGTGGTCGTCTCTCTCCCTTGAATTACCCGGGTTAGCCTGTAACATCCCGAGAATTCCTTGAGTAATATTAAAATATTAATTGCGCCAGAATAATTAATTTGAGTTGGTATAATAATAATAATAATAATAATAGTAATAATAATAAAGATAAGAATGGTGGGCTAAATAAATGGAATTAATTATGGACTAAAGTTGAAGATGAGCCAAAGGTCCATGGGCTTAGGGAGTATAAATACCCCTTAAACCCTAAATCTTTTCCATCTCCATCATTCTACATCTTAGCCTACACCATCAAAAACACTCACTTGTCCAAACTCTCTATACAATATTCTATTCAACGATCCAAGACCAACCGAAGGTAAGAAATCATTTGTCTCAGCTGACCCAACCATTTAGAACCCGACACCCCAGACCCGGGATGCCGAATGAGCCATTTGAATCTATATTTAACTTTATTTGGGTGTTTAATTAACCAAAAACGAGCTTAAGAGCCACCTTAGCTCAGATATGTACACCCTGAAGCTACCTAGGTCATAAACAATCAAACTCCGGCAAACCATGGTGGTTAACGGCGGATGACGGCGCTGGAATTTTAGAAAAACCCTAAAAACGCAAAATAGAAAGTCGGTATGCACGTTAGGGCATATATGTATGTAACATAAACGTATGTAAGCCGTATATGTTCTATAGCGTGTATGTATGTACACCTTATATGTATATATAGCGTATATGTATGTAAGCTGTATATGTATCTACAGTGTGTATGTATGTGCATCGTATATGTATATTTAGCGCATATGTATGTAAGCCGTATATGTATCTACAGCGTGTATGTATGTGCACCGTATATGTATATGGCGTGTATGTATTGTATACCGTATATGTATATACGGCGTGTATGTATGTATGCCATATATGTAGGACGTATATGTATATATGTATGCATGCCTTATATGCTAGAACGACTTATACGTTGGAATTAACTTACACACCCTAAAACTTATACGGGCCTAAGTGATTTTCCAAATAAACAAAAGATATACAGCGTAAACCTACGTAAACGATAGATATGAGCTTATATAATATATGAGCTAAGAATATGTAAATATTTAATAAGGAAAGGTAACGTTCAAAACGGGAAATGACCTAGTAATACGATACAACTAGGAGTAGTTAAGTGATGCTTGTTAATTCTTAAACAGTTAGCCGTGCACAGCTCAAGAAGGGCACACCTGTAAATTCAGAAAGGAATAATTTACAGGTGAGTTTCCAGCCCCATTTTCCTGTTATGTTTTCGGGGCTGTGTGCATACTCGATGTAATTAGTTAATACACTTACCTTAAATGGTAAGTGTATGATATGTGAAAGTTTTATGATTGATGTATAAATGATATATGAATGTGTTATGAATGATCTATGAATGAAATGTTAGGAGTATGTATAAATATGAAAGTAATGACATGAATGAATGACGGTATGGTTGCATGGAAAGAAGGGCACCAGACTCTTATAACATCTGAGGATGGAGGGTACCGGACCCTTATAATATCCGAGGATGGAGGGCACCGGACCCTAATAATATCCGAGGATGAAGGGCACCGAACCCTAATAATATCCGTGTGGTATGTTGGGCGAAATGCTCTTTATAATGTAAGAATATTTATGAATGTACGGTGTACGTTAAAGAAAGAAAGTATGTCTATGTGGAGAATGTTAAATATGTTAAGTATGTAATACGTACCTTCGGGCATGTATATATGAATGTATAGTATGTTACCTGATTAAACTCACTCAGCGTAGCTGACTTTTAGTATGCACGAAGGTAAATAAATTAAAGCAGCTGACTTGAGGGAGACACATGACATGATCTGATGAGGTTGGCATCTGAAGAAGAGGCTGGCATCTAAAGACACATGGCATGAACTCACTCAGCGTAACTGACTTTTAGTATGTACGCAGGTAAATAGATTAAAGCAGCTGACTTGAGGGAGACACATGACATGATCTGATGAGGCTGGCATTTGAAGAAGAATTGGCATGATGTTTTAATACTATGTTTTATCTTATGTTTAAAGACAAGATTTGAATGTTTTGTATTGAATGGTTGATTTTTATTCCGCGGAAAGTTTTTAATTAACTCTCTGTGTTATGAGTAAACCCAACGTCAATGTAGGACACCGGAAACGGGTCCTTACATAACCGGGCTTTATTTGTTTGTTGTTAAAAAATAGAAAGTATATTTATTCACATAATTCTTTACCAATTCAGGTTTTGTGCCCTATTTTCTCGTTAACATTACCAATATATTCACTCTCTCTTTTAACCGATCTACTACCGACTGATCATGTCCTTGTCAGTTAAATAAACTTTGTCGTTCAGTTTTTAATCCAAAATAACATGTTTGTCATCAAACTCACCAAAATAACCTTTAACATTCCACACCATACTTTTATGTTCAACACTTTTTTTGAATTTGTTTTGGAAATTCGAAATCAATATTTTTTGTTTTGGTCAACTAATTTGTCGGTGAATACTCATTAATAGAAATGCACTCTTACTTTGATGATAAAAATATATATAAACATGCTATATAATTGTTAAATGTAAAGCGAAACATGTGACGATTACGTGCCAGTTCGCTCAACTGGTTTGGCGTGTCATAGAAACATGGCGCAAGGTCCTTTCAATATATGCATTCTCAAAGATATGCTAGAAGTACATAGACACTTGTCATTATCTACTCGAAAGGCAAAGGTGTTTTATGCGGTATGTCTTATCACGATTTGGTGTTTTTGGCGAGCGAGGAATATGGTGGTGTTCGAGAGGAACCCGGTGAATTCGAATAATTTGATTGGTGAAATCAAGGGACTTAACTAGCTACTTGTGGGTGAAAATTAGCCGGGGGGAATTTCCATACGTTAACTTGGGAAAGGTTGTTTGGGTTTACGTTTAATATGTGATGATGAGAATTTTTTAATATTTTTTTGCAATTGTAATAGGTTGTACATGAAATGTAATGGGGGTGATGGGCGTATATATGCGGGTATGAATAACTTGTTTGTATTGTATCCATGTTATTATCACGAAATAAAATTCTTTTGTTGACCATTAAAAATAAATAAATATTTCGGACATCAGAGATTCTTCAATTATCAACATTAATCCAGGCCAGGAGATCAATAAATTGAAGTAAACAATGAAGAAATATCATATATGGGCTATGTGGTCAAATCATGAATCAACAAAATTCACGCTGAAAGGTTGAATAACCAAACAATAACAGGATTGAGATTTATGGGATGGATCGACGAATTGAATGCAGTCAAAATTAACCAAATCAACCTTTGAATTTTATGTCAACTACCTACACAATATCCATTATAAAAGATGCATCAATCTAAAGGCAAGTAACATGTGTTTAGTTTGAGCTTTAGCATCACCTAAAATTGATTATAGTTTTATAGTTGGTGGATCTCTAGAAAAGTGTGTTATGCCTAAGAAGCCTAAGAAAAGTTATGAGGGTGACATGTGACTACTCTTGGTTAGGATTAACAACATTAAAGTTTTAAAACTCAAACTTTCATCCACTTCTGTCTTCTAAGTATAACATATAAAATCTAGTACAAAATATTTGGTAAAAAAATCAAACACAAAAATTTCAGAACAAAAATATTAATAAAAAAATCAAATACAAATAATATAGTACAAAAATGTTGTATAACTTAGAAAAAAAACTCAATTTTTTTATTTTTTAGTTAATATTTTTATTTATCAATATGATACTTAAACAAAAGGTAAAAATGTAATTTAAAAAAAAATAATTCCATTAAAAATGCTACGGACATCTAAAAAAAGTGGGGAAATTATTATTACTAATTAGTATAAAGACCAAGTTTGGCCTACAAAATTTGTCGGTGTGGGGTCAGGCTGGTTTTAAGGATTCGTTTTGGTTTGCCGCGTTTCTTATACACGTGTCTGAGGCTATGACGCGTGTATGTGATTCCCTCTGTTCCACCATCTTCTTTTGCTTAAAATTGAGTTCTATCTTTAGTTTTAGTTCTTTACCGCCGCCGTCACATTCTCTCTGTATTCTTTAAATTGTATCCTCACCGACGTTGCTAAATCGAGTGTCGGTTCTGATTTGGAATACTCGGTGGTGGCGATGGACGGCGGTCGTCTGGTGGTTCGTTTTTACCGCCCTAGGCGTCGTTGGATATGCCTCTCTCTACTACATCGCCGCCGATGTTCCTAAATGGGATGTAGTGTTGCCGGGTTCCTTGGTGGCGCCGTGTGGTGATTGAGCCTTTGGTGACCGTGGCCAGCTTCGTTTTTGTGGTAGAAACCTATTACGTGAGCCACTGCCAACAAAAAGTTCTTTTCCACTGAGGTAACCACAAGATTTCCCACTTGATTGCGATTTTTATTATGCTAAGAAAGAAAGGTAAATATGTTGATTCTGTCAACGGGTTTCTGTTGTTGTGTTATGGTGGAAATCGAGAGATAATTACAGATATCAGGTTGGGTTACTTCTTCTTCTTCATTTGACATGCTAATGAAGAAAGAAAATAAAGGATTCGGTGTCTTTTAACCGGCTATTCTACTAAATGTGTATTCGATAGTTCTAATGAGGTCTTAAGTTTGATTGTGTGAAAATTTTGACACCGAAAATTGTGACATTCAGTTGGGCAACATGCAACATAAACAGAATTAATTCAAAGACAAGGACGGGGACGCGTTTTGTAGGTAACCCGTCGTCTTGGGTTCCGCTTTAGAACCGTAAGTGGAGGTGGTGTTGTGGTCAGTTGCCCTTTTGTGTTTGCCGATTGTGGTCTTACTGGTCTATTGGTTTCCTTGATAGCAACTATGATGATCATGTATTCGAGCCTGCTATGATGACCTTCTATTCTATCGTTGCAGGGTTCTGATTCGGAACTCTTGGGGGGTGGTGGAGTCGTGCAGTAAGTTGTTGTGTTTGGTGAGTGCGGTCTATTGTTGACCGAGACACAACTTTACGGCTTGACGTTTCTTAGATCGGTTCGGTTGCTATCTGGTGTAATTTTCTGACGGGTTTACGGTCACCCTTTGATTAGTTTGTTTTCTAACGACTATGATTTTAAAGTATTTGTGACGATGATGATGATAATGGCTTTCTGGTCTTCTATTGTCGGGTTCCGATCATATATATATATTGAACAATTTAAACCTGCATTTTGTCTACATGCCTTGGTGGCGTTTGGTTGCTAACAGAATATGATGGTAATGCATTTGAGCCTAACCAAATATCTAGGAAAATACAGTAGTTTAACCAAGTTAATGCAAGTTAAATGCAACATTTGTATATCAAATTCGCTTATTTAATTTTTTTCATTTTTATGTCATCAGGAAAATGGAGGCAAAAAGATCACAACTGGACGCTAAGGTATGCATTTCATGTTCTATTGTTGTGTAACACAAAAAGTTTCATTTATAAGATACCAAATTTGTCTTAAACTAATTGTTAGAAAACTAGCTGCATACTATGGTC
Organism: Bidens hawaiensis; assembly: GCF_021521415.1. NCBI lineage: Eukaryota > Viridiplantae > Streptophyta > Magnoliopsida > Asterales > Asteraceae > Bidens > Bidens hawaiensis. Next base: position 765,902 of record NW_027491355.1, read on the forward strand.
TCTTTTAGTGTTCTACTTAATTAGAGTGTAGCCAACTAATTTTGGGTTCTACTTGATTATGCATTAGATGTGTACATAACCAGTATATTTTTTCGAAATGATTCCAGTTCGGGCTCAATTAATTACGCCAGCAAAAATATATCGGTATATGTTTCCTTGTATTAGTATTTTGGTGAACTAAGTACCTTTTTAATCGGGTCAAGCGTAATGGCATGAAAGGTTTAAAAAACCATTGTTTGTTCAACTGTGGTAAAGTCTCAAAAATTATTTTTCCTAAAAAATAGTAATAATAATAATGAAATGGTATCTAGCCTTACAGATTTGTATACATTTTTGGGGTTGTGTTTTTGACATACACATAATGTTGGGTTGTCAGTTATTAGCGAATGTAAACCATGTATTCTTTGCTTTTCATCAGGTGGCTTCTGAGTTAGATATATGCTACCATATGGGAAGGTTCATATAAAGGTAAGCAAAATCAATCAATCAATCATACCCAGTAAAATCCCACCGACAGCAGAGCTATAGGTAGGGTCTGGGGAGGGTGGGATGTAGGCACTCCGTACCTCTATCCAAAGGAATAAAGAGGTGGCTTCCAGAGAGACCCTCGGCTCTAAGAACATGTGTATGAAGCAACAAAAGGAAATCAAAGTTTAACAGTTATATAAAAGACTACTACTAATTATAATAATATTAATAAAAAGGTCACATTTTAACCGCAATATAAAAGCTAATAATAATAATAAAATATGTAAGGGAAATACCATTATGGTATGTGACCTAAATAAGTTAAGTCTAAGCCCTAAGGTATTCAATTCTCTATAAAAATCCTTAACTTTAATTCTACTTCTCCACGAATTCCTATCCTCAACCATGTCCTCGGAGAGGTTTAGGTCTATCAAATCATGCCTAATCCTCTCATCCCAAGTCAATTTCGGTCGTCCTCTGCCCCTCCTCCCCTCTATAGTAATGTTTTCTACGGATCTAACAGGATTCGTCGTCTGTCTTCTCTTTACATGTCCAAACCATCTCAATCTCCACTCTCTTATCTTGTCTACTATGTTCGCCACCCCTAATCTCTCGCGAAGCACAACGTTTCTTATTCTGTCTAGCCTTGTGTGCCCACACATCCAACGTAGCATTCTCATTTCTGCTACCTCCATCTTCCGCACTTGTGCCTTCTTGATGGCCCAACAATCCTGTTAAAAAAAATCAATTATATTAATAAGATAAAAAAATCTACTTTTCTGTTTAAACGTACTATATTTCAAATTCCTAAAATACCCTTGTGTTCAACTATATCCGCAGTCCGCTACAATGACTTAACAGTGGGCGGTTTCCAAATTTCAATGCTACATTTTAAGTTCAAGTTGAATACTTAAATCCTTGACTCTTGATGTAATCTTAAATTAAAATCTTATGGCAACCACTATTTCTCTGCATAAACTAAAGTGGGTGCAATTCCATAAGCGGTGCCTGCCTATTAGGCACCTATTGCAGAAGACAGTTAAATGCATCACAAGCTTGAAAGTTAGGAATGATAATATGAGATATTTCAAAAATACTTGAATGTTTTCTAAACCCTACTTAATGTTATGTAAATAGAAATACTTACTATGTATTTGCAATTACCGCGCAATCAAGCCCGACGGACACATCCAAGCCCGGCGCGTCGGGTCAATCACTAGTTTAAAATAAAAGAAAAACAATGGTTGTGGCTAGATACCCCACATTCCCTCGTTTTTCCTATTTTTTGATCTCAACCCCATTGCTTACTCATTTTAACTTGTTTTTTTGTTGTGTTTTTACTAGTTTATTGTCTTTCTTCTAAGATTTTTTTTCCTTTTTTTTTCATATTTTCATTATTATTTTTTTCTCTCTCATGAGATTTGGAGTGAAGACAAGGTTCATGTACATTTTAATCTTAACAGAAGAACGTATGAAATAATACTTATTTATAAAAAAATGAGAACTTAAGAAACAATACCAACTACATTACCAATCTACATAAATAAATACTGATTTATAATAACAAAGAAAAAAAATCTAAATATTACAACAAAATAATCAAAATCAAAAACAAAATAATAACTGTTTCGGTCAAAAATTAACAAACTAACTTTTGATCAAATTAGTGCGTGAGGTGGGGTGCTTAATGGTAAAATGAATGAACACAAAGATATGATAATGAGGGAAAAAACCTTTGATTATGATAATCTTGTCTCGATAAAAAATTATCAACATAATCTTTGGTCGAATTGCTCCGGTCAAAGATTGACAATGTAATCTTTGGTCGAATTAGTACTTGATTATAATAATCTCCGGCACAAAAAACCCCCGGACGCTAAAAACTATCACCGTCAATATTATTAATAGTAAAAAATGGTGATTATAAGTGGTGGAGCTGATAAGTGATCGTAAGCTATGTGTTACAGTGATTGCTAGTAAGCTAAGTCGTGAGAGTGTGTGTTCTAGTGATATTATCAGCTCGTTTATATAAGATAAGGTTACAACTGTATCCCGAACAATCCGGAAACCCTAGACTATTTCTTCAATAATCCGTTGCTTGCCCACATTCCATATGACGAAGTTCAGGCACTAGCCGTTGTAAGTCCACGTTCATATAAGCATATTTAACACGTGATCTTATCTGCAAAACAAAGAAAAATAATATAGGACAATTGAATTAGTCAAACCTCATCCTCGTAATATTAGCGTTTACGGGATAGCTCAAAATCCTTGAATTGTTGCTCATCCCGAGGATAGATAATTTACACCCAACAATTGTCCCCAATTTTTACAGATCATGCGTGACAGCTGTAGAAATTTCAAATTTTGAAAAATAAGATATCTTCTGCCAACTGAAAGGACACGCACGCGTATTGAGGAAACCCTAAAACCGACTTTCCCAGTTATAATCAAACCATTCCCCAATCTCAAAATAATACTTCCTCCACCGGTTCATAGTCAGGTCAGTTCCTCTCTCTCGTCTTCTTTAATTTCTCGAAATTTTTCTTCCGATCCGAACGATAATGAGGAAGAGAACTCCTCAAGCGCCCAATCTTTTCTCCTTCGTAACCTCGGAAGACTTTGTTGATCAAGCTCACATTCCGGCCACCGATGAAGACCAGTGTCTTTTTAGAGATCTAGATATTAGATTTCTAAAAGACTCGGGTTTACTACCTGCTGAAGATATTATTAGGCCCTATGATCCCAAAGTCAAGGCTGACTTTTCCTCTAAAACCTGGATTTGCTTTTTTCATTACCCCTTTTCGATTGGTTTTTCATATCCGTTTTCCCCACTTATCAAGGAGTTCTTTGACGTTTCTGGATTCTCTTACTTCCAAGTCATGCCGATGGTGTGGAGAGTCTTGGCCACCGTAGATCGATTGAATAAAACCCATGGGTTGTCGATTGGTATACCTGAGATAGCTGCCACCTATAACCTCCGTACACACGGGTCATTCCGCTACTGCCTTCAATCCAAATCCAGCCGTCTTTACATGGTTCCCAAGGTGTCCATTAGTGACCCTGACTGGAAGAAAAAATTCTTTTTCGTCCGTCGTGACTCTATTCCCGATGGAATGAACTTGCCTATTAAATGGGTTCACAAGGGTAGGAAATCTTTAGGATAGAATTTCTTTTGAAAATGTTATGTGTTAATATGGTTTCTTTGTTGGCAGTTGTGTTTGAGGATTTGGTAAAGTATAGGAAAGATACAAATAGAAGGCTTAAGGCGTTGTTTAAGATTCCACCAGAGGATAGGGAGTTCTAGTTAGAAGAAGAAACGGGAGAAACAAGTGTAACTTCTACAAAGTCTGTTGAGAGCATGTCTTCTGGTAAGTTTTTTGGGTTTTTCATGAAATCCTTAGGATTTTACTTTCTTGGGAATAACTTGATAAATTGTCGTATAGGGATGCCGAAGCCAAAGTCTTCTTTCAGCATAGTTGATCTGGACGATCTCATTGAGGATAGGACCGTGGTAAAGCAAGAACACTCCAAGACCGCTTCTCCGATTGTGAGAGTTCCGATGACTCGTCAGAAAAGCGCTGCACAGAAGAAGAGGAAAGCCACTACTTTAGCCGAGACCGAGCCCTTTGCCGATATGAGCACTACTGACGCTGTGGAGAAGCTGCAAGCTCTTGCCAACTTTCTTGGGACAGTAAGTACTTTCGTTTATCCTGAAAATAGTAAACTGCAGAAAACTTATGTTAATTTGGGGATAACAGAAAACTGAAGGTTACCGTCAAAGATCCCAGGATGCTGAGTTGGCTCAAAAAGATGTTGAGGCTAAGGTTGCCGATATTCTGCATGCTGCTGACATCAAGGATAAGCTGCTCAAAAAGAAGGATAAAGAGATTTTGGATCCCAGAGCCTTATTTGAGTTGGAGAAGACTGAGTTCCTCAAAGAGGCCAAGAAGTGTGCAACCACCAGTATCGTGGAGTCGATGCTCAAGATGTCAGAGGAAGTTCAAGCGAAAGGCTGCACGATGGATTCCTGGAACTCTGTGGCTTGGAGGAAGAAGCTGAAGATGCTGAGGGGTGAGAAGATTGAGGAAGATGATGTGGCGGGCACTTCTGAGGTGGTCAAGGAGGCTGGTGCTAGTGAAGAGGTGAAGGAAACCAAGGCTGGTGAGGTGACGGAGTCGGAGAAGAAGGAGGGCGACCAGGTTGAAGGTGATAAGGTTTAGGCCTGGTTTTCAAGTGGTTTTTATGTGCTTTTGATGGTTTTTGGACAATTTTTATTCTGGTTATGTAAGGATAATGTAGTATGCTTAGGATAACGGTTTGAGTGGAGGGATCCTGGTTCAGGACGAAGCCCAAACCTTTTATTTCATGCTTTTAGACAATATGATGGTTCAGGTGGACGAGCTCTTTTTTGAGTGAAACCTAAATCATCCTTTTCCTGCACTTTTATATTAGTAGAATAACATTTTATGACTTATGTTGGTGTTTTATCTTCGTTCATGTTATCAAATTTTCACAATAAAGTTGATTTCATTAGAATTTTGAAATCCAAGTGAGATAAGAAACAAAATTTAAGTAGTTAATGAACCATCATAAAGTCATAAAATTTATTAAATAGAAGGAAATAAAGAACATTGCAAAATAGGAAGTCATGTCAGAATTATTTAGTAATCAACTTTGATAAGGTATAGACCACTTTGTCCTTGTTAACAAGATTACCTCTCAGGTTGTTCTTCTAATCATAAGGATATCCTGCAATATTATCCTGAGAATAGTTTCAGAAATTCTGGCGACAAGGCCCAAATATACTGGCGACAAGGCCTAAACTGGCGACAAGGCCCTTGAGAAGAGGTGAAAACCCCTTAAACCTTAGGATTAAATTGGCGACATGGCCCTTGAGAAGATGTGAAAACCCCTCAAACCTTGGGATTAAACTGGCTACATGGCCATTGAGAAGAGGTGAAAACCCCTTAAACCTTAGGAAATGGTACATCTACCATAAACTTGAGATTCAAACCAATAGCTGAGGATAACGAGGTAACAAGATATTTCATGTGCTGGCCCCGTCTCTCAAACTACGGCCGAATAAACGTGCGCTACAGGCGATCTTAAGAAGAGGTGAAAACCCCTTAAACCTTAGAAAGTATTGAATAATACCTTAACTGGTGACAAAGGCCAACTGGCGACAAGGCCCTTGAGAAGAGGTGAAAACCCCTTAAACCTTATAAATAAACTGGCGACAAGGCCTATATATACTGGCGACAAAGCCCAAATTGACTCCATTCCATGTGCGAATACCACATATCTTCAAGCTACAAAACAGTCAATTCTAAGTGAGGGGTGGGTGTTGGCCTTGCTAACACCCCTCCGATGCTTAAGTCAGTACCAGGATAGAAGAATAATAATGTTGAAAAATAAAAAGATAAATTAGAATACGTACCTTAGTTGTTTAACATTACTGTTAAATTATCCTCGGGATAGAAATCTTACATAAAATATTTTTTGAGGTGAATAACGTTCCAAGCCCTTGGTAGTAAGTCACCATCCAAAGTGGACAATATGTATGCCCCTTTTCCTTCTTTCGAATCTATCAAGTAAGAATCTTCCCACTTTGGTGCAAACTTTCCATCTGCAGGATTTGTAGTATTCTGAAAGGCTTTTCGGAGAACCAAATCCCCTTCTTGAAATCTACGAACCTTGATATTTTTGTTGTAGGACTTTGCTATCCTCTGTTGATAAGAGGCCATTCTGATCTTTGCTAAATCCCTGAGTTCTTTTACTGCATCTAAATCTTCAATTAGACTTTGGGTGCTATCTTCGGAATTTTGATAACTGACTCTAGCTGTAGGGATAACCATCTCTGTCGGGATAACTGCTTCAGCTCTAAACACTATTGAGAAAGGAGTCTGACTAGTAGCATTTTTTGAAGTAGTCCTATCTGCCCAAAGAACAAAATGTAGTTCCTCGGCCCACTTTCCTTTCTTAGACCCCAACTTTTTCTTTAGGTTATTGATAATGATTTTGTTGCTTGATTCGGCCTGTCCGTTAGCCTGAGGATGGACAGGTGTTGAAGTGACCATTTTGATTCCCCAACTGGCACATAAGTTGGTGGTTCTCTTGCCGATGAACTGTGAGCCATTGTCACACACTATCTCTGCCGGGATTCCAAATCTTGTCAGAATATTGCGCTTGATGAATGAGATAACTTCTTTCTCTCTGACTTGAACAAAAGATTCAGCCTCGATCCACTTCGAGAAATAGTCTGTCATTGCCAGCATAAAGACTTTTCCTCCCGGAGCTCTTGCTGGCTTTCCCACGATATCCATACCCCACTTCATGAAAGGCCAAGGGGATATAATAGGATACAATGGTTTGGCTGGCTGGTGGAGAATGTTGCTATGTCTCTGGCATGCATCACATTTATGAGAATAATTCATAGCATCCCTCTTCATTGTTGGCCAGAAGTATCCTGTTCTCAGGATTTTGGAGAATAGTGCTCAGCCCCCAGTGTGATTCCCACAGTCTCATTCGTGGATATCCTGAAGAACTTCTTGAGCTTCCGTCTTCTCCAAACACCTAAGATATGGTCCTGCAAGAGATTTTCTATATAATATATTATTCATTATAGCATATGAGATTACCTTTGTGCGAAAAGCTCTTGGGTTTTCATCCTTGGGATAACTCCATCCTGTTATATCTCCTGATTGGGATAATCCAGGAATTTTCATTATCCCTAGGATTCTTGATTCTCATATCTTCACCATCTTCTGATATTTCATTAACACCTTGTTTTTCTATTACTAGGCTCAGGATGTGTATGATGGGAATCTTGTCACCTTCCGATATTCTGAAGGATGAAGCTAAGTATGCTAGGGCATCTGCTTCAACATTCTCTTCTCTAGGTACCTGTGAAATATAAAACATTTCGAAACATTTTGCTAGTTTTTTGACTAGCTCTAAATATTTCATCAGTTTTTCTCCTCTAACAGTATATGAACCATTAAAATAAATAGTTAATAATAATGAATCAACATGTACTTGAATAAACCTGATTTTCATGTCGACTGCTAGTTGTAATCCTGCTATTAAAGCTTCATATTCTGCCTCATTGTTTGTGGCTTGGAATCCGCAGGATATGGATTGAGGAATAATGTCCCATTGTGACGATTTCAGCAGGATCCCGAGACCTGTTCCTCTAACATTTGAAGCACCATCAGTGTATAGGGTCCATTTATCTTTGGTTTCTTCCAGTTGTTGGACTTCCAAGTCTGCTTCTTCTTTAAGTTCACTGGTGAAATCAGCCACAAAATCTGCTAATGCCTGGGATTTGATGGCAGTCCTAGGTTCATATGCTATATCATATGCACTCAGCTTTACAGCCCATTTTGCCATCCTATCTGACATTTCTGGTTTCCTCAAAACAGACTTAATAGGGTAATTAGTTTTAACAAGAATAGGATGAGTTTCAAAATAATGTCTAAGTTTAGTAGATGACATAATAAGTGCTAAATTAATTTCTCAAGATAAGAATACCTGGTTTCAGCATCCAATAAACTCTTACTTACATAATAGATGGGATGTTGTTGACCTTCGAGGTCCTTAGCTAAAACTGCACTCACGGCATTATTTGATACAGCTAGATATAGAGATAGAGGTTCACCTTCTTCGGGTTTTACCAGTAGAGGAGCAGATGAGAGATAAGCTATTAAGGACATTAAAGCCTCCTCATGCTTACTGGTCCACTCGAACATTTTGTTTTTCTTCAGGATATCATAAAATTCTTTTCACTTTTCTGAGGATCTGGATATGAATTTGTTGAGCGCTGCTATCCTACCAGTTAGCCTTTGAACATCCTTGACTGATGCTGGGGATTTTAGATTCAGGATAGCTTGTATCTGCTCCGGACTCGCCTCTATTCCCCTTTTGGTGACCATGTATCCCAAGAATTTGCCAGCCTTCACTCCGAAATGGCACTTTGCAGGGTTCAGCTTCATGTTATATTTGTCGAGGATATCAAATGCAGTCTTGAGATCCTGGAGGTGATCCTCAACTTTCTTGGACTTCACCACCATATCATCAATATAAACTTCCATCGTGTCCCCCAGCTGCTCTTTGAACATCATGTTGACTAACCTCTGATAGGTTGCACCTGCATTTCTAAGTCCAAAGGGCATAGCAATATAACAATAAATACTTGTGGGAGTCATGAAGGCTGTGTCTTCTTGATCTGAGGGCTCCATTTGGATTTGCTGAAATCCTGAGGATGCGTCCATAAATGTCAGCATCTCGTGGCCGGCTATAGCATCTACCATCGAATCGATGTGTGGCAGAGGGAATGGATCTTAAGGACAGGCTTTATTCAAGTCTGTAAAATCTACACAAACTCTCCATTTTTCATTCTTTTTCTGCACAACCACCACATTTGCCAACCATCGGGGATATTGAACTTTCTCGATCATATTCGCCTTCAAAAGTCTTTCAACTTCTTCTTGGATAATTATGTTTCTCTCAGGTGCAAACTTTCTTCTCTTTTGATGGATTGGCCTGAAAAAATTATCAATTCCAAGTTTATGTGTTATAATATCTTTGGAAATACCTGTCATATCTTCATGTTTCCATGCGAATGTCGCAGACCCTGAGTGCTGGAAGAGCGAGGATCCAGGGTTGTACGCCATGGTTGACTCCGGACGCACCAATCCTGAGGATCCTGGAGGAGTGAAATCCAGAGATCTCGGGATTAATGGCATGAATTCTTCCATCGGTTGTTTTGACTTCCTGAAATCTTCCAGTTCCTTAACGAGCATCTGGTTGGTCTTGTTCTGGTGATCCATCTGCTTCGGTAACCGTCTATACATAGATAGAAGGTCATTGTTGGACACCATAATGGGATCCTGGGGAGATGGTCCTGCTCCTGGCAACACGGGAGTAGTAGTTTTCTTCTAAGTGTTGTCCGGTTTCTAAGGAATAACAGCAGCAGAAGGAGGAGGAGGCATGGAAGGCTTCATGGAGGAATCTGAGGCTGCGGCAGAAGAAGAAACAATCTTTGGTTGGGAAGACATGTTGTGGATATTGAGAGTAGGGTCTAGTTTGAGGGTTGATAATAATCAAAGCACCGATTGCCCCACGGTGGGCGCCAAATTGTTTCGGTCAAAAATTAGCAAACTAACTTTTGATCAAATTAGTGCGTGAGGTGGGGTGCTTAATGGTAAAATGAATGAACACAGAGATATGATCATGAGAGAAAAAACCCTTGATTAAGATAATCTTGTCTCGGACAAAAATTATCAACGTAATCTTTGGTCGAATTGCTCTGGTCAAAGATTGAAAATGTAATCTTTGGTCGAATTAGTACTTGATTATAATAATCTCCGGCACAAAAAACCCCCGGACGGTGAAAACTATCACCGTCAATATTATTAATAGTAAAAAATGGTGATTACAAGTGGTGGAGCTGATAAGTGATCATAAGCTATGTGTTACAGTGATTGCTAGTAAGCTAAGTCGTGAGAGTGTGTGTTCTAGTGATATTATCAGCTTGTTTATATAAGATAAGGTTACAACTGTTATCCTGAACAATCCGGAAACCCTAGACTATTTCTTCAATAATCCGTTGCCTGCCCACGTTCCATTTGACGAAGTTCAAGCACTAGCCGTTGTAAGTCCACGTTCATATCAACATATTTAACACGTGATCTTATCTGCAAAACAAAGAAAAATAATATAGGACAATTGAATTAGTCCAACCTCATCCTCGGAATATTAGTGTTGACGGGATATCTCAAAATCCTTGAATTGTAGCTCATCCTGAGGATAGAAAATTTACACCCAACAATAACAACAAATACTTATAACAGCAAAATATAAATCAGCAAATACTTATAGCGTCTCATAATCGAAACTTAGCAAAACGAAAAAAAATAACATCAAACACCTTTAAAATTTAACTAAATGATAACAGCAAATCGGTTCTCACTGTTTTCATGTTAAGAATAAAATGTATTTGATCAAATATATATATATATATATATATATATATATATATATATATATATATAGAAAAGAGTTCAAATAAGAATAAGGAGTTTCTTAGGAATGGTAAGAACCGACAAATATTGGACGTTTGGCATTACAAATTATAGTGAAAGAACAATTCTAGGAAGCTATGTCAGTTATTAGTAATTTTAAATCTCAACCATTGATTAATATGATCCAATTACTATGATTTATTCTTAGTTTTCCTAGGAAACTACTTATTTTTAGGATAACCCCATATATATATATATATATATATATATATATATATATATATATATATATATATATATATATATATATATATATATATATATATATATATATATATATATATATATATATATAGGGAAATGATCAAGATATAACTCCTCTTTAGAAAGAGAACTAAAGAACTAATAATGAAGTATTTTTAATTTTAATTAAAAAATATATTTTTAGATTTTTTTTCTTTCATCGTTCTTATATGTTGTTATATACACATATGTATGTATCCACATATACTTTTTATATTTTTAATTTTATATAATCTTTGGTTACGTAATATACACATATGTACAGTATCATTTATCTTAAATTATACACATGTGTATAAAAAACATGTAAATATACATATATGTATATATTATACATATGTGTATATAATTTAGCTAAACCAAGTTTTTTTTTATTTTTTTTCTATTTTTTTTATTTTTTTTAATGAAACCGGAATGAAAAATAAGAATTTTTTGTTTTTTTACTTTTTTAAAATTTTTATTATTTTTTGTTTTATGATTTTTTTATATATTTTTTAAAGGTGTTTTTAGTGGTTCAAAATGGTAATGTATACATTACATTCACGTACATACTTATACGTATCCGAAGACACATATTAATTGCTTAACCTGCTCATACATACATACATGCATACATACATACATACTTTATACTTTCATACTTTCCATCTATTATACTTTCATACTTTATTTCTTTCATACTTTCCTTCTTTCATAATATTATACTTTCATACTTTCATATTTTATCTTACTTTACACACATACTTATACGTTTTAAACAGCATGCCGCCCTACTTCCTCGAGTATTATTAGGGCCTAGTTCC